>NW_027101902.1:638333-957500 GCF_035609145.1 Eleutherodactylus coqui | reverse complement strand
CCGGAAATGTACGGTGCTTCGTCTGGCATAGACTGAAGTGGCAGCGGTGCGCACTCGTCATCAGCTGATTGGCAGGGATTCTGAGAGGCAGATCAACACTTCACTGCGCATAGATCATCAGTACTGGAGTCCCAGGGAACCCTTTTAACCCCTTGCCACCGCAGCACGTGAATGTATGTATATGTTAGGAAGCAGCTTTCTGGAATGGACTTGCATCTACATCCTACAGATCTGAGCCCATCTACTGCTGAAGACTGTTGCTAATGACAGTTGGCCTCCCGCAGTCACAGCGGGGATGGGTGAGACAACCGATTCCCGCTGTTAATGCTTTGCATGCAACGATTGCTCTTATTTCATTAGGTTTTTGCATGTAATCAGATATACTTCAGTCTAAGCCGACCTGAGTATAAGCCAAGGTACCAACTTTTACCCCAAAAACCTGGGGTCAATTATTGACTTGAGTATAAGCCAAGGGGTAATATTAGGTACCTCGGCTAACACTTGGATCGGCTATACTCAAGTATGCATTGTGGCTGCTGCTACAGGCCAAGTGGGCAGTATCCCCCTAGGTAAACTAATTAAGGGGTGTATTGTTAAAATTTTGTGGCTGCTCAACAGCTCTACAACTGTGCTATGGGGCTTTAAAGGCCTTCAAGCAAAATGTCTGTTACGTCTGCTGCTGGTATATGTTGCTCAAAGCTTCAGTTTACTAGCAGCACAGCCCTGAGAGGGTTAATTGATTGAGCTGCCTGGGTGTGGTACTTCCTGCAAGCCAATCTCCTGGCTCTGTGCATACATATAAAGCCAGCTCTTGGCAGTCTGTGTCTGGGTTTCAGACTGAGCAGTTATGAATCCTTGTCTTGAGGTATCTGCCTTTTTCCCACGCAGAACTTGTAAGTGGTTATGTGTCTCTCAGCTTCCCGAAGACGGTTTGGACACCTGTAGTCCTTGTCTCCGTTATATGCATTCCCTTTACAGCTGTGGCCTCTGTACGTCTTGTCTGCTCTGTGTGTCAGTTAATGTAACTTGACACAGTCTCCTATCTCACCTTGTGTAGCTGACTGTCTATTCCCCTATATTATTGAGATGGCACTATATTTGATAGTTGGTGGTGTGCCCCATGCTATGTCCTGCTCCACTTGCAGTTGGCAGTGTGCCCCCTGCTCTGTCCTGTCCCAGATGCAAGCTTTCTGTGTGATCTGTGTCTTGCAGTTTCATGCCCGTTTGTACGTTTACGTTCTGTCAGTTTAGTGTTACCTCATCTCCTGTGTGAATGTTGTCCGGGTCTCCTGGACTCATGGTTAGTGTAGGGAATAGCGGTATAACCAGGAGCTTAGAAGTTCGCCCGCTAGCTTCACGTTTTGTCTAAAATGTCAAGTAATACCTGTTCTTTATAATCAGCCTATCTGTTAGTAGTGGTTGCATTTTTGGCTTCTGTATGCAGTGTTTTCTATCTCTGTGTATTCTGTTCCGTCTCTGTTATATGCCATGCGTGTGTCCTGTTCTGTGGCTCCTAGGATCAGCTATGGCCCAGATCCGAAGACCGCTGGGCCGCCCTCTTATTTGGGCGATGTCTACGCTTAGGTTGGGCCACTGTCGACCCCCCCCCCCCCCTTTTAGCACAGGGTCAGTGGCATGGATTCCATGTGAATTTCCTGTGTGCATCTTTGGTCACGATGGTGTTGGCAGTCTGCTAAATCTGCCCACACGATCATAACAGTCTGTTCAGAAAGCCACATAGTACTGTTTACATTTTGGGTCCCATTTGTGCATACTAACATAGTGAACAAGCTTTCATGCGATGCAACAGAGAGGAAGGCTCCATAGGGTAACATGGGCCACGAAACCTCACGAGTCGCGGGCATATCGGGATGTCGCACCCTCCAAAACATGTGAATTGCCCCATTGGAAAGCATAGGCCGAACAAACACGTGATTTGTCGCAGTGTGACTTTGTCGCTCATGTAAACGCGGCCTGAGTATTAGGGGACTCCCTAATATATACGAGCCTCCTAACATTTAGGCCATGTTACTGTACAAATCTTTGATAAGATATATATTTCCATCTGTTTACTTTATTCTGGACGCACATTAGAAAAACTTCAGGTTTTTTTTTAACAATTTAGGAGACGTACAAATTTTACATTGATTTTTAACATTTTGAGGAACACTTTTTTTTCCTGCACCAAGCCAAGATTGCAAAGTCTCATGGGTGTCCAAATGATAGATCCCCCCACAAATGACCCCATTTTATAAACTACACCCCTTAATGTATTCACTGAGGGGGTCAGGAGGATTTTTACCCCACAGGTTTTGTCAAGAATTAATGCAATTTGGAGGGGAAGAAATTAAATTTCATATTTTTGCAAATATGTCATTTTAATTTTAATGATGGGATTTTTTTCTATATTGCACATGAAGATGAGGATTGGCACCCCAAAATGGAGACCCCCCGTATGTCCCGTGTTCAGAGATATACCCATTGTGGCCCTAATCTTGTGTCCGTATGCACAATGGGGCCCAAACCGAAAGGAGCAGCCGGTGGCTTTGTGAACAGTTATTTTGCATGAAAGTGTTTTAGGTCCCATTGCTCACTTGTGGAGCCCTTGAGCACTTTGGAGAACCCCCACAAATGACCCTGTTTAAAAAAACTAGACCCTTTAACGAATTCCTCTAGGGCTGTGCTGCGTATTTTGACCCACAGTATTTGAATGAATCTGAGCAAAGCAGAAGGAAAAAAGTTAAAGTTGTACTACCTCTAGCTTGGATACAAAATGTGAAACAGACCCCGTTGTATCGCCTCTAGCTTGGATACAAGACGTGATATGGGTGGGCAAGCTGCCACTTGGGATGCATTATGCATTGACACTTGGGGGTCAGGATAACAGCATGCTGACAATAGAGGGCAATGTATAGCTTTATGTCTTTGGTGATGTTAAATTCATTCTCTGTGGCTGATTTTACACAAGTGAGCACTATATCAGCCCGAGAAACTCAAACCAATATCTCGCATGGCAAATATGCGAGTGTGTCTGCCAGTGCAGTGCGCCTTGTAAGAACAATGCATTGCGATGTGTGTATGTGTGTAAAATATATACACATACATACACACATACATATACAAACACACACACACTGCTGTAGGAGCAACTGTAAGAAACAAAATAAATGGTGGGAATATGGCGGCCGCCTGATCTTTCACGCACATAGTATTCATAGGGGAGGTCCTATATTTTCTCGGTCAAGTATTAACGGGAGAGAATACTGCTGGTGAAAACGAAACCACAGAAAGCTTAGGCTTAGTTTTGTCCCAATATACGGCCGTGACCATCACCAGCGATGCTTTTTTTTTTTAGAGGATTAAATCGCATCGCTGCCGCGCACATTAAAAACCACATGTTTTTGTTTAACGCGCAAGTCGGTAGGACTTTCCAATGTTAACATTGCAGCGCATATTTGTCGCCTTGTGATGCGATAAAACGCAGCCTCCATAGGATTACATGGGAGATTTTTAAAAACGCACTGCGCAGAAGGACACAGCAGGCTGCGATTTTCTCTCTCAACATCACATCAGTGAAAACCTTGCTGAAGGGAAGGGAATAGAGATGAGCGAACGTACTCGTTTCGAGTACTTACGCACCCGAGTACCGCCATTTTCGAGTACATCAGTACTCGCGCGCAAAGATTCGGGGGGCGCCGTGGCGGCACGGGGGGTAGCAGTGGGGAGTGGGGGGGAGAGGGAGAGAGAGAGGGCTCCCCCCTGTTCCCCGCTGCTACTCCCCGCACCGCCACGCCTCTCCCCGCCCCCCGAATCTTTGCGCGCGAGTACTGAAGTACTCGAAAATGGCGGTACTCGGGTGCGTAAGTACTCGAAACGAGTACGTTCGCTCATCTCTAGAAGGGAACCGTCGGGAATCATTGGCTGCGAAATCTGCTTTTTTTTTTTCAATAACCAACGCATCAGTTAAAAATGGCGCGATTTTACCCGCCGGTTTGAAACCACCCTAGAGAAAAATAGGGCAAAAAGATGGAGAACTGGGAGGTGACCCGCTAATCTCTATGGTGCTGTAAGTTTGGGTAAATCCAATAGGTGGTGCAACACGTTTCTGTAAAACCAACAGAGGGCGCTGCAATGTTACTGTAGAAACCAATGGACAGCATGGCAGGTAGCTATACATAAACTATACAAAATCTGATTGGTTGCTGCTGCCGCCGCCATTTTTTTAAAAGGTACGCTCAGTTCTTTCATAGAGAACAAGAAGGTAGGTACTTACAATTCAGGTAGGTAGGTTCAGTTTGGGCCTGGGAGAGACTCCAGTGGAGACTGACGGAAAAATGGCTGCTTACAACCTGTGGTCCTTGTTTCGGGTGCGTTTGTCACCATCGATCTAATGTATCTTACTGCATAGATATATATCTAGCTATAAAAATAGATAGTTATATATCAATATAGATATTTCTAAAAATATCTAGCTTTACGTATAATTTAAACTTCTATAGTTATGGTTTTGTAAGGCTGAAAACAGACATACAGAATTTGTATTATTATCAGCATTATTCTTATAATTGCCATTGATGTTATTCCAGGGTCAGGTAATACACTGCATGAGGCTTTGACCAATTTTTACTATTTTAGGTAAAAAGCTGCATTGACTGCACTTCTGCATTTAGTGCGATATGGTAGGACTGCAAGCAAAGCCTGAGACAAGATCTTGGTGCGCCCCATGACAATACATATCAGGTAGGTATCCTGCCCTAGAGGTATGAAGGCACCATACAGCAGCACTCATCTGTAATCCAACCTGCAGGGACATTGTGTGCTGCTGTAATGCCCCAAAGTTACTGTAAGATTCTATTGCTTTACTGGTTTTTGCTTTTTTTGGTGTTTTTTATCTTTCATCCCAGTGCTACAAAGACCGAGGACAGAAAGCTCTGGCACTGAAATACTGTGATGAGGCTTCAGCCATGCCACCGGTTACTAAAGAGGTGAGGACTGTCAGTAGTAACGTGGTAACACAATTCAACTGTTATTTCAGCCATTAATTTACTGACCTACTCCACTGCTTACTGTATTGATTCTCTAGAATAGAGCCTCCATAGCCGCCTGTTCCCCATCTTCTATACTAGAAGCTAGAAGTGGTACAACGCAGTACTAGAGTCCCCTTGCCTGTCCTTATCTTATCTTTTATCCAAGCTACAAGGCGTACAACAGGGTACTAGAGCCTCCATTCCCATCTGTATAACCTCTTGTATCCAAGCTAGAAGTGGTACAACAGGACACCAGAGCCTCCTTGCCCACGTTTCATGTTTTGTCACCAGCTGCTTCCTTTGGGTAAGTGAGAATAGTGAGAATTTTGGCCCATGTGAAAGGGGAATTACTGTATGCTAAACTGTTCATTTTCATTACCTTCTATGACATTTATGGAAATGACACGGCACAGATTATTGTTAGGGGTTCCATCATACTCCCCTTCTGTAGCCGCACCGCCTCCACGCTCCCCTCATGTAAGCCCACTTTCCTAGTGTAACCGTATTGTCACCACACCCCCCTTATGTAACCATACCGTCTTCACACTCCCCGCATGTAACCATACCACGGTTCGAAAAGTGTCATAATAGAGCCTTAAAGGGGTTCTGTCATTAAAAACAAAAAAATATACTGTATACTTACCGATTGCTCCCCAGGGAGCCTGCTTACCTCTTCTTCTTATCCCAAATCTTCTCCTGGAGCCGCTTGTCACTTCGGTCACGTGACCTCCAGCAACCCGATTTTCCTCCATCCGGTCAAAAAGTGTACATTGCGCTACCTTCCGCTTCCTTCACTAGTGACGTATGCGTACATTGCCTTGTCAGGAAGCACGGAATGAAAGCAGCCGTGCGAGACAATGGCGCGACTGCGCACCCCGCACACGACTGCGCATGCAGCTATCCTGGAGATAGCTATAGTCTATGGAATATACACGGGCTTTAGCCTTGGCAGTCGTCGTCTTTAAAATCTATGTATAGCTACCTCCCATGCTGTCCATTGGTTTCTACAGTAACATTGCAGCGCCCTCTATTGGTTTTACAGAAACGTGCTGCACCTATGCTCCCTTTAATAAATGATCCCCAAATAGGGGACGTATCAGATGCAACACGCTCAGGCAGCACTCCGGGCGCACCCACAATGCTCTGAGGGAGCTGGAAGACCTTTGCATAGCCCCACCCAACGCTTTCTCAACCGCGCCCTCCCCCCTCCCCCTCACATCCTCCTCAGTCCTTCCTCTTGCACCGTGCTCACGCATCCTAGGCTTGCAGAGCCTGCAGGACTCGTCACCTCCCTACGCAGGATGGTTAAGCAGACGATGACACTAGAAGCAAGCACTAGTTTGCCTCTGAAGGTGCGTCCGTCGGTCGTTTTGAGAGATCTCTTTTGGTGGACGCATTTCGAGTGGGGACGGACGTAAACTTTTTCCCAAAAAAAGGAAAATTGGCTTCGAGCCCATAGGGCTTTATTGGCTTCCCCTGGGCTGGCATTAGTAGACCCTAGTAAGAATAAGAATAGATCAGCATGGTCATCTGAAGAAGTTAAAATGTACAGCAGGCCTTTTTTTTCCCCGCCATACATAAATAAATTCATCCATCCATCCATAACTATAGATTATATAGAGAAATAAATCTTGCTATTTGTATAGCGATAGATAGATAGATAGAGTGAGTAGATTATAGACATACATTATATCCACATGATAGATTTTAGATTATTTATATCTGTGTAGATTTTATCATCTATATTAATTAGATAATCCATAGATCTATTATCTATCTATCAATCAATAGATCTATTATATAATCAACATACATTATAGAATCTACATATATACATAATACAGCTTTATGTGTTTGTGTATGTATGTAGATATATAAATATATATATATATATATATCATCTAAAATCTATCTTTAATCTATATGCACAAAATCTATATAATCTATATCTACATAATTAATAAATAAATAGATAGATTCATTCATTCATACTCATTCATTCATACATACATACATACATACACACTGTATGCAAATGAGCCAGGTGTCTGGCAGGCTGATGTCACTGCATTGTGATGTCATCAATTTAGAAGTATAAATACCGGACTTGGCAGCCATGTTAGTCAGTCTCCGCTGCAGCTCGGAGACGGGAGGTGGGGGAACCCCTATCTCCTCCGAGAAGCCACAGAACTGGACCCTTTTTATTTTTAGCAGAGTGCATTTTTAATGCAGCACACAAGGGGGAGACAGCGGCCTACCAAAATCTACTGGGTCATATGACGTGGCTGGCGGTGGGCGGGGAAGCGGTTTTTACTCACTCTGAGGAGTAAAGCCCTGGGGACTGTGGACATGACAGCTCCTGGCGGAAGATGATGATTGGTATTTGTTTCGGGGGTGGGGGGAGAAAATTCCGGAATACTTATTGGGTGTCTCGTCTGAAGTTTTTGCATCTATGGTCGGGGAATGGGAGAGCCCAAATCTTATAGTTCCAGTGTATGTACAACCTTCCACGAGAGCGCGGGGACGTTACTAGTCTAAGTAAACGATGCGCATAAATGCCACAAATGTATTAACCCTTAATCGTACTGACCAGCAGATTGTGTGCCTTTAGGAAAAGCATAGGTGTACCGTCAGGTGTCACAATTGCAAACCGGCCCCTGCGGTGAGGGAACTCAGAGGCCCCCACCATATAAAGAATGTGCATGGAGTGCATTACTCCCTTGCCGCACTGCCTGTTGTGGGAGGGGGTGGAGGGTTGGCCAATGCAGTGTACAGCGCGGAGCTGGTTGATGACATCATTCTTCTGCTCCTGGCACCCGTGTGGTCTCCTCACACTACCAGACGCCTGTTTTGGGAGGGGTGGAGGGTCGGCCGACGCGGTGTACGGCGCGGAGTTGGATGATGACATCATCATGCTGCTCCTGGCGCCTGTGTGGTCCCTTCACACTGCCGGACGCCTGTTGTGGGAGGGGTGGAGTGTCGGCCGACGCGGTGTATGTAGTGGAGCCGGATGATGACATCATCATTCTTCTGCTCCTGGCACCTGTAGAGAGCATTGGTCCTGTTCCGGAGGGCTGGTCCCATGACTGTCATATTCTGACTGCCCTGTGTTTGTCCCCCCCTTCCCCACGGCTCAGGGGTCAATGTATTTCTTGGAAGCCCCTTGAGAACATGGCCATATGAGGCCTGGTGAAGTGTAGTTCTTATTTTCCCATCTCTCGATGCCTGTGATGTATTCCAGCATTAATGCCCGGATACATTGTGTCCTGCGGGGGGCAGATTATCTCCATATCAAACACAACGCTTGGTTTTGGAAGTTCTTTTCCCATCCCTGCATTCAGCATCCCATAACTTCTGCATCTTCCCCGGTCAGAGGTAGGTGAGGCCTTGCTTTCTACGTGACGACCTTTTTGCCCCATTTTGGGTCCATACTTTTGATCACTTAGTATTTTGCCTCCATTTATTAGAGGTTTGTCTTTTTCTCCAGTTTTTCTGTGTTTGATAGTGTATTCAGTGTATTGTACAGGCCATTACGGATATGGTGATACCAAATATGGGGGTCTTCACCCCCCCTCCCATATGAAATAGAGGAAAATGCACAGAAAAGTTGAATATCTATATCTCTCTCTATAGGGGCCACAACAGCCATGATTATACAAGAGGTTTCTGTACCGCAATGCCTCATCAGTTACAGTAGTGATCATAGGTAATGGCAAGCAGGGACACCTGTTGTCATGGCAACCAATCGGCCCGCCACGATTACAAGGGCCAGACGACATAACATAGGGAGCATGCTCCCTCGGGGAATCCTCTACTTGCTGCCATCTCAACAGAATGTAGGAGTTTAATAGTAGGGATCGCTATCCTTATGTACCCTGCTGTAGCAGTGGGAAGCCCGCTATCGGATGGTGTGAGCTCAGCTTCTGATCCCACGCCATCCACATGATGTACGCTTGTGTCCTGTTGTGGCAAGTACCACACAGCCAGGACAGACGTACATCCGGTGGCATTAAGGGTTTAACCCCTTAAGAGATAACTTATGTCCTGGGTGGTTGGTACTTGCTGTAAACTCGTGGGAGCAGAATCTAAAATTGTACTATCCCACAGTGGGAGCTGGCTGGGACTGACAGCAATCTATGCTGATCGTGGCATGTAAAGGGTTCACAGAGGGAGCTGGCTGGGACTGACAGCAATCTATGCTGACCGTGGCATGTAAAGGGTTCACAGTGGGAGCTGGCTGGGGCTCACAGCAATCTATGCTGACCGTGGCATGTAAAGGGTTTATAGAGGGAGCTGGCTGGGACTGACAGCAATCTATGCTGACCGTAGCATGTAAAGGGTTCGCAGAGGGAGCTGGCTGGGACTGACAGCAATCTATGCTGACTGGGCATGTAAAAGGTTTACAGGGGGAGCTGGCTGGGACTGACAGCCATCTATGCTGACCGCGGCATGTGGAGGGAGCACAGAGGGAGCTGGCTGGGACTGACAGCCATCTTTGCTGACCGCGGCTTGTAAAGGGTTCACAGTGGGAGCTGGCTGGGATTGAAAGTAATAAATGCTGACCACGGCATGTAAAGGGTTTACAGAGGGAGCTGGCTGGGGCTGACAGCAATCTATGCTGACCGTGGCATGAAAAACATAGTAACATAGTAACATAGTATGTAAGGCCGAATGAAGACATTGTCCATCTAGTCCAGCCTGTCTATCCTACTGTGTTGATCCAGAGGAAGGCAAAAAACCCCAAGGCCAGAAGCCAATTAGCCCTTTTTGGGGGAAAAATTCCTTCCCGACTCCCTAATGGCAATCAGACTGTTCCCTGGATCAACCCCTAATAGTTCCTACCTGCCTGTATACCAGGATTGACACTTAACCTAATATTTATATCCTGTAATATCCTTCTTCTCCAGAAAGACATCAAGTCCCCTTTTAAACTCCTCTATCGATTTTGCCATCACCACTTCCTCCGGTAGAGAGTTCCACAGTCTAACTGCTCTTACAGTAAAGAACCCCTTTCTATGTTGGTGATGAAACCTACTTTCCTCTAATCGTAGCGGATGTCCTCTTGTTACCTTTGTGGTCCTGGGTGTAAACAGATCACGGGAGAGATCCATGTGTTGTCCCCTCATGTACTTATACATGGTTATTTGGTCGCCTCTTAACCTTTTTTCTAGAGTAAATAGTCCCAATTTGGATAGCCTCTCTGGGTATTCCAGTCCCGTCATTCCATGTATTAGTTTAGTTGCCCTTCTTTGAACCCCTTCAAGCACTGTGACATCTTTCCTGAGCACCGGTGTCCAGAATTGTACGCAGTATTCCATGTGAGGCCTGACAAGTGCCTTATATAGTGGAAGGATAATGTTCTCGTCCTTCGCCCCTATACCTCTTTTAATGCACCCCAAGACTTTATTTGCCTTTGCAGCAGCTGACTGGCATTGGTTACTCCAGTTTAGTCTATTATCCACTAATACCCCTAGATCCTTTTCCATATCACTTTTCCCTAGTGGTACCCCAATAAGTGAATATTGGTGACATCCGTTTCTCCTGCCCATGTGCATAGTCTTACATTTTTCAACATTGAACTTCATTTGCCATTTTTCTGCCCAAGCCCCCATCTTATCCAGGTCCGTTTGTAGCCGCACATTGTCCTCCGTTGCATTAATTATATTGTATAATTTTGTGTCATCTGCAAATATTGATATTTTGCTGTGCAGCCCCTCTATCAGGTCATTAATAAATATGTTGAACAGAGTGGGGCCTAATACTGAACCCTGTGGCACCCCGCTAGCGACTGTGGTCCAATCAGAGTACGAACCATTTATTACCACCCTCTGCTTTCTATCGTTGAGCCAATTTTTTACCCACTTACACACGTTTTCGCCCAGTCCGAGCTGCCTCATTTTGTATATTAGCCTATTATGTGGCACAGTGTCAAAGGCTTTAGAGAAGTCCAGATATACAAGATCAATAGATTCCCCCTGGTCCAGCTTAGAGCTTACTTCATCGTAGAAACTGATCAGATTTGTCTGACATGAGCGACCCTTCATGAATCCATGCTGGTGAGGAGTTATTCCCTTAATCTCCTTGAGGTACTCATCGATGGCGTCTCTCAGAATCCCCTCGAAAATTTTTCCTGTTACTGAAGTGAGACTTACTGGCCTGTAGTTACCAGGCTCACTTTTGCTCCCTTTTTTGTAAATTGGAACCACGTTGGCAATGCGCCAGTCCAATGGTACTACTCCGGTCTTGATAGTGTCTAGAAATATTAGGTATAGCGGCCTAGCTATCTCGTCACTTAGTTCCTTTAGTATCCTTGGGTGTAATCCATCTGGGCCCGGTGATTTATCAATTTTAGTTTTCTTTAGACGCTTCCGCACCTCCTCCTGCGTTAGGTATGAGATATTTTGTGAGGGGTTCGTTTTATTCCCCTGCATCTCGTGTGGCATTTCCTTTTCTTTGGTGAACACACTTAAGAAGAAGCTGTTTAGTAGATTTGCTTTCCCTTCGTCATCATCAATGATTTCTCCTGCATTGTTTTTTAAAGGGCCAGCGCTCTCCCTGCAAATCCTTTTGCTGTTTATGTAGTTGAAAAATAGCTTCGGGTTGTTTCTGCTCTCTTTTGCGATCCGTCTTTCTGCTTCCTCCTTGGCAGTTTTGATCGTATCTTTGCATATTTTGTTTTTTTCCCTGTATGATTTTAGCGCTTCTTCGCTGCCTTCTTGCTTTAGTAGTTTGAACGCTTTCTTCTTTTCGTTTATTGCCCCTCGTACCGTCTTGTCGAGCCACATTGGTTTCCTTTTAGCTGAGTTTCTTTTATTTTTAAAGGGAATGAACTGCTCACATGAGGTGATTAGGATCCTTTTGAACTTTTCCCATTTTTCCTCCGTACTGATATTTTTGAGGATGTTGTCCCAATTAATGTTACCGATAGTAGTTCTAAGCTCATCAAATTTTGCTTTACTAAAGTTTAGTTTCTTTGCCACTCCCTGATAAGGCTTCCTATTGATTGACAGCTGGAAGTTGATTATATTGTGGTCGCTGTTCCCCAAGTGCCCCTCAACCTGAACCCCCCTTATACGTTCCGGTTTGTTAGTTAGTACTAGGTCCAGAATGGCCCTCCCTCTTGTTGGTTCCTGCACAAGTTGGTTCAGGTAATTGTCTTTAATTACTCTCAAGAACTTATCACCCCTGTGAGATTTGCAGGTTTCGTTCTCCCATGTTATATCTGGGTAATTAAAGTCCCCCATGATAATTACTTCGTTTCGTTTTGACACCTCTTCTATCTGCCTTAGTAGTAAGTCTTCAGTTTCTTCTGTTGCTTTTGGTGGTCGATAGAAGACCCCTATCAGGATTTTGTTATTTTTTCCTCCCTGTATTTCTACCCACAGAGATTCCACCTGTTCGTCTCCTACCCCTATATCCTCCCGTAGCCTCGGCTTCAAGTTCGATTTGACGTACAGACATACCCCTCCCCCTTTCTGGTTCCTTCGGTCTCTTCTGAAGAGATTGTACCCCTGCAAATTCACCGCCCAATCGCACTTATCATCAAGGTTTACAGAGGGAGCTGGCTTGGGCTGACAGCAATCTATGCTGACCGTGACATGTAAAGGGTTCACAGAGGGAGCTGGCTGGGGCTGACAGCAATCTATGCTGACCGTGGCATGTAAAAGGTTTACAGAGGGAGCTGGCTGGGGCTGACATCAATCTATGCTGACCGTGGCATATAAAGGGAGCACAGTGGGAGCTGGCTTGGGCTGACAGCAATCTATGCTGACCGTGGAATGTAAAGGGTTCACAGTGGGAGCTGGTTGGGACTGACAGCAATCTATGCTGACCGTGGAATGTAAAGGGTACAATGGTGTCGCATCTGTAAGAAGTCCCCGCGCTGCACGCAGATGGCGCAGAGCGGTGCAGTTGGGGCCGCGCCATGTCCGCTAGGTGCTGTTATTCACCCGCCCCTCCAGCCTCCTGTGCGGCAGTAGCCATGCATGAAGACTCGGCCTGCGCTGTGCAGCTGCTTCTGTTGTGCGCATAAACCTCTCCATTTATGACCCCACTAGTCCCAGCGAAGACTAGAGAGCCCTCCCCATTACCCACAATGCCCCAGCGGAGACTATGGCCCGCCCATTACCCACAATGCCCTGGTTAAAGCAGCTGTAAACACTAATGCCCACTAGAGATATGATAGCCTCATCTGCTGGATGTGCAGCTCTGCCTGCAGGAACTGAAGTCCGGCCACCGCACCCACCCCAAAAGACATGAAGTTCAGAACTGCTGCGTTAAAAAACTAGACCCCTTAACGAATTCTTCTAGGGCTGTGCTGCGTATTTTGACCCACAGTATTTGAATGAATCTGAGCAAAGCAAAAGGAAAAAATTACAATTTTAATTTTTTGGGCAATTGTGTCATTTTAAAAGCATTTTTTTGTACAGTGTACATAGGAATGAAGACTTTCACTCCAAAATGGATCCCCGTTTGTCCCGTGTTCAGAAACCTACCCATTGTGGCCCTAATATTATGACCGTATGCACAACAGGGCCCAAACCGAAAGGCGCATCAAACGTCAACTGTGTCTTAACATTTACGTAATCGCCATTATCCATCGGATAACAGCGATCACATGACCGGGGACCGCTCACTGCGGCCCTCAGTCACTGCTCCAGGCTCTCGGCTACCTTTAGTAGCCAGGAGTAAGGAGACTTTAAATTTACCAGGCCCTCTGCAGCTTCTGCGCTTGCGTCCACCATCTTGCTGATGGGCATATGCGCTCACATGGACCATGCTCCATTTTCGTGCGGGAGACCAAAATCGGAATTTACTCACCTGCTCCGGATCTTCCCTTCGCCGCGGCTGGCTGTATAACATATCCAGTCGTGTAACGATCACAATAAAGCTGCGCTGCGAACACACAGGATAGATGATGTATACTCACTTAGGAGAGGGGAGTGTCAGCCTCCCCCCTCAGGAGTCCGAGATGGCTCTAAACAATTGTTAACTCCGAAGACTACCTCCACCAGAATCGAAAGTTGCTTCCTCACGATCCAATATCAGGAAATAGTTTTTATTATTAAACAAACACAAATAGGTCCCTTTTTGAGGGGACCCGGCATATACATACAACGCGTTTCGGCTGTTGGAAGCCTTTTTCAAGTATATCCTGCCACTCATAGATAGCTAACTTAAATATAAAACTACTAGACATACAATTCAATCACCTGGAAGAGCCACGTTGTATCGGGCGAAGTATACATCCTGGCGTGCGTCCCTGCATTGCCACCGGCTCACGCGTCATAATAACGCTGCTGGAGGACCTGTGATGATGCCGAAAAGTGGGCGGAGCAAGCGGTCACATGACTGGCAATGTCATGTGACACCGCAGATGGAATTGACAGTGAGGAGGTCACGTGACTGGCACTGTCATGTGACCGGCACAGACACGGCACATTACGTATGGGGGTTCACAGCGGGAGAGGTGGGCTAGCCGTCACCTATTATCCCGGCTGACATGTAAAGCTCCTTCCCATGTAATAACATGATAGGCATCCTATAATGTGATACACCATGACATATCAAAAAAGGCCCATTATATAAATATATATATAAATATATATATATTATATAAATATATAAATTATATAAGTGATTTTTTTTAAAATGGAGCATGAAAAAATCTGGACCATGCTCCATTTTCGTGCGGGAGACCAAAATCGGAATTCACCTGCTCCAGATCTTCCCTTCGCCGCGGCTGGCTGTATAACATATCCAGTCGTGTGAGACCGGCCTTCGGTAGATCACTACCTTTTTATCACGTGACCAGGGACAGCTCAACGAGACCACCGATCACTGCTCCAGGCTCTCGGTGACCTTTGGTAGCCGGGAGCATAGAGATTTAAAATTTACCGGGCTCCCCAGCTGCTGCGCATGTCTCTGGCATTTTAAGGCAGGTTCATGCGCAGAAGCCGGAGAAGGTCCACGGAGGAGGATCACATTGAGGTTCAAATACGGAGGCCTCCGGTAAGAAGTTTCACCGATCTAAGAGGGGAGATTAAACTTCAACTTTTTCTTAACTTTTACATGATTGCCGCTATCCAACCGAGGATAAGGATCCCGGGGGACATCTCTGGAGGCCTATAGAAATATTGTCACCTTCCTTTACGGATTGGATTCGTTACGGAATGGATATCCATTGGCTAACAGCAATCACGTGACTGGGGACCATGTACTGCGGCCCACCATGAAATCTCCAGGCTCTCGGCTATGTTTGGTAGCCAGGAGCAGGGATATCTTAAATTACTCAGGCAAACTGCGGCTCTTGCATCGGCCAACGTTGACGACGGGCGCGTGCGCAGAAGCCGAGGTGAGGTCCAAGGGTAAATCCGGGGGCCTTAGGTATGTAATTACATCTCCCCTCACGAATATGAGCGAAGATTACATTTTACCATTTTTTAACTTTGTTTACTTTTAAGGGTGACTGGTGGTCGCGCCAACAGCAGGGAGCTGTCATGTCCACAGCCCCAGGGCTTTAATCCCCAGAGCAAGTGTCTTTTTACGGCCCTGGAGATTAAAGGCCGCTTAGGCAGGAAGTCACTAAGGGGTTAAGGAGCAAACAGACTTCGTCACTAGGGCCGCTCTCACACAGACAGTTTTTACAGCGTTTAGCTCGGCGTTTGAAAAGCCACGGTAAACACTGTAAAACACCTCCATTGATTTCAGTGGAGCTTCTCAGTGATGTGGATTTATTTTGGGGTCTACGGCGTAATCAATAGGAATGTTTGTACCCTTCCAGATTTATGTTCAGAGATTGTGCGCACAATGTAAGAGATCACACGGAGACAAGACTGTCAGTGAAGAAAGTCTTCCTGACTGTTTATTAGTAGGCGTATAGCATCTTATATAGCATGATGAGTTAATTGCCCTTTATGGGCAGCAGGAAGCAATACGTGGTTGGGAATCAAAGCATGGGATTGGGTGGTCCAAATATGGTCTTTTTCCATACGGTCCTGCGTGAGTTGCTGTAGTCATGGACGTCCGACATCACGTGGTTTCAGGTACAAAATCAGCGCCATCTCTCCGAGTTTGATGGAGAGGGCAGGGGCGAGAATGAGCAATGTGTCGTCAAATGACGCCTGAGGGTTATGTGCAGGTAAAATGTGTCCTGAGGTTATGAGCGTGTGTTTCTATAATGCTGCATATTCTGATGACGGTTAGCAGTAATGAAACTGTCTGTTTTACTAACTGTCCCTACACTACCCCGCAGCCCTCAACGGTTGACCCTCCTCGACCTCCCAGATCGAGGCAGGCCCATCGAGCAAGCTAAGGCAAGCTCTCCGGGTCTACCACAGGGTTTTTCACAGCCCTTGCGACTGGACCACAGCTAGCCTGAGTCCCCTGTATTAGTTTAGTCGCTCTTCTTTGAACCCCCTCCAATACTGTAACATCTTTCCTGAGCACCGGTGATGAAATAAGAACATCTAAAATCTATTTGGTATCTTCGTGTCCATAACAATTTGAACTCTCAAAAAATCTGCATCATTTATGTTGTCAGAAAAAAAGCCAAAATGTCAGAATTGTACTTTTTGGGTCATTCAATTCCCCCCCCCCAAAAAATATCATAAAAAACGTCCACGGTCCAAGGGTAAATCCGGGGGCCTTAGGTATGTAATTGCATCTCCCCTCACGAATATGAGCGAAGATTACATTTTACCATTTTTTAACTTTCTGTTGACTTTTAAGGGTGACTGGTGGTCGCGCCAACAGCAGGGAGTTGTCATGTCAAGCACTGAGCTCCCATGAACGGCGGAGTCGTAGTCATGCAATGAGACTAGTGCTACGTGACCAAGATCGCTGTATAGCCCTGCGACCTCACACTCTCGGGCCGGCTTCACACCACCGGTTTCCTATTGTTCAATCCGCAGTCGTCGTCCACACGGAGGATCTGCAGCAAATCACATGCATTGAAAGATACATACTACTGCTACTTCCTTTACACTCGCGGTCATCTGCATTACAGAATCTGCAGGAACGCAGGGTCGCCGGCTGGGGTAACGGCCAGATTCTGCTGTGGTATCCCGCAATCGGAATGTGAAGCGGTTGTGTGCAGCTGGCCTTACTGAAGACAATGTAGTTGCGATACAACTCACAAGTAGCTGCGACCAATATATTGCAAAAATCCAACCTCGGTGAGGTTTTAGCACTCTATAGGTTGTGGGAACTTGCGCGACCCCATTGATATATTTGAGAATGCAAGTTCACAGGGCTGCACAGCGATCTTTGGTCACATGACCCATGTCATGGCGAAAGACTCCATAGAGCTCCAGCCTTAGGGCTCATGTCCACGATTGTGTTCTCACCGCAGAGACGCAGCGTTTTACGCATACCACCGTGGGCTCTTCGGCCAGATTCACACAGATGTATTTGCGTAGCATATTACGCATGAAAAATATACATGCTAAATACACGTCAGTAGAACCCGCTGATTGCAGCGAGTTCCTTCACATAAGTGTATTTTGCATGCGCATTTTGTCCAAAAAAAAAGCAGTCCCCTTTATTTTCTCGTGCATTTCTGCAGGGGAAGAACATGTATTATTCTAATTACACTAATTGCCTATTTCAATAAATGGCGGCATGGTTGCGTGTTTTTTTGCGCTTGCAAATGTGCTTGATTCATGCTAACAAAAGTACAGTAAGGGCCGCTTCACACAAACATATTTGTTTCAATGGGTGCCTTCAGAATTCTCTTTACAATATAGTTGCGTATAGGCTGCGGGTATATCCGCGACCACGGAGCACAATAGGCTCTATGCTGCGGATATCCGCGGTAAAATAGAACCTGCTGCGTTCTCTTTTCTGCTTCCATGGGTGGAAATTCTGCAGGAAATCCGGCAGCGGAATTTCCGCCCGTGTGCACGGGGCCTAAGGCTGCTCTAAGACGTGCGTTCAGAAAACACAGCTTAAAATCGTGGGTTTTTTACCTCAATTTTGAGCAGCACTTTTGAATGCATGGTAAAGCGGTTTTAATGCACCCCACAATTGTGATGGGTGGGGAGGTGCGTTAGAAAACGCAAATACAGGACAGATAGCGCTTAAAAATCACCGCTTCCGAGCTCACGTCTGAGTAATCGCATTCAAATCAATAGAAACAGTATACCGCAATAAAAAGCGGTGTGTGTGTGTGATTCTCATCTAGCGCAGGAAACGCGTTAATAGGGCTAATTCATGTATGGAAATTCGTTTTGCAGCTTTCCTAGCTATCCTCCGGCACGGCTACTTACCCGAAGTGATGCGAGGCGGTTTTGAGATAAAAATGCCTCACATCCGCGGGGAAATTGCATGTTGGCGAGGGAGTGATTCACGGCCCGATATCGCACTCGTCCGTGTGACGTTAGCTTTATAGTTTGGGGGATAGTTCTGGTATACACGCTGATTTTGTAGCATAGATGCGCTGTGAATTGAGGTGAATATATATTTTGGCAAGTCAGTCAATGGAGCTAAAAGAGGAGTCAAGGCATGATCTACTGACTTAGGGCTAATGCCCACGGATGGATTTCTGCCGCGTTTCATGAACCTAATAATAGCTTACTGCCTTTAAATGTTCACACATCATGAAAGAAATCGTGCCATGTTCTAATTGCCACGGGAAAACGCGCAGCCGGCGTCCATTGCAGTCAATTGAAGCCATGCATCACGTGATACATGGCGGAAGTATAGCATGATTACGCGTTTTTTTTGTTTTTTTCAGCCTCACTGCGGCTGTAGATTGCTGCGCCCGTGTGAAGGAGTCCTAAAGAATATTTAACATTAAGCAAAAACTAGTGCCAGATTCTTGACAAGCACACAAGCTACCGCTAATCTCTGCGCCAAAACTATGCCAAATGATTGTGCCCCAATACCTTTACCTTACTTATATTTGTTACTGTATTACTTTATTATTGCAACACACTGTATGCAAATGAGCCAGGTGTCTGGCAGGCTGATGTCACTGCATTGTGATGTCATCAATTTAGAAGTATAAATACCGGCAGCCATGTTAGTCAGTCTCCACTGCAGCTTGGAGACGGGAGGTGGGGGAACCCCTATCTCCTCCGAGAAGCCACAGAACTGGACCTTTTTTTATTTTTAGCTGAGTGCATTTTTAATGCAGCACACAAGGGGGAGACAGCGGCCTACCAAAATCTACTGGGTCATATGACGCGGCTGGCGGTGGGCGGGGAAGCGTTTTTTACTCTATCTTCCGCTGTGCTACAGCGGAAGATAGCGTGACGGACGGCTTCCATTGACTAGAATGGAGGCCGGCCACGCGTACACCCGCGGCAAATAAAGCATACCGCGGGTGAGGTCGGGTGATTTCACAGTGCGGAATTCCGCGATGGAATTCCGCACCGTGAGCATTGAGCTATTAGGTTCAATAGAACCTAATAGCTGCGGGCAATGCAGCGGACTTACGCAGCGTATTACGCAGCGGAAATCCCTCCGTGGGAAGGAGCCCTAACTTTAGCCAGCAGAAGGCGCCATAGTATAAGGCAGAAAAAGAAAAGCCCCTAGGCAACCCCGAATCCAAAATTGGATTGCAGAGGGTTAAAGAGGCCCTATCCTTTTTAGAACGACGGGGTAAAATCATACGTCCTGATCAGCCCCGCCCCTGACACGTTGGCACTTTGCGATAAATAAGTGGGTTTTGTGTTGCAGTTTGGGTACCCAGTCTCTAAAAGGTTCGCCATCACTGATATAGAGGAAGTCCCGACATGTTGGACATGTTGGATACACATGGGAGTGCAGCGCCAAAAACACATGGAACCGTAGTGAGAGGAAAAACAGTGTGAAAATGGCCTTATAAAGATATATTTTTACATTTAGGCTGGATTCCGACGAGCTTACGCATATTTGCACAGACAAAGAAATAACACGCAACGATTATCTCAGCTAGTGAAATAGACAATTAGTATAATATGCGTTCTTTCCCTTTGAGAATGTGCGAGAAAATATAGTATGCTGCGTATTTTTTTGTGCGATCGAAATGCACAATGTATGTACGTACGTGCATGTATGTATGTAAGTACGTGCGTGTATGTATGTACGTACGTGCGTGTATGTATGTACGTGCGTGTATGTACGTGCGTGTATGTACGTGCGTGTATGTATGTACGTATGTACATGTGTTTATGTATGTACGTGCGTGTATGTATGTACGCGTACGTACGTGTATGTATGTATGTACGCGTACGTACGTGTATGTATGTACGTACGCGTGTGTATGTACGTACGCGTGTGTACACGTACGTCGAATTTGGACAATAGTATGCTGTGCATACTAACATAACATTAGGGCCACAATGGGTACATTTCTGAAAACAATACAAACAGGGGTATCCATTTTGGGGTGTCAGTGCACATGAAAATGATTTTGGGGGAAAAAATTTTAGAATAGCACATTACCCGAACACTTTTTTTTTTTTTTTAATCTAAATTGCATTAATTCCTGAAAATGTGGGATCTAAATAATGTGGCGCGCATGCGCAGAAGCCGGCGAGCCCGGCAAATTCAAAATCTCCCTGCACCCGGCTGTCACAGATAGCCGAGTGCAGGGAGATATGACTGGGATAACGGTGATCATATAAAGTTAAAAAGTAAAAAAAAAAAAAAGTTTAAAGTTTAAAAAGTTAAAGTTTCATCTCCCCTTACGGATCGTATCCGTAAGGGGGATGAAATTACGTACCCAAGGTCCCGGATTTGTTCCCTGGTGGGATGTTGATCCGTGGACCTTACCCCAGCTTCTGCGCAAAAGTGAAAGATTGCCCAATAAATGTAACATCTCCCTGCTGCTGGCTACCAAAGGTCGCCAAGAGCCTGGAGATGTCACGGGGAGCCGCGGTATACGGTTACTGGTCACGTGATCGCCGTTATCCAATGCATAATGGCGATCACGTAAAAGTTCTTTAAAAAGTGGCAGTTTCATCTCCCCTCACCGAAGCGATCGGTGAGAGGAGATGAAACATCTTCTCGGAGGCTTCCGCATTTGAATCCAGATGCGATTATCCTCCATGGATCCTGCCAGCTCCTGGGTATGCGCCCGCCGGCAAAATGCCGGACACATTCGCAGGAGCTGGGGAGCCCAGGAAATTTTAAATCTCCTTGCTCCCAGCGACCAATGGTTGCTGCGTGCTTGGAGCAGTGACCGGGGGCCTCGTTGAGCGGTCCCCGGTCACATGATAAAGTAGCGAACTAACATTAGGCCGGTCACACATGACCGGAGAGGAATTACGGGTTCTGCATGCGCTTGATCAACGGTAATCCACGGATCAATCGCATGCATTGGATTACACAATTCCCCCCAATTAGCGGGTCGGAATTGCGTAATCCACTCGCAGAAACCACACACACATATATACACACACACACACAAGGCTCTCACCCTGCAGCTGCTCCTCCTCAGCGATGCTCTCCTTGCTGCAGAGATCATGTTCTCTGCACTCCCCTTCCCTCCTCCGCGGCCGTTGTCAGTCTGCTATCGGCACTCCTCTATTACTGTCTGCATTAGACAGAACAAGCCGAGAGCAGACTGCCTACTGACAGCAGCACTCCCCACCAGGCACACAAACAGCAGCGGGGGAGGGGCGGCCCACAAAGGACACAGAAGAACTGGCAGTATCTCAAGAGCCCTGTAGCCCCCCATGCTCCCCCTATTCATCACCCTCAGGGGCAAACACAAGGGGCCCACGCCAGCACCCTCCACCAGACTCACATTGCGAAGAGGAGCAATGGGATTGGCGCGCACACCTGCGTTCACTCCCCACCAAAAGAGATCTGGACGAATCTCTATATAAGCTCGAACAATCCCACAAAAGAGACATTACAGGTCTACAAAAAGACATCCTGCACGTAGGTCAACGCCTTGGGGAAGTGGAGGAAATACAGGAAAAGCTAATTGACACTGTCGACTCGCACAGAAAGGTCATCCAAGCACAGTCGGCCCAAATTTCGGAGTTGTTTCTTCACTTAGACGACCTTGAAAACCGCCATAGGCGGAACAATTTGCGCATAAGAGGCCTAGACGAAAGGGTCGAGCACAACCAACTTGCCACCTGGGCACAAAAATTCTTCAACGACTTACTGAAACGCCCACCAGAAGACCTCATAGAGATCGACAGAATACACCGCACTCTGGGCCCGCGCTCCGCAGACCCCGCAAGGCCGCGAGATGTAGTGTGCAGAGTGCACTTCTTCCAGGAGAAAGAACAGATAATGAGAAGCGCTAGAGATGCTGGAAATCTACACTACAAGGGGTCCCCCATTCTCATCCTACAAGACCTTTCCCGCCGCACACTTCAACAAAGAAGAGCACTAAAACCACTACTGACGGCGCTGAGAGATAAGGACATTCTATATCAATGGGGCTACCCCTTCCAACTGCAGGCGCGCAAAGGGAACAAAAGAGCAACCTTTAGGTCCCTGGGGGAGAGACTCGCCTGGCCTCTGGAGAGACTCGCCCGGCCTCTGGAGAGACTCGCCTGGCCTCTGGAAAGACTCGACCGGCCACTGGGGAGTTTTGCCAGGCCACTGGGGATACTCGCCCAGCCTCTGGAGAGACTCGTCCGGCCTCTGGAGAGATTCGCCCGGCCTCTGGAGAGACTCGCCCGGCCTCTATAGAGATTCGCGCGGCCCCTAGAGAGACTTGCCCTGCCTCTGGAGAGACTCGCCCGGCCCCTGGGGAGACTCGCCCGGCCTCTGGAAAGACTTGCCTGGCCACTGGGGAGACTCACCCGACCTCTGTAGAGATTCGCCCGGCCTCTGGAGAGACTCGCCCGGCCTCTATAGAGATTCGCCCGGCCTCTGGAGAGATTAGCCCGGCTCCTGGAGAGACTCGCCCTGCCTCTAGAGAGACTCGCCCGGCCCCTGGAGAGACTCGCAGGGCCCCTGGAGAGACTCGCCCTACCTCTGGAGAGACTCGCCTGGCCCCTGGGAAGACTCGCCCGGCCTCTAAAGTGACTCGCCCGGCCCCTGGAGAGACTCGCCCTGCCTATGGAGAGACTCGCCCGACCCCTGGAATGACTCGCCTGGCCTCTGGGAAGATTCTCTCGGCCTCTGGAGAGACTCGCTCTGCCTCTGGAAAGACTCGCCCGGCCTTTGGAGAGGCTAGCCCGGCCCCTGGAGAGACTCGACTGGCCCCTGGAGAGACTCGCCCAGCCTCTGGAGAGACTTGCCCGGCCCCTGGAGAGACTCGCCCAGCCTATGGAGAGACTTGCCCGGCCTCTGTAGAGACTCACTTGGCCTCTTTAGAGACTCGCCCGGCCTCTTTTTATACTCACCCGCCCTCTGCAGAGACTCGCCTGGCCTCTGGAGAGACTCGCCCGGTCTCTGGAGAGACTCGCCTGGCCTCTGGAAAGACTCGACCGGCCACTGGGGAGTTTTGCCCGGCCACTGGGGATACTCGCCCAGCCTCTGGAGAGACTCGTCCGGCCTCTGGAGAGATTCGCCCGGCCTCTGGAGAGACTCGCCCGGCCTCTATAGAGATTCGCCCGGCCTCAGGAGAGTCGCCTGGCTCCTGGAGAGACTCGCCCTGCCTCTGGAGAGACTCGCCCGGCCCCTGGAGAGACTCACCCGGCCCCTGGAGAGACTCGCCCTGCCTCTGGAGAGACTCGCCCGGCCCCTAGAGAGACTTGCCCTGCCTCTGGAGAGACTCGCCCGGCCCCTGGGGAGACTCGCCCGGCCTCTGGAAAGACTCGCCTGGCCACTGGGGAGACTCACCCGACCTCTGTAGAGATTCGCCCGGCCTCTGGAGAGACTCGCCTGGCCTCTATAGAGATTCACCCGGCCTCTGGAGAGATTAGCCCGGCTCCTGGAGAGATTCGCCCTGCCTCTAGAGAGACTCGCCCAGCCCCTGGAGAGACTCGCCCGGCCCCTGGGAAGACTCGCCCGGCCTCTAAAGTGACTCGCCCGGCCCCTGGAGAGACTCGCCCTGCCTATGGAGAGACTCGCCCGACCCCTGGAAAGACTCGCCTGGCCTCTGGAGAGACTCGCCTGGCCTCTGGGAAGACTCTCTCGGCCTCTGGAGAGACTCGCTCTGCCTCTGGAAAGACTCGCCCGGCCTTTGGAGAGGCTAGCCCGGCCCCTGGAGAGACTCGACTGGCCCCTGGAGAGACTCGCCCAGCCTCTGGAGAGACTTGCCCGGCCCCTGGAGAGACTCGCCCAGCCTATGGAGAGACTTGCCCGGCCTCTGTAGAGACTCACTTGGCCTCTTTAGAGACTCGCCCGGCCTCTTTTTATACTCACCCGCCCTCTGCAGAGACTCGCCCGGCCTCTGGAGAGACTCGCTCAGCCTCTGTACAGACTCGCCCGGCCACTGGAGAGACTCGCCCGGCCTCTGGAGAGACTCGCCTGTCCCCTGGAGAGACTCGCCCGTCCCCTGGAGAGACTCGCCCTGCCTCTGAAGTGACTCGCCCGGCCCCTGGAGAGACTCGCCTGGCCCCTGGTGAGACTCGCCCAGCCTATGGAGAGACTTGCCCGGCCTCTGTAGAGACTCACTTGGCCTCTTTAGAGACTCGCCCGGCCTCTTTTTATACTCACCCGCCCTCTGCAGAGACTCGCCCGGCCTCTGGAAAGACTCGCTCGGCCTCTGTAGAGACTCGCCCGGCCACTGGAGAGACTCGCCCGGCCTCTGGAGAGACTCGCCTGTCCCCTGGAGAGACTCGCCCGTCCCCTGGAGAGACTCGCCCTGCCTCTGAAATGACTCGCCCGGCCCCTGGAGAGACTCGCCTGGCCCCTGGTGAGACTCGCCCGGCCTCTGGAGAGACTCGCCCGGCCACTGGGGAGGCTAGCCCGGCCCCTGGAGAGACTCGACCGGCCTCCAGAGAGACTCGCCCGGCCCCTGGAGAGACTCGTCCGGCCCCTAGAGAGACTCGCCTGGCCTCTGGAAAGACTCGCCCGGCCACTGGGGAGACTCGACCGGCCTCTGAAAAGACTCGCCAGGCCACTGCGGAGACTCACCCGGCCTCTGGAAAGTCTGGCCTGGCCCCTGGAGAGGCTAGCCCACCCCTGGAGAGACTCGCCCGGCCTCCGGAGAGACTCGCCCGGCCCCTGGAAAGACTCGCCCGGCCACTGGGGAGACTCGACCGGCCTCTGAAAAGACTCGCCAGGCCACTGCGGAGACTCACCCGGCCTCTGGAAAGTCTGGCCTGGCCCCTGGAGAGGCTAGCCCACCCCTGGAGAGACTCGCCCGGCCTCCGGAGAGACTCGCCCGGCCCCTGGAAAGACTCGCCCGGCCACTGGGGAGACTCGCCCGGCCTCTGGAAAGACTCGCCTGGCCACTGGGGAGTCTCACTCGGCCTCTGGAAACACTAGCCTGCCTCTGGAGAGACTCACCTGACCTCTGTAGAGATTCGCCCGGCCTCTGGAGAGACTTGCACGGCCTCTATAGAGATTCGCCCGGCCTCTGGAGAGACTCGCCTGGCTCCTGGAGAGACTCGCCCTGCCTCTGGAGAGACTCACCCGGCCCCTGGAGAGACTCGCCCGGCCTCTGAAGAGACTCGCCCGGCCCCTGGAAAGACTCGCCCGACCCCTGGAGAAACTCGCCCGGCCTCTGGAGAGACTCGCCTGGTCTCTAAAGAGACTCTCCCGGCCCCTGGAGAGACTCGACCAGGCCCCTGGAGAGACTCGCCCTGCATCTGGAGAGACTCGTCCGGCCCCTGGAGAGACTCGCCTGGCCTATGGAGAGACTCGCCTGGCCTCTGTAGAGACTCGCCCGGCCTCTTTAGACACTAGCCAGATCTTTGCAGAGATTCGCCTGGCCTCCGGAGAGACTCGCCTGGCCTCTGGAAAGACTCGACCGACCACTGGGGAGACTTGCCCGGCCACTGGGGATACTCGCCCAGCCTCTGGAGAGACTCGCCCGTCCTCTTGAGAAACTCGCCCGGCCTCTGAAGAGACTCGCCCGGCCCCTGGAGAGACTCGCCTGGCCCCTGGTGAGACTCGCCCGGCCCCTGGAGAGACTCGCCCGGCCTCTGAAGAGACTCGCCCGGCCCCTGGAGAGACTCGCCTGGCCCCTGGTGAGACTCGCCCAGCCTCTGGAGAGACTCGTCGGGCCTCTGGATTGACTCGCCCGGCCTCTGGAGAGATTCGCCCTGCCTCCGGAGAGACTCGCTCGGCCTCTGTAGATACTCGCCCGGCCTCTTTAAAGAGAATCGCCTGGCCACTAGGGAGACTCACCTGACCTCTGTAGAGATTCGCCCGGCCTCTGGAGAGACTCGCCCGGCCTCTATAGAGATTCGCCCGGCCTCCGGAGAGATTAGCCCGGCTCCTGGGGAGACTCGCCCTGCCTCTAGAGAGACTCGCCCGGCCCCTGGAGAGACTCGCCCGGCCCCTGGAGAGACTCGCCTGGCCTCTGGAGAAACTCGCCTGGCCCCTGGAAAGACTCGCCCGGGCTCTGGAGAGACTCGCCCGGCCCCTGGGAAGACTCGCCTGGCCTCTGGAGAGACTCGCCCGGCCTCTGGGAAGACTCTCTCGGCCTCTGGAGAGACTCGCCCGGCCTCTGGAGAGACTCGCCCTGCCTCTGGTAAGACTCGCCTGGCCTCTGGAGAGACTCGCCCGGCCTCTGGAAAGACTCTCTCGGCCTCTGGAGAGACTCGCCCGGCCCCTGGAGAGACTCGCCTGGCCTCTGGAGAGACTCGCCCGTCCCCTGGAGAGAGACTCGCCCGGCCTCTGGAGAGACTCGCCCGGCCTTTGTAGAGATACGCCCAGCCTCTGGAGAGACTCGCTCGGCATCTGTAGAGATTCGCCCGGCATCTGTGAAGACTCGCCCGGCCACTGGAGAGACTCACCCGGCCTCTGGAGAGACTCGCCTGTCCCCTGGAGAGACTCGCCCGGCCTCTGAAGAGACTCGCCCGGCCCCTGGAGAGACTCGCCTGGCCCCTGGTGAGACTAGCCGGCCTCTGGAGAGACTCGCCCGGCCACTGGAAAGACTCGCCCGGCCCCTGGAGGGACTCGCTCTGCCTCTGGAAAGACTCGCCTGGCCCCTGGAGAGGCTAGCCCGGCCCCTGGAGAGACTCGCCCGGCCTCCGGAGAGACTCGCCCGGCCACTGAAGAAACTCGTCCGGCCCCTGGAGAGACTCGCCGGGCATCTGTAGAGACGCGCCCGGCCTCTTTAGAGACTCGCTCGGCCTCTGCAGAGACTCGCCCGGCCCCTGGAGAGACTCGCCTGGCCTCTGGAAAGACTCGCCCGGCCACTGGGGAGACTCGCCCGTCCTCTAAAGAGACTCGCCCGGCCCCTAGATTGACTTGCCCTGCCTCTGGAGAGACTTGCCCGGCCCCTGCGGAGACTCGCCTGGCCTGTGGAAAGACTCGCCTGGCCACTGGGGAGACTCACCCGACCTCTGTAGACATTCGCCCGGCATCTGTAGAGACTCGCCCGGCCACTGGAGAGACTCGCCTGTCCCCTGGTGAGAATAGCCGGCCTCTGGAGAGACTCGCCCTGCCTCTGGTAAGACTCGCCTGGCCACTGGAGAGACTCGCCCGGCCTCTGGAAAGACTCTCTCAGCCTCTGGAGAGACTCGCCCGGCCCCTGAAGAGACTCGCCTGGCCTCTGGAGAGACTCGCCCGGCCTTTGTAGAGATACGCCCAGCCTCTGGAGAGACTCGCCCGGCCTCTGTAGAGATTCGCCCGGCATCTGTAGAGACTCGCCCGGCCACTGGAGAGACTCACCCGGCCTCTGGAGAGACTCGCCTGTCCCCTGGAGAGACTCGCCCGGCCTCTGAAGAGACTCGCCCGGCCCCTGGAGAGACTCGCCTTGCCCCTGGTGAGACTAGCCGGCCTCTGGAGAGACTCGCCCGGCCCCTGGAAAGACTCGCCCGGCCCCTGGAGAGACTCGCCCGGCCTTTGTAGAGATACGCCCAGCCTCTGGAGAGACTCACCCGGCCTCTGTAGAGATTCGCCCGGCATCTGTAGAGACTCGCCCGGCCACTGGAGAGACTCACCCGGCCTCTGGAGAGACTCGCCTGTCCCCTGGAGAGACTCGCTCGGCCTCTGAAGAGACTCGCCCGGCCCCTGGAGAGATTCGCCTGGCCCCTGGTGAGACTAGCCGGCCTCTGGAGAGACTCGCCCGGCCACTGGAAAGACTCGCCCGGCCCCTGGAGAAACTTGCCCTGCCTCTGGAAAGACTCGCCTGGCCCCTGGAGAGGCGAGCCCGGCCCCTGGAGAGACTCGCCCGGCCTCCGGAGAGACTCGCCCGGCCCCTGAAGAAACTCGTCCGGCCCCTGGAGAGACTCGCCGGGCCTCTGTAGAGACGCGCCCGGCCTCTTTAGAGACTCGCTCGGCCTCTGCAGAGACTCGCCCGGCCTCTGGAGAGACTCGCCCGGCCTCTGGAAAGACTCGCCCGGCCACTGGGGAGACTCGCCCGGACTCTGGAAACACTCGCCCGGCCTCTGGAGAGACTCACCCGACCTCTGTAGAGATTCGCCCGGCCTCTGGAATGACTCGCCCGGCCTCTATAGAGATTCGCCCGGCCTCTGTAGAGACTCTCCCGGCCCCTGGAGAGACTCATCCGGCCTCTGGAGAGACTTGCTCGGCCCCTGGAGAGACTCGCCCGGCCCCTGGAAAGACTCGACTGGCCTCTGGAGAGACTCGCCCAGCCTCTGGGAAGACACTCTCGGCCTCTAAAGACACTCACCCGGCCCCTGGAGAGACTCGCCCAGCCTCTGGGAAGACTCTCTCGGCCTCTAAAGAGACTCGCCCGGCCTCTGGAGAGACTCGCGCTGCCTCTGGTAAGACTCGCCTGGCCTCCGGAGAGACTCGCCCGGCCCCTGAAGAAACTCGTCCGGCCCCTGGAGAGACTCGCCGGGCCTCTGTAGAGACGCGCCCGGCCTCTTTAGAGACTCGCTCGGCCTCTGCAGAGACTCGCCCGGCCCCTGGAGAGACTCGCCCGGCCTCTGGAAAGACTCGCCCGGCCACTGGGGAGACTCGCCCGGCCTCTGGAAAGACTCGCCTGGCCACTGGGGAGACTCACCCGACCTCTGGAAACACTCGCCCGGCCTCTGGAGAGACTCACCCGACCTCTGTAGAGATTCGCCCGGCCTCTGGAATGACTCGCCCGGCCTCTATAGAGATTCGCCCGGCCTCTGTAGAGACTCTCCCGGCCCCTGGAGAGACTCATCCGGCCTCTGGAGAGACTTGCTCGGCCCCTGGAGAGACTCGCCCGGCCCCTGGAAAGACTCGACTGGCCTCTGGAGAGACTCGCCCAGCCTCTGGGAAGACACTCTCGGCCTCTAAAGACACTCACCCGGCCCCTGGAGAGACTCGCCCAGCCTCTGGGAAGACTCTCTCGGCCTCTAAAGAGAAAAATAGGGCAAAAAGATGGAGAACTGGGAGGTGACCCGCTAATCTCTATGGTGCTGTAAGTTTGGGTAAATCCAATAGGTGGTGCAGCACGTTTCTGTAAAACCAACAGAGGGCGCTGCAATGTTACTGTAGAAACCAATGGAAAGCATGGCAGGTAGCTATACATAAACTATACAAAATCTGATTGGTTGCTGCTGTCGCCGCCATTTTTTTAAAAGGTACGCTCAGTTCTTTCATAGAGAACAAGAAGGTAGGTACTTACAATTCAGGTAGGTAGGTTCAGTTTGGGCCTGGGAGAGACTCCAGTGGAGACTGACGGAAAAATGGCTGCTTACAACCTGTGGTCCTTGTTTCGGGTGCGTGTGTCACCATCGATCTAATGTATCTTACTGCATAGATATATATCTAGCTATAAAAATAGATAGTTATATATCAATATAGATATTTCTAAAAATATCTAGCTTTACGTATAAATGTAAACTTCTATAGTTATGGTTTTGTAAGGCTGAAAACAGACATACAGAATTTGTATTATTATCAGCATTATTCTTATAATTGCCATTGATGTTATTCCAGGGTCAGGTAATACACTGCATGAGGCTTTGACCAATTTTTACTATTTTAGGTAAAAAGCTGCATTGACTGCACTTCTGCATTTAGTGCGATATGGTAGGACTGCAAGCAAAGCCTGAGACAAGATCTTGGTGCGCCCCATGACAATACATATCAGGTAGGTATCCTGCCCTAGAGGTATGAAGGCACCATACAGCAGCACTCATCTGTAATCCAACCTGCAGGGACATTGTGTGCTGCTGTAAAGGGAGGCCGGAACCGGGGCCCGCAAGGCCGTAGGTGAAGGCGATCATGACGGGGTTAACGGGGAGGAAAGGGTTAATATTTTAAATGAAAATAAGGTGAGGTGGAGGTTAAAAGGGAGGGGGTGTAATGAGGGGGAGCAAAGGTTTATGGGATAGAAAGAGCGGGAAGAAAAGGGGGAGGAGTCATTCCGGGAGCAGCAGAGGAAGAAGAAGGACCTGGAACCTGGACGGGGAGAAGAGTGAAGACCGAAGAAAAAAGACAGCAGGATAAGAATTTAAGCGTGGCAGCTGAGGAGGATCGGGAGGACCTGAAGCAGAGGACGATCGGGTGAAGACAGAAGAAATTAGAAGACCTACCTGAAGACCTGAGCAGGAAGACCGCTGGTGAGAAGATCGGAGCAAGAAGACCGCTGGTGAGAAGACCAGAGCAGGAAGACCGCTGGTGAGGAGATCGGAGCAAGAAGACCGTTAGTGAGAAGACCGGAGCAGGAAGATCGCTGTTCAGAAGACCGGAGCACAAAACACCGTTGGTGACAGGACCTGAGCAGGAAGATTGCCCCCGGTGGAGATCGGAGGTACTGCAGTTCAAGAAGAGCCTGAAGAGATGGAAGCGCTGATGGAGAGGATCCGGGCAGCGGCAGCTGAGCGAGGAATCGGGTGGCTCGAAAGACTGGCAAGTGAGGGAGAGGGGGGAGCGGCGGCAGTTCCAGAGAGGGAGAGGAGGCCGCGTCGGGCGCGTGCGCCGGAGAGGCTTAGCCCCGAGCACGCGCCTGTGCGCCGGCGCCGCACAGGGAGCCCATCTGTGGAACCTCCAGCCGGGCCAGCCCCCGCAGCGGCAGGGGGGGGGGCCAGGGCTGGGAGGAATCCTAATCGGCGGCGTGGCGCTGCGTGCAGCGCAGGTACCCGGGCTGCGAGGGGGCTGGGACCTGCGACTGCACAGTCGGCTCCAGGAGCAGTTAGAGGGGGGGGGCACTCCAGCGGTGAGGGTAGCAGAGAGGAGCGCCCTTGTCCCAGTTCGGTGAGAGGATCCGTGTCAGGACAGAGCAGAGGGTCCAGAGCTGCTGGAGGGGAGCAGTGTGGACCCAGCGGGAGGGTTAGCCGGGGGACCAGGGGAGGGGAGCTGGAGCAGGTGTTTGGCGGAAGAAGGGGACAGCAGCAGGCTGGTCCGGAGGATTTTATTAATGCCGGTTTTTTGAGTTCCAGCGGGGCGGCTGCGCGCGCAGCGGAGAGGCGGCAGTCGGCGGAGGAATCAGACGGATCGGGCGGGACATGGACGGATCCCAGGATGAGACGCCAGGAAGACGGAGCGGCGGCTGGTGGGCCCACAGCACCTGCGCAGCCCGGTGAGTCTACCACACAAAACACTGTAAATGTTATTGCTAGATCTGTGCCTGTAGGGGGGGGTATAGGTAGTGGTGCGGTCAGTTTTGCTGGTGCGCATGGGGGGGATAACGATTTGAGGGCACTTATGGGTTGTATGTGGGAATTCCTGCGGAGGCAGGAAATGGGGTCGGTCGGTTTGCCTGGAACGGCGTTTAACACGCCGGGTAGTGTGTCGTCTGGCGGGGAGGGCTTCCCCGCTGGGGCGACTGGGGGAGTCCAGGCAGGGGGAACGGGAGGGCCGGATGTGGGGCCATCGCCGGTGGCTGCATGGAGTACTTCAATGGCAACCCCTTCCAGTAGGGTAAGTACTCTAGGGGTCAGCTCGGGGGGGGCAGATGAAACGGCGTCAGGGGTGACGGTTGCCGTACAAACGGAAAGGGACGGGGAAGCAGTGCGGTTGGACGATAGGGCAAAAGGGGAGGTATACGTGTGTTTCGAGGGCCCGTTGGGAGCACATCTTAAGAAGGAAACGAGGGAGAAGATATGGCGGGACGAATTTGTAGAGATATTCTCCCTCTTGCCTTTGGAGAAATTTAATTTGGACAAAGGCAAAAGGACCGAATACAAGAAGGAGGAGGAAGAAAAACGCAGATGGCGTTTAATTCCTCAAACATTTAATAATTGGTTGCAGGCGTTCGCTATATTGGCCAGCGTAATTGGGGAGAAGGCGCCGGAGAACTGTTCCGGCCTCTTCTGTTATCTAGATTCGATAGGCGAGGCGTATCGGGTTTACGGGGGTCAAACCTGGTTAAGGTACGACGAACAGTTTAGGCAACGTAAGGCGGTGAGGCCGTCAATCCGTTGGGACCAAAAAGATATTGGTCTGTGGCTTCGGGTCATGGCACCTAGTCGATTTGGGCAGCCTTTTCACGGGGGAGCCGGGCCATCAGGCCTGGCTTCAACCTCACAGGGGGGAAACCAGGGGGGTCAGTCAGGGGGTAATAGAGTCGGTTTGTGTTGGCAATTTAATGAGGGCCAATGCAAATTCGGAGCAGGCTGCAGATTTAAGCATGTCTGCTCACACTGCAATGGCGGGTCACAAGGAGCATCAAAATGCTTTAAGAAAGGAAAAGGAAAGGCCGCAGGAGGGGGTGGAAAAAGGGAGGACGCCGGTGAGGCTGGAAGAGATGGTCAGGTTTCTAAATAGGTATCCTGACAGGGAAAAGGCGAAATTGTTGGAAGAAGGTTTTCGGGGGGGGTTTCACATCCCTCCCCCAAAACATGAGATTCCGTTATCAACAAAAAACCTACTCTCGGCCATGAGGAATCCGGAAGTGGTTTCGGAGAAACTGGCAAAAGAAATTAGCTTAGGGCGGATGGCAGGCCCCTTTCAGGAGCCTCCCCTCCGGAACTTCGTAGTGTCTCCCCTGGGAGTAGTACCTAAGAGGGAACCGAATAAGTTTCGGTTAATACACCATCTTTCTTATCCGAAAGGGGCATCAGTGAACGATGGTATAGACCCTGAGCTCTGTTCGGTGGTTTATACATCTTTTGATGCGGCACTAAAATGGGTAAGAAGGTATGGGAGGGGGGCGCTGTTAGCGAAAGCCGACATTGAGTCGGCGTTCCGCCTTTTGCCGGTTTCTCCAGATAGTATTCGCTTACTTGGTTGTTTTTGGGGAGGTAAGTATTTCGCCGATCGGTGTCTGCCCATGGGATGTTCAATCTCATGTGCATACTTCGAAGCCTTCAGCACTTTCTTGGAATGGGTAGTGAAAGACACTGCAAAGCAGCAGTCAGTAATTCACTACCTTGACGATTTTTTGTGTATTGGCCCAGCGGAATCGCCGATGTGTGCGACTCTGCTGGGAACGTTACAGTGGGTGGCGGATCGGTTCGGGGTGCCTTTGGCTCCCGACAAGACAGAGGGCCCTGCAACTTCTCTTCAGTTTTTGGGCATCTGGATTGATACGGAGGCGATGGTATGTCAATTACCGGAAGATAAGTTGCGGGATTTAAAATGCGAGGTAGAAAAGACACGGAAAGTCAAGAAAGTCACGCTGAAGGGGCTTCAGTCATTATTGGGCAAGTTGAATTTCGCTTGCAGAATAATGCCTATGGGGCGAATATTTTGTCGAAGAATGGCATCGGCCACGGCGGGAATTCGAGCCCCGCATCACTACATCAGAGTGGGGAGGAGTTTAAAAGGGGACCTAGCAGTCTGGGCTTCCTTTTTAAACAAATACAATGGGAGGTCCATGATAATCTCGGAAGTGAGTGAGAATGTGGACTACGAGTTGTTTACAGACGCGGCAGGGAGTGCGGGATTTGGGGCATTTTGCCAGGGGCAATGGTGTGTTGGGGAATGGCCAGTCAGATGGCGGGAGGAAGGTTTGACGAAGAATCTGGTATTGTTGGAACTGTTTCCAATAGTGGTGGCCGTGGCGCTTTGGGGCGATCGCCTTCAGAACAAGAAGGTGAGGTTCCATTGTGACAATATGGGGGTGGTGCAGGTGATCAATGCTTTGACCGCCTCATCACCCCCGGTGGTGAATTTGTTGCGCCACCTGGTATTGGAAACATTGAAGATGAATATTTGGATAGTGGCGGTGCACGTGCCGGGGATTGAGAATTCAATCGCGGATGCTCTTTCTCGGTTTCAGTGGGAGCGATTCAGGACCCTGGCCCCTCAGGCGGAGGACCGAGGGAGGACGTGCCCGTCTCATCTTTGGAGTGTGGTAAGAGAGCAGTGGGGCATCTAATCGAGAGGTCACTGGCTCAGGGTACTAGAGCTGCGTATATAGCAGCGTGGCAGGAGTGGGAAGGCTGGGTAGGTCAGCTTGGGATAGGAGAGGCGGAGGAAGATAGAGTGGGGGCGCTGTTAAGTTGGTTGGGTAAGGCAGAGCAGGATAATGTTTCGGTGTCACGAGCGAACAGGTTCATGGCAGGGGTAGCATTTGGGTGTAAGTTAAGGGGGGTGGGGGATATAACGAAGAATTTCCTAGTGAGACAAGCGTTGAAGGGTTTTAGAAAAGGTAAAGGCAGTGTGGACTTACGTAGACCAGTTTCGTTTGAGTTGTTAGAAAAGTTAGGGGGGGTACTGGAAGGCCTCTGCGATACGTTGTTCGAAAGATCGTTATTCAGGTTAGCGTTTTCACTGGCATTTTTTTGGGGCATTTAGGGTGGGGGAGTTGGTGTCCCCTAGTAAATCAGTTGGGGGAGGTTTACAGGGGGGGGGATGTTAGAAAAGTTGATGACCATTTAGAGTTGGTCATACGCCGATCAAAAACAGATCAGGCTGGGCGGGGACATTTGATTAGATTGGGTAGGGTTCACGGGTCAATAATGTGCCCCGTGTCGGCATGGGTTAGCTATACTGAGGTAGCGGGTAAGAGATTAGGCCCTTTATTGCAGCATGAGGGGGGCCAGTTTTTGTCACGCTTCCAGTTTACAGCGATCTTTGGGAAGGCGCTGAGGGAGCTCGGTTTAGATGAGTCGCAATTTGGGACACACTCGTTTAGGGTGGGGGCGGCTACAGAGGCACAGGTGCAAGGTTTGTCGGGCGAGTCGATTAGAAAAATCGGTAGGTGGCAATCTGGGAGATATAAATTGTATGTTCGTCCCCAGTTGCTGTAACAGTGTTAGGGGGGTAGGGGGTATAATGATAATCAAGGGGTGTTGGTCAATTTTGTTTTCTCCTTTTTGTTTCAGGTCCACAATCGGCGCTTGTGTGGATTATGGGCCACTCATATGTTTATTGGGGGGCGGAGAGGGCTAGTGTGAGGCAGGACGGGAGACAGTTGAGGTTTCCTAGGTCAGAGGCGGTCCTGAGATGGATGGGAGTTAGAGGGATGTCGTGGTGCAAAGTGTTGGAGGAGTTTGAGAGGATGGTGGGTTTAGACAGGGCCCCGGACATAGTTGTTATACATGCAGGGGGGAATGATTTGGGGAAAAGGCCCTTCAGGGATCTATCGAGGGATATCAGGTATGATATCCTGAGATTGTTAGCGGCGCATAAGAAGATGGTGGTGGTCTGGTCAGAGATCGTGCCTAGGCAGGTATGGAAGTTTGTGCGGACTGCAAGAGGATTAGACAAAGCGAGAATAAAGCTTAATAGGGAAGTATCTCGCTTTGTGGGAAGGAATGGGGGGGTCGCGGTGCGACACATAGACCTAGAGTCTGGCAGGGGGAATTATTGGAGACAAGATGGGGTGCATTTAAATGAGATAGGTTTGGACTTGTGGTTAGAGGCAGTTCAGGAGGGAGTGGAGCGCGCCTTGTTGTTGTGGAGGGCGGCGCAGGCTTGAGGTTTCAAGCCATGCTGGCTGTGGCGGTTAGGGAGGGGTCCTTGGAGTCAATATAAGAGGGGGTAAGGGGGGAGGCAGGGGTTAGTAGAGTTACCTCCTCCCCCCTCTGGTTAGTTTTAAATTGTAGGTGGGTCTGTCGCCTCTTGTTTGGCAGGGGGTTACCTGCTAAAGTTGTGGTTGTTAATAGCTGGGGTATGGCTAGATAGCCTCGGGGTCGGGAGGTTGGTGACTCGAGGTAAATGGCGAGTCTCCTGAGTCAGGTGATTGGAGACGGGAGGCGTAGTTTGGAAGATAGGGTTTCCCGAGTCAGGATTTTTAGGAGACGGGAGACAGTTACACCTATCTTCCTTGTTTTTTGGGTGAGGCGACAGATAATTTTGTGGGGAACTCCAAGGATCTCTCCATAGTAGTTAGGATAAGGGTTAAAAAAGTGTTATTCAGGATTTATTGTTGTATGTTATAATAAAATTGGCTGCTGTGGCCAAATTTAATCCAAAAAGAAGTTGTCGGTGTTTATTTTAGATAAGCTAGGTTAAAAGGGGTAATGGGGGGGTAAGTGGTCACAGCGACGACTCCGTTGTACCTAGTCATGCCCCAAAGTTACTGTAAGATTCTATTGCTTTACTGGTTTTTGCTTTTTTTGGTGTTTTTTATCTTTCATCCCAGTGCTACAAAGACCGAGGACAGAAAGCTCTGGCACTGAAATACTGTGATGAGGCTTCAGCCATGCCACTGGTTACTAAAGAGGTGAGGACTGTCAGTAGTAACGTGGTAACACAATTCAACTGTTATTTCAGCCATTGATTTACTGACCTACTCCACTGCTTACTGTATTGATTCTCTAGAATAGAGCCTCCATAGCCGCCTGTTCCCCATCTTCTATTCTAGAAGCTAGAAGTGGTACAACGGGGTACTAGAGTCCCCTTGCCTGTCCTTATCTTATCTTTTATCCAAGCTACAAGGCGTACAACAGGGTACTAGAGCCTCCATTCCCATCTGTATAACCTCTTGTATCCAAGCTAGAAGTGGTACAACAGGATACCAGAGCCTCCTTGCCCACATGTTTGAATTCTGAAGGCACCCATTGAAACAAATATGTTTGTGTGAAGCGGCCCTTACTGTACTTTTGTTAGCATGAATCAAGCACATTTGCAAGCGCAAAAAAACACGCAACCATGCTGCCATTTATTGAAATGGGCAATTAGTGTAATTAGAATAATACATGTTCTTCCCCTGCAGAAATGCACGAGAAAATAAGGGGGAATGCTTTTTTTTTGGACAAAATGCGCATGCAAAATACACTTATGTGAAGGAACTCGCTGCAATCAGCGGGTTCTACTGACGTGTATTTAGCATGTATATTTTTCATGCGTAATATGCTACGCAAATACATCTGTGTGAATCTGTCCGAAGAGCCCACGGTGGTATGCGTAAAACGCTGCGTCTCTGCGGTGAGAACACAATCGTGGACATGAGCCCTAAGGCTGGAGCTCTATGGAGTCTTTCGCCATGACATGGGTCATGTGACCAAAGATCGCTGTGCAGCCCTGTGAACTTGCATACTCAAATATATCAATGGGGTCGCGCAAGTTCCCACAACCTATAGAGTGCTAAAACCTCACCGAGGTTGGATTTTTGCAATATATTGGTCGCAGCTACTTGTGAGTTGTATCGCAACTACATTGTCTTCAGTAAGGCCAGCTGCACACGACCGCTTCACATTCCGAATGCGGGATACCACAGCGGAACCTGGCCGTTACCCCAGCGTTCCTGCAGAATCTGTAATGCAGATGACCGCGAGTGTGAAGGAAGTAGCAGTAGTATGTATCTTTCAATGCATGTGATTTGCTGCAGATCCTCCGTGTGGACGATGACTGCGGATTGAACAATAGGAAACCGGTGGTGTGAAGCCGGCCCGAGAGTGTGAGGTCGCAGGGCTATACAGCGATCTTGGTCACGTAGCACTAGTCTCATTGCATGACTACGACTCCGCCGTTCATGGGAACTCAGTGCTTGACATGACAACTCCCTGCTGTTGGCGCGACCACCAGTCACCCTTAAAAGTCAACAGAAAGTTAAAAAATGGTAAAATGTAATCTTCGCTCATATTCGTGAGGGGAGATGCATTTACATACCTAAGGCCCCCGGATTTACCCTTGGACCTCACCTCAGCTTCTGCGCACACGCCTGTCGTCAACGTTGGCCGATGCAAGAGCCGCAGATTGCCTGAGTAATTTAAGATATCCCTGCTCCTGGCTACCAAACATAGCTGAGAGCCTGGAGATTTCATGGTGGGCCGCAGTACGTGGTCCCCAGTCACGTGATTGCCATTAGCCAATGGATAACGGCGATCATGTAAAAGTAAAAGAGTTACAGCTTCACCTCCTGTCACGAATCCAATCCGTAAGGGAAGGTGAAAATATTTTCCTAAGGCCTCCGGCGATGTCCCCCGACGGGATCCTTATCCTCGGTTGGATAACGGCGATCATGTAAAAGTTAAGAAAAAGTTGAAGTTTAATCTCCCCTCTTTGATCGGTGAGAGGAGATGAAACTTCTTACCGGAGGCCTCCGTATTTGAACCTCGATGTGATCCTCCTCCGTGGACCTTCTCCGGCTTCTGCGCATGAACCTGCCTTAAAATGCCAGACACATGCGCAGCAGCTAGGGAGCCCGGTAAATTTTAAATCTCTGTGCTCCCGACTAACAAAGGTCACCAAGAGCCTGGAGCAGTGATCGGTGGTCTCGTTGAGCTGTCCCTGGTCACGTGATAAAAAGGTAGCGATCTACCGAAGGCCGGTCTCACACGACTGATATAGAGGAAGCCCCGACATGTTGGATACACATGGGAGTGCAGCGCCAAAAACACATGGAACCGTAGTGAGAGGAAAAACAGGGTGAAAATGGCCTTATAAAGATATATTTTTACATTTAGGCTGGATTCCGACGAGCTTACACATATTTGCACAGACAAAGAAATAACACGCAACGATTATCTCAGCTAGTGAAATAGACAATTAGTATAATATGCGTTCTTTCCCTATGAGAATGTGCGAGAAAATATAGTATGCTGCGTATTTTTTTGTGTGATCGAAATGCACAATGTATGTACGTACGTGCGTGTATGTATGTAAGTACGTGCGTGTATGTATGTACGTACGTGCGTGCATGTATGTACGTACGTGCATGCATGTATGTATGTATGTACGTACGTGCGTGTTTGTATGTACGTACGTGCGTGTATGTATGTACGTGCGTGTATGTATGTATGTACGTGCGTGCGTGTATGTACGTGCGTGTATGTATGTACGTATGTACATGTATGTACGTACATGCGTTTATGTATGTACGTGCGTGTATGTATGTACGCGTACGTACGTGTATGTATGTACGTACGTACGCGTGTGTATGTACGTACGCGTGTGTACACGTACGTCGAATTTGGACAATAATTTGCTGTGTTAAAATTTCATCTTATAGGCCGGATAACAGATTACATAAAATTTTTGAATTTTTATTTTTTATTTGGCATTTTTGGATACACTAATAGCTTTTATTTATTTTCTTGCAAACGTACAGGTGCCATCACAATACTGTACCAAATTAGCACACAGCTAACAAAGCTTCGGAAAAACATACTAATTGTCCAAATGAGATGTCTGGATCTATTAAAGTTGTGGTGAAGAAAAGCAGGGACAGTAAGGGAGGCCGGAACCGGGGCCCGCAGGGCCGTAGGTGAAGGCGATCATGACGGGGTTAACGGGGAGGAAAGGGTTAATATTTTAAATGAAAATAAGGTGAGGTGGAGGTTAAAAGGGAGGGGGTGTAATGAGGGGGAGCAAAGGTTTATGGGATAGAAAGAGCGGGAAGAAAAGGGGGAGGAGTCATTCCGGGAGCAGCAGAGGAAGAAGAAGGACCTGGAACCTGGACGGGGAGAAGAGTGAAGACCGAAGAAAAAAAGACAGCAGGATAAGAATTTAAGCGTGGCAGCTGAGGAGGATCGGGAGGACCTGAAGCAGAGGACGATCGGGTGAAGACAGAAGAAATTAGAAGACCTACCTGAAGACCGGAGCAGGAAGACCGCTGGTGAGAAGATCGGAGCAAGAAGACCGCTGGTGAGAAGACCAGAGCAGGAAGACCGCTGGTGAGGAGATCGGAGCAAGAAGACAGTTAGTGAGAAGACCGGAGCAGGAAGATCGCTGTTCAGAAGACCGGAGCACAAAACACCGTTGGTGACAGGACCTGAGCAGGAAGATTGCCCCCGGTGGAGATCGGAGGTACTGCAGTTCAAGAAGAGCCTGAAGAGATGGAAGCGCTGATGGAGAGGATCCGGGCAGCGGCAGCTGAGCGAGGAATCGGGTGGCTCGAAAGACTGGCAAGTGAGGGAGAGGGGGGAGCGGCGGCAGTTCCAGAGAGGGAGAGGAGGCCGCGTCGGGCGCGTGCGCCGGAGAGGCTTAGCCCCGAGCACGCGCCTGTGCGCCGGCGCCGCACAGGGAGCCCATCTGTGGAACCTCCAGCCGGGCCAGCCCCCGCAGCGGCAGGGGGGGGGGCCAGGGCTGGGAGGAATCCTAATCGGCGGCGTGGTGCTGCGTGCAGCGCAGGTACCCGGGCTGCGAGGGGGCCGGGACCTGCGACTGCACAGTCGGCTCCAGGAGCAGTTAGAGGGGGGGGGCGCTCCAGCGGTGAGGGTAGCAGAGAGGAGCGCCCTTGTCCCAGTTCGGCGAGAGGATCCGTGTCAGGACAGAGCAGAGGGTCCAGAGCTGCTGGAGGGGAGCAGTGTGGACCCAGCGGGAGGGTTAGCCGGGGGACCAGGGGAGGGGAGCTGGAGCAGGTGTTCGGCGGAAGAAGGGGACAGCAGCAGGCTGGTCCGGAGGATTTTATTAATGCCGGTTTTTTGAGTTCCAGCGGGGCGGCTGCGCGCGCAGCGGAGAGGCGGCAGTCGGCGGAGGAATCAGACGGATCGGGCGGGACATGGACGGATCCCAGGATGAGACGCCAGGAAGACGGAGCGGCGGCTGGTGGGCCCACAGCACCTGCGCAGCCCGGTGAGTCTACCACACAAAACACTGTAAATGTTATTGCTAGATCTGTGCCTGTAGGGGGGGGTATAGGTAGTGGTGCGGTCAGTTTTGCTGGTGCGCATGGGGGGGATAACGATTTGAGGGCACTTATGGGTTGTATGTGGGAATTCCTGCGGAGGCAGGAAATGGGGTCGGTCGGTTTGCCTGGAACGGCGTTTAACACGCCGGGTAGTGTGTCGTCTGGCGGGGAGGGCTTCCCCGCTGGGGCGACTGGGGGAGTCCAGGCAGGGGGAACGGGAGGGCCGGACGTGGGGCCATCGCCGGTGGCTGCATGGAGTACTTCAATGGCAACCCCTTCCAGTAGGGTAAGTACTCTAGGGGTCAGCTCGGGGGGGGCAGATGAAACGGCGTCAGGGGTGACGGTTGCCGTACAAACGGAAAGGGACGGGGAAGCAGTGCGGTTGGACGATAGGGCAAAAGGGGAGGTATACGTGTGTTTCGAGGGCCCGTTAGGAGCACATCTTAAGAAGGAAACGAGGGAGAAGATATGGCGGGACGAATTTGTAGAGATATTCTCCCTCTTGCCTTTGGAGAAATTTAATTTGGACAAAGGCAAAAGGACCGAATACAAGAAGGAGGAGGAAGAAAAACGCAGATGGCGTTTAATTCCTCAAACATTTAATAATTGGTTGCAGGCGTTCGCTATATTGGCCAGCGTAATTGGGGAGAAGGCGCCGGAGAACTGTTCCGGCCTCTTCTGTTATCTACATTCGATAGGCGAGGCGTATCGGGTTTACGGGGGTCAAACCTGGTTAAGGTACGACGAACAGTTTAGGCAACGTAAGGCGGTGAGGCCGTCAATCCGTTGGGACCAAAAAGATATTGGTCTGTGGCTTCGGGTCATGGCACCTAGTCGATTTGGGCAGCCTTTTCACGGGGGAGCCGGGCCATCAGGCCTGGCTTCAACCTCACAGGGGGGAAACCAGGGGGGTCAGTCAGGGGGTAATAGAGTCGGTTTGTGTTGGCAATTTAATGAGGGCCAATGCAAATTCGGAGCAGGCTGCAGATTTAAGCATGTCTGCTCACACTGCAATGGCGGGTCACATGGAGCATCAAAATGCTTTAAGAAAGGAAAAGGAAAGGCCGCAGGAGGGGGTGGAAAAAGGGAGGACGCCGGTGAGGCTGGAAGAGATGGTCAGGTTTCTAAATAGGTATCCTGACAGGGAAAAGGCGAAATTGTTGGAAGAAGGTTTTCGGGGGGGGTTTCACATCCCTCCCCCAAAACATGAGATTCCGTTATCAACAAAAAACCTACTCTCGGCCATGAGGAATCCGGAAGTGGTTTCGGAGAAACTGGCAAAAGAAATTAGCTTAGGGCGGATGGCAGGCCCCTTTCAGGAGCCTCCCCTCCGGAACTTCGTAGTGTCTCCCCTGGGAGTAGTACCTAAGAGGGAACCGAATAAGTTTCGGTTAATACACCATCTTTCTTATCCGAAAGGGGCATCAGTGAACGATGGTATAGACCCTGAGCTCTGTTCGGTGGTTTATACATCTTTTGATACGGCACTAAAATGGGTAAGAAGGTATGGGAGGGGGGCGCTGTTAGCGAAAGCCGACATTGAGTCGGCGTTCCGCCTTTTGCCGGTTTCTCCAGATAGTATTCGCTTACTTGGTTGTTTTTGGGGAGGTAAGTATTTCGCCGATCGGTGTCTGCCCATGGGATGTTCAATCTCATGTGCATACTTCGAAGCCTTCAGCACTTTCTTGGAATGGGTAGTGAAAGACACTGCAAAGCAGCAGTCAGTAATTCACTACCTTGACGATTTTTTGTGTATTGGCCCAGCGGAATCGCCGATGTGTGCGACTCTGCTGGGAACGTTACAGTGGGTGGCGGATCGGTTCGGGGTGCCTTTGGCTCCCGACAAGACAGAGGGCCCTGCAACTTCTCTTCAGTTTTTGGGCATCTGGATTGATACGGAGGCGATGGTATGTCAATTGCCGGAAGATAAGTTGCGGGATTTAAAATGCGAGGTAGAAAAGACACGGAAAGTCAAGAAAGTCACGCTGAAGGGGCTTCAGTCATTATTGGGCAAGTTGAATTTCGCTTGCAGAATAATGCCTATGGGGCGAATATTTTGTCGAAGAATGGCGTCGGCCACGGCGGGAATTCGAGCACCGCATCACTACATCAGAGTGGGGAGGAGTTTAAAAGGGGACCGAGCAGTCTGGGCTTCCTTTTTAAACAAATACAATGGGAGGTCCATGATAATCTCGGAAGTGAGTGAGAATGTGGACTACGAGTTGTTTACAGACGCGGCAGGGAGTGCGGGATTTGGGGCATTTTGCCAGGGGCAATGGTGTGTTGGGGAATGGCCGGTCAGATGGCGGGAGGAAGGTTTGACGAAGAATCTGGTATTGTTGGAACTGTTTCCAATAGTGGTGGCCGTGGCGCTTTGGGGCGATCGCCTTCAGAACAAGAAGGTGAGGTTCCATTGCGACAATATGGGGGTGGTGCAGGTGATCAATGCTTTGACCGCCTCATCACCCCCGGTGGTGAATTTGTTGCGCCACCTGGTATTGGAAACATTGAAGATGAATATTTGGATAGTGGCGGTGCACGTGCCGGGGATTGAGAATTCAATCGCGGATGCTCTTTCTCGGTTTCAGTGGGAGCGATTCAGGACCCTGGCCCCTCAGGCGGAGGACCGAGGGAGGACGTGCCCGTCTCATCTTTGGAGTGTGGTAAGAGAGCAGTGGGGCATCTAATCGAGAGGTCACTGGCTCAGGGTACTAGAGCTGCGTATATAGCAGCGTGGCAGGAGTGGGAAGGCTGGGTAGGTCAGCTTGGGATAGGAGAGGCGGAGGAAGATAGAGTGGGGGCGCTGTTAAGTTGGTTGGGTAAGGCAGAGCAGGATAATGTTTCGGTGTCACGAGCGAACAGGTTCATGGCAGGGGTAGCATTTGGGTGTAAGTTAAGGGGGGTGGGGGATATAACGAAGAATTTCCTAGTGAGACAAGCGTTGAAGGGTTTTAGAAAAGGTAAAGGCAGTGTGGACTTACGTAGACCAGTTTCGTTTGAGTTGTTAGAAAAGTTAGGGGGGGTACTGGAAGGCCTCTGCGATACGTTGTTCGAAAGATCGTTATTCAGGTTAGCGTTTTCACTGGCATTTTTTGGGGCATTTAGGGTTGGGGAGTTGGTGTCCCCTAGTAAATCAGTTGGGGGAGGTTTACAGGGGGGGGGGATGTTAGAAAAGTTGATGACCATTTAGAGTTGGTCATACGCCGATCAAAAACAGATCAGGCTGGGCGGGGACATTTGATTAGATTGGGTAGGGTTCACGGGTCAATAATGTGCCCCGTGTCGGCATGGGTTAGCTATACTGAGGTAGCGGGTAAGAGATTAGGCCCTTTATTGCAGCATGAGGGGGGCCAGTTTTTGTCACGCTTCCAGTTTACAGCGATCTTTAGGAAGGCGCTGAGGGAGCTCGGTTTAGATGAGTCGCAATTTGGGACACACTCGTTTAGGGTGGGGGCGGCTACAGAGGCACAGGTGCAAGGTTTGTCGGGCGAGTCGATTAGAAAAATCGGTAGGTGGCAATCTGGGAGATATAAATTGTATGTTCGTCCCCAGTTGCTGTAACAGTGTTAGGGGGGTAGGGGGTATAATGATAATCAAGGGGTGTTGGTCAATTTTGTTTTCTCCTTTTTGTTTCAGGTCCACAATCGGCGCTTGTGTGGATTATGGGCCACTCATATGTTTATTGGGGGGCGGAGAGGGCTAGTGTGAGGCAGGACGGGAGACAGTTGAGGTTTCCTAGGTCAGAGGCGGTCCTGAGATGGATGGGAGTTAGAGGGATGTCGTGGTGCAAAGTGTTGGAGGAGTTTGAGAGGATGGTGGGTTTAGACAGGGCCCCGGACATAGTTGTTATACATGCAGGGGGGAATGATTTGGGGAAAAGGCCCTTCAGGGATCTATCGAGGGATATCAGGTATGATATCCTGAGATTGTTAGCGGCGCATAAGAAGATGGTGGTGGTCTGGTCAGAGATCGTGCCTAGGCAGGTATGGAAGTTTGTGCGGACTGCAAGAGGATTAGACAAAGCGAGAATAAAGCTTAATAGGGAAGTATCTCGCTTTGTGGGAAGGAATGGGGGGGTCGCGGTGCGACACATAGACCTAGAGTCTGGCAGGGGGAATTATTGGAGACAAGATGGGGTGCATTTAAATGAGATAGGTTTGGACTTGTGGTTAGAGGCAGTTCAGGAGGGAGTGGAGCGCGCCTTGTTGTTGTGGAGGGCGGCGCAGGCTTGAGGTTTCAAGCCGTGCTGGCTGTGGCGGTTAGGGAGGGGTCCTTGGAGTCAATATAAGAGGGGGTAAGGGGGGAGGCAGGGGTTAGTAGAGTTACCTCCTCCCCCCTCTGGTTAGTTTTAAATTGTAGGTGGGTCTGTCGCCTCTTGTTTGGCAGGGGGTTACCTGCTAAAGTTGTGGTTGTTAATAGCCGGGGTATGGCTAGATAGCCTCGGGGTCGGGAGGTTGGTGACTCGAGGTAAATGGCGAGTCTCCTGAGTCAGGTGATTGGAGACGGGAGGCGTAGTTTGGAAGATAGGGTTTCCCGAGTCAGGATTTTTAGGAGACGGGAGACAGTTACACCTATCTTCCTTGTTTTTTGGGTGAGGCGACAGATAATTTTGTGGGGAACTCCAAGGATCTCTCCATAGTAGTTAGGATCAGGGTTAAAAAAGTGTTATTCAGGATTTATTGTTGTATGTTATAATAAAATTGGCTGCTGTGGCCAAATTTAATCCAAAAAGAAGTTGTCGGTGTTTATTTTAGATAAGCTAGGTTAAAAGGGGTAATGGGGGGGGTAAGTGGTCACAGCGACGACTCCGTTGTACCTAGTCATGTAGCTTATAGCGGTTTAGAGATTTATTAGAGATCTCCTGTGTGATCGTTGTCCGGGTCTCCTGGACTCATGGTTAGTGTAGGGAATAGCGGTATAACCAGGAGCTTAGAAGTTCGCCCGCTAGCTTCACGTTTTGTCTAAAATGTCAAGTAATACCTGTTCTTTATAATCAGCCTATCTGTTAGTAGTGGTTGCATTTTTGGCTTCTGTATGCAGTGTTTTCTATCTCTGTGTATTCTGTTCCGTCTGTTATATGCCATGCGTGTGTCCTGTTCTGTGGCTCCTAGGATCAGCTATGGCCCAGTTCCGAAGACCGCTGGGCCACCCTCTTATTTGAGCGATGTCTACGCTTAGGTTGGGCCACTGTCGACCCCCCCCCCCCCTTTTAGCACAGGGTCAGTGGCATGGATTCCATGTGAATTTCCTGTGTGCATGTATACTACTAGACTACTAGTCCTTTGGTCACGATGGTGTTGGCAGTCTGCTAAATCTGCCCACACGATCATAACAGTCTGTTCAGAAAGCCACATAGTACTGATTACATTTTGGGTCCCATTTGTGCATACTAACATAACATTAGGGCCACAATGGGTACATTTCTGAAAACAATACAAACAGGGGTATCCATTTTGGGGTGTCAGTGCACATGAAAATGATTTTGGGGGAAAAAATTTTAGAATAGCACATTACCCGAACACATTAAAAAAAAAAAAATCTAAATTGCATTAATTCCTGAAAATGTGGGATCTAAATAATGTGGCGCGCATGCGCAGAAGCCGGCGAGCCCGGCAAATTCAAAATCTCCCTGCACCCGGCTGTCACAGATAGCCGAGTGCAGGGAGATATGACTGGGATAACGGTGATCATATAAAGTTAACTTTTTTTTTTTTTTTACTTTTTAAAAGTTTAAAAAGTTAAAGTTTCATCTCCCCTTACGGATCGTATCCGTAAGGGGGATGAAATTACGTACCCAAGGTCCCGGATTTGTTCCCTGGTGGGATGTTGATCCGTGGACCTTACCCCAGCTTCTGCGCATGCGCCCGTCAGCATGATGGCGGACGCATGCGCAAAAGTGAAAGATTGCCCAATAAATGTAACATCTCCCTGCTGCTGGCTACCAAAGGTCGCCAAGAGCCTGGAGATGTCATGGGGAGCCGCGGTATACGGTTACTGGTCACGTGATCGCCGTTATCCAATGCATAATGGCGATCACGTAAAAGTTCTTTAAAAAGTGGCAGTTTCATCTCCCCTCACCGAAGCGATCGGTGAGAGGAGATGAAACATCTTCTCGGAGGCTTCCGCATTTGAATCCAGATGCGATTATCCTCCATGGATCCTGCCAGCTCCTGGGTATGCGCCCGCCGGCAAAATGCCGGACACATTCGCAGGAGCTGGGGAGCCCAGGAAATTTTAAATCTCCTTGCTCCCAGCGACCAATGGTTGCTGCGTGCTTGGAGCAGTGACCGGGGGCCTCGTTGAGCGGTCCCCGGTCACATGATAAAGTAGCAAACTAACATTAGGCCGGTCACACATGACCGGAGAGGAATTACGGGTTCTGCATGCGCTTGATCAACGGTAATCCACGGATCAATCGTATGCATTGGATTACACAATTCCCCCCAATTAGCGGGTCGGAATTGCGTAATCCACTCGCAGAAACCACACACACATATATACACACACACACACAAGGCTCTCACCCTGCAGCTGCTCCTCCTCAGCGATGCTCTCCTTGCTGCAGAGATCATGTTCTCTGCACTCCCCTTCCCTCCTCCGCGGCCGTTGTCAGTCTGCTATCGGCACTCCTCTATTACTGTCTGCATTAGACAGAACAAGCCGAGAGCAGACTGCCTACTGACAGCAGCACGGAGGAGTGAGGGAACTTACTGCATAGGCGGCGGGCCGGATTCGGCCCGCGGGCATTGTTTGACACCTGTGCTCTAGATCATACAAACTTCTAGGCTGTGGGAGTTGCCGTCCTAAATGCGCAGACCGGTGCCAGCGGCCGGCGAGTGACGTTTCTGTGTGGGGCTCTGCGATCCCCGCACAGAAATAGAGCATGCCGCGGTTTGTTTTCCACGTGTGATTTCGCGCGGACAAACCGAGGCCGTCTGCCTAGGATTGCGTTTTCTAACGCAATCCTATAGCAGCTTCCATGGGTGGAAATTCTGCGGGAAATCCGGCAGCGGAATTTCCGCCCGTGTGCACGGGGCCTAGGGCTGCTCTAAGACGTGCATTCAGAAAACACAGCTTAAAATCGTGGGTTTTTTACCTCAATTTTGAGCAGCACTTTTGAACGCATGGTAAAGCGGTTTTAATGCACCCCACAATTGTGATGGGTGGGGAGGTGCGTTAGAAAACGCAAATACAGGACAGATAGCGCTTAAAAATCACCGCTTCCGAGCTCACGTCTGAGTAATCGCATTCAAATCAATGGAAGCAGTATACCGCAATAAAAAGCGGTGTGTGTGTGTGATTTTCATCTAGTGCAGGAAACGCGGTAATAGGGCTAATTCATGTATGGAAATTCGTTTTGCAGCTGTATGCAGCATGATTTAGGTATGGGTACGCGGTGAGAAAGGTAAGGGGGGGCCCTGAGCTGAACTTTTGCACCCGGGCCCTTGAGCCTTTAGGTACGCCCCTGACCCTAAGGGTGTTTCTCACCTCATCTTTCTGCGTTTTATATACAAAAATGACAGGAAAGGGTTGTGACCCGGCGGCCGTCGCAGGGAGAAGATGACCATCGCCACTGTATGCCACGGAAAGGGGTGAACGCGCGTGTGAACTGGCATTTCAAGCGCAACCCGATTACTGTAAACCTTGTTTATGCACAAATACGCTCCACTGCGACAATAGTCTTGGCGTGTACACTCGTCTGCCGAAGCCCTAGGGCCTCTTTCACACGGCGTGCTAAATTTAGCAGAAAAGCGGTCGCAGAAACCGCAATGATTTTTACGTGCATTTGCGCTCCCGATATTCCATTAGAGTCTAAGGGGGTAAGCAAATTCGCTCTCATATGCATAAAATTGCGCCGAGGGCTCCTTCACACGAATGTACTTTAGTCCCCTTATAGTTCTGATCCCAGGAATGCACAAAAATAAAGACTGAAAAACTGGTTGCTCATTAGTGCTTAAACCAGGTCAGTCATGAAGGAGTTAACTGCGGGCATTCACTGCTGGTCAGTGAGGTTACAGATGGAGGGTTGTTAGGTGAATTGCATGTAAATCTGCAATAGTTTGGGGGACTCCCAGCAGACAGAGGGGTTCTCCTCCAGCAAGCAGGCAGCACATGGTTAACTACCTAAGCCGGGTGCGGGTGAATGCAACGCTTGTATGAAAGAGGCCTAAAGCTGCGGGGGGGGTTTTCTCCCCCCTTCCCCCATGCACAGATATACGTTGTCCTCGTGTGCAGGGGGGGGGGGATGGAAGAGCCAGGAGCAGGAACTGAGCTCCCGCCCCCCCCTCTCTGCCTCCTCTCCGCCCCTCTGCACTATTTGCAATGGGGAGAGGTGGGGCAGGGGCGGGGCTAATTCTCGGAACTTAGCCCCGCCCTGCCTCTTCCCATTGCAAATAGTGCAGAGGGGCGGAGAGGGGGACGGGAGCTCAGTTCCTTCTCCTGGCTCTTCCATCCTCCCCCCCCCCCCTGCACATTACATAGAGAACGCCCACAAGTGACCCCATTTTGAAAACTAGACCCCAGAACAAATTTATCTAGGGGTGTACTGCACATTTTGACCCCACAGCTTTTAAATGAATTCAAGCAAAGCAAAGGGGAAAAAATTGTGATTTTCGTTTTTTGGCAATTTTGTCATTTTAAAAACAGCATTTTTGTACAGCACACACATGAATTAAGATTTGCACCCCAAAATAGATACCCCTGTTTGTCCAGTGTTCAGAGACATACCCATTGTGGCCCTAATCTTATGTCTGGATGCACAAAGGGGCCCAAAATGTAAGGAGTAGTCGGTGGCTTTCAGAACTGAAATTTAGCATGAAGGGGATTTCGGCCCCATAGCACACTTGTAGAGCCCTTGAGCGGCCAAAACGACAGAGAACCCCTACAAATGACCCCATTTTGAAAACTAGACCCCTTAACGAATTCATCTAGTGGTGTACTGCGTATTTTTACCGCACAATTTTTGAATAAATCTAAGCAGTAGGAAAAATTTCAATTTTCATTATTTTGGCAGTTGTATCAATTTAATCGGACGTAAAAACACTATGGGCTGGTCGTTAAGGGGTTAAACCATCGGATGGTTGGCTCTGAGCCAGTCATATATGTATCTCATGGGCTAGAGATGTACCTTGAAGCTTCTAGGGCCCTAACAGGGCTTTCCCCACCATGTGCCATTTATAATACTAGTGTGGCAGGAGAGTGACTAGGAGTACAGTCATTGCCTCTAGGGAGTACTTAGTCTGTCCTGGTATTGTGATGAAGGTAGGTACAACACATAGTGCCATGATAACCTTTGCTGAATTTTTAAGTAATTTATTTGAGAAGGGAATACTTGGCCAAGGAATGTTGGAAAACCCTATTCTAGATGCTCATGGTCTGCTTGTATCTTGTGCGCACTCTTCTCTGAACACACACCCTTAGGGCTAATTCACATGGACATATGTCTCCCAATGTGAAAAATACATGCGTAGTAAGCAGTGCTAAAAGCCCACTGATTTGTCTAGGGCTTCTCACACCAGCGTTTTTTATTCACGTCTGTGGAAAAAAAATTGCAACGTGTCCTATTTTGGTGCGGAATATGCACCTTATCTAGTTTTTGGGGATTTAACAGGCGTAGTAAATGTGCATATGAAAAATACGTGGGACACATACTCCCGTCTGAGTGAGCCCTTAATCTATGGGGGTTTGCCTTTGTTTCCGCAGGAGAAATCAGCTTGTCCAGGCCTGTCTGTTTCCTTCGGGGGTGCTAGGATATTCTACATTAACACATCCTGTCCTCTAAAAAGGGTGTGGAGAATGGGAGTAACTACCCTGTTTCCCCAAAAATAAGAACTACCTACAAAATAAGCTCTACCATTATTTTTCAATGGGGCTTGAAATATAAGCCCTACCCTGAGATCTACCAAGCAAGTTTTTGTCTTTGGCCATAGTCTTAGAAGCTTCAATGTTCAATAGGCCTGTACGTTTACAGTATTCTGGGAGTACAGAGCTGTATTAGTGTTACTGACCAGTACATGAATGCCATGTATTACATAGAAGGCCAATGTCTACCTGAGCGAGAGCTATTGCTTGATGGCATCTCTCCCCTCTGGCTAAGTGGAGTAGGTATCCCATACGGACATGATAATCCTATGGGAAGATCCCTTATTATATTTATTTACTTATTTATTTATTCAGCTTTTCTTCTACTTACAATTCTCGGGGCAAAACTTTTACTCATGACCGTGTGTCAAGTCTGTACCAATGTAGAAGTAGAGGTAAGGAATACTATATGAAATATAATGTTCCCAAAACGTTTTAGCTGAGATCTGTAGTAGAATCATTCCTGTTTATTAAAGTAAACTATGCTATGGGGCTGAAAGGTAAGGAATTGGGGGTAACAGGGAGCTGCTCTTTATACTCACCAGGTTCCTCTTTTCCAGCACTGTGTCTCCGAGAAATCAGAACACGCGCAGCGTGACCCTTTTTAGAAGATAATGCGCATGTGCTCTCTCATTAAACTCTATACGAGAGCGCATGCTTACAGAGCCGTCTGCAGAGTCGTGCTGTCTGCTTCTCCGATTTCTCAGGGTTACAGCGCTGGAATGAGGGACCTGGAGAGTATAAAAAGCACCCCCCCCCCCCCCCTCTACAAGTTCCTCCCTCAGCTTTGAGCCCCATAATGTGGGTGCTGATATGTTCCCTTTAACTGGACCTTATCTTTCCCTTTTAGTTTCTGCCTGTTTATGTTCCCTCTGAGGAGGAGGAGAAGGATTATTTTTTATATGCAAACAATGTTCGGGATTACATGGCACAGTATGTAACCAAATCTATATAGGATTGTATTTCATTTTTTGAATTGATCAAAAATATGTATACAATAAAGCGTGTCTCCAAATTTTAAACATTTTGTAGGATATTTACTTAAACCAGCATTTTATACACCAGTCTAAGGCTTCCCTCACACAGCTGAAAAAGCAGCCAAGGATGCTGGAAAAAAAAAAAGCATGTGCCGTCCGGGTCCCGGCCACCGATCTCTGCCACTACTCCGGGCTTCCCCTGCACTGACAAATGATCTATTGCTGTAAACAAGGTTTGAGAACTCGCCTCCAGCAATAGACTGCTGTGATTGCCTGGGACAGCCATGAATGGCTGTGATTGCTTCTCGACGCTGGCTCGATGTCCAATCACAGCAATCTATTGCTGGAGGAGAGTTCTCAAACCTCGCTTACAGCAATAGATCATTTGTCAGTGCAGGGGAAGCCCGGGCCGCTGCCCATTCATTTCAATGGGTGACACAGGGCTGAAAACGTCCCAAAATAGAACATGCAACGCTGTTAAAGCGCAGCGTTGAAGACACAGCGTTTTTAGCCTTGTGTGAGCAGCCCCATTGAAATGTATGGGTGCGTTGTACAGCGTTTAGCGCAGCACTAAAAACTGTACAAAAACACCTGTGTGAGGGAGGTCCAAGGGTCCTTTTACACAAAACGAGTGTCAGGCAAACAATGCCCGACATTCATCCCTGTGGTGCTCGCTCTGCACAGGAGCGAGCATTGCTGGATCGCTGACAGCGCAGCCAGCAGGGAGGCGGGGCAGCTGGAGGAGAGTTCTGCTCACCTCCATTCACTGTAAGCAGCAGACGTTCAGTACTGGACGGCTGCTGCTTACACCGAGAAATGTGTTTGGATTTTAAGCTGCTTAAAAGTGAACAACTGGACGATTCTGATCCAGTCGTTCAGTTTCTGCATGTTTTTACATGGGACAATTATCGTTCAAAACCCTGCGGGAGAACACAAGCTACTTACTAGTATTAAGAGGCACAAGCTACTTACTATTGACATCGTGTGACATTAGGCCGGTCTGTTGGTCGAACTCAGATCTTAGGAACGAAAATGTCCAAGTCACCTAAAAATATGTATGGAATTAGTCTAACGAGTTCTGGATGTGTTCCTTTCCTGCGCAATTACGCAGCGTATCACGCACCTCCTGGCATATCACATGTATATTTGTGCATCCCCATTGACTTCTATGGGGACTTTTGGTGTGCAAAAGTGCCGCAAAATAGAGTATGCTGCATATTTTTTTTTTTGCATGAAATGTAAAGATGCGCACTTGTGAACGAACCCGTTCGTTAGGGCTCTATTCGCTGCATAAATGCGCACACAAACACACCCATCTGAAGCCAGGCTTAAGAGTTCCTTCACATGGACATTTACACGCGTGTGTTAGCATGCGCAAACTTTCTGAGCACAATATGCAGAGAATAAAACCCATTGATTTCAACGGATTGGTTTTCGTTTCCTTTTTTTGCCCAAATGCGAAAAAACCGCTGCATGCTCTACTTTTGTGTGCATTTAAAGTCTGTTAAAAAGAAAGCATAGGTTAGTTTTTAAAAAGCACATTGCACTTACCTGCATCAGCGTTCTGCAGCTTCTTCTATTCTTCTTTTAAAGATGGCGCCGCTGGTCTTCTCCCACGGTGCACCGTGGATTTTCTTCTCCTTCCTTGCGTTCCATTGCCGATTCCAGCCTCCTGATTGGCTGGAATCGGCACACGTGACGGGGCAGAGCTACGATGACGACGCGGTGAGCAGCTCTCCGGCACGAGCGGCCCCATTCACCAGGCAGAAGACCGCACAGCGCAAGCGCGTCTAAAAAAGCAAGAAGCCAGCGAAATTAGACGGAGCCATGGAGACGGGGACGCCAGCAACGGAGCAGGTAAGTGAATAACTTCTGTATGGCTCATATTTAATGCACGATGTATATTACAAAGTGCATTAATATGGCCATACAGAAGTGTATAACCCCACTTGCTTTCGCGAGACAACCCCTTTAAGGCGCAAACAGGCTTGGTCACTAAGAGGTTAATGGGGTCGGCTGCAGCATCGCTGGCTTCATTGAAAGCAATGGCTAAACCTCTGCGGCAGTAATAGTGACTCCCCAGCGATAATTGTGACCCTGAAGGGATGCGAGGCTGTTTTCCAATGAAAACTCTCGCATCCCTGGGGAAATCACATGGTAAGCAGCACGATATGGAGGCGGGATTCACGGCCCCACATCACGCTCGCCCGTGTGAATTGGCCTCAGGGCTCATGTCCACGACCGTGTTTTTATGGAGTATCAAGTGTGCGTTGCATGACACGCAGTGAATGGAGGCAATGAAAGTCAGTGGACATGCTCTATTTCTCTGCACATGATATGCAGCCCTTTTATGGATTGCGTATGATATGCTGTCCATACGCACACATTGCGAGAGGGCAGTGTTTCGATACACATTCCTGCTCTGAACAGAGCGGGAATTTAAAAAAAAAAAAAAATCACACTGCGCATGTCCGTGATGTGAGATTAGTGGGCATGCGCAGTGCTATACTTGCCACATACACGACCTCTGCCGGCAGAGAGTATTGGTTGTAATTTATAAAACACCGCGGGAGACCCACAGTGTATTACGTATACGCCCGTGGACATGAGCCCTAAGGTTGCTTTCACACAGGCGTCTGTTAAAATGCTGCATTTTAAAGCGTTTTCGAACGCCATTTTTAAATGTGTTCAACAGCGTTGTGTAACGCACTCCATCATTACAATGGGTGATATGGGGCATTAAAAAGGGCTGAAACAAACTAAACTAGAGCAGATAGCGTTAGAAAATTGTAGTGTTCGAACGCTCCCTGAGAAGCTCCATTGTGATCAATCAGTGGGTTTTTTTGCGGCTTTTCACAAACCACGCTAAATGCTGTAAAAAACATTCTGTGTGAAAGAGGCCTTAGTGACAACGTCTGTTTTCTCCTTAACCCCTTATTGACCGCCCTATAGTGTTTTTAATCCCCACAGCCATAAAAACATGCTCACTCTGAGGATTAAAGCCCTGGGGGCTGTGGACATGACAGCTCCTTGTTGAAAGCTGCCGCAGTGACCCCCAGTCACGCTATTGCCGTTATCCAAGTAAACAGTTAAAAAATTAAAAATTTCATCTTTCCTCATATCCGTGAGTGGAGATGAAATTACATACCTAAAGCCCCCGGATTTATCCGCGGACCTTACCCCAGATTGCTGGGGTAATTTAAAATCTCCCTGTTGCTGGCTAGCAAACGTAGCTGAAAGCCTGGAGATTTCACGATGGGCCGCGGTCCCTGGTTACGTGTAAAAATAAAAAAGTTTAATGTTTCATCTCCCGTCATGGCTCCAATCAGTGAGGGGGAGATGAAAATATTTCCCTAAAGCCTCCGGCAATGTCCCCGACGGGATCTTTATCCTTCATCACATGATCAACCATTATCCAAATGATAATGGTGATCACGTAAAAGTTGAAGTTTAATCTCCCCTCTCCGTTGCGATTGGTGAGAGCAGATGAAACGTCTTACCTGAGGCCTCCGCATTTGAACACAGACACAACCCTGCTCCTCGGACCTTCGCCGTCTTCTGCGCATACATCTGCCTGCAAAATACCGGAAACATGCGTAGGAGCCGGGGAGGGTCCAGGAAACTTAAAATCTTCCTGCTCCCGACTACTAAAGGTAACCGAGAGCCTGGAGCAGTGACTGGCAGCCTTGTTCAGCGGTCCCCGGTCATGTGATAAAAAGGTAGCAATCTACCTTACGCCGGTCTCACACGACCTAATAAAAAATTGCGGATTCGCACGCATTTGATCCGTGCTAATACACGGATCAATCAAATGCATTGGATTACACACTTCCGCTCACATTAGCAGGTCGGAATTAAGTAATCCACTCGTAGGAAACAGAACGCAGCATGTTCTATTTTACCACAGATATCCACAAAATAGAGGCCATTGTGCTTCATGGTCACGGATATACCCACAGCCCATACGTTACTACATTGTGTACGGGCAGTGGGTACCCGCGTCATCGCTAAGCGTCGCCAGCTAAATACAATATCAAATGGAGGAAATTATGACAAGACAGTGGGGAGACATGTAGCTGGGGGTGTGCTGCTGATTGACAGACTATACATGGGCCAGCAGTGTGGTGCCCACCTATTACCCCCAGGACTGATAATGGTGGCTGTGTGACAGGACAGCGGGGAAACATGTAGCTGGGGGTGTGCTGCTTAGTGACAGACTATACATGGACCAGCAGTGCAGTGCCCACCTATTACCCCCAGGGCTGATAATGGCGTCTGTGTGACAGGACAGGGGAGACATGTAGCTGGGGGTGTGCTGCTCAGTGACAGACTATACAGGGAGCTGGTGCAACAGTGCTGTGCCCACCTATTACCCTCAGGGCTGATAATGGCGGCTGTGTGACAGGACAGCAGGGAGACATGCTTCTGCTGGCTAAAGTTAGGGCTCCTTCCCACGGAGGGATTTCCGATGCGTAATACGCTGCGTAAGTCCGCTGCATTGCCCGCAGCTATTAGGTTCTATTGAACCTAATAGCTCAATGCTCATGTTGCGGCATTCCATTGCGGATTTCCGCACCGTGAAATCACCCGACCTCACCCGCGGTATGCTTTATTTGCCGTGGGTGTAAGCGTGGCCGGCCTCCATTCTAGTCAATGGAAGCCGTCCGTCACGCTATCTTCCGCTGTAGCACAGCGGAAGATAGAGTAAAAACCGCTTCCCCGCCCACCGCCAGCCGCGTCATATGACCCAGTAGATTTTGGTAGGCCGCTGTCTCCCCCTTGTGTGATGGAACCCCTAACAATAATCTGTGCCGTGTCATTTCCATAAATGTCATAGAAGGTAATGAAAATGAAGTGAACAGTTTAGCATACAGTAATTCCCCTTTCACATGGGCCAAAACTCTCACTTACCCAAAGGAAGCAGCTGGTGACATCACCAGCTTGTCCACACTCATGAAGCTCTGTTAGACTACACATGCGATACTGGACAATGCACCCATCCTCAGCCCTTGTTGGCCTGTGGTTCACATTCCTATGTGGGTCAGAAGCGGTGTTGTGTCTCCTTAAGGAGAGCACCCAAAAAGTATGTGGAGACACCTAAGGGGTAAATGGGTCAGGGAATGGTATAGTCACTACCCAAGCACTGCACACAGAAGAGGCATTTGAAAACCTAAAAAATGAGTAAGAACACTTATAAGGTGATGCTAGCTCCTCTGGGATATCTATGCAAATAAGGATGAGAAAATACCTCTATAGCGCCATCTATTGGATGCAGCATTGCTTCAAATCCAAGTGATTTATCACAAGCCTTAACCTGACTTAAATGGTTATTTACCCTAATGAGTAGGCAAAAAAAAAAAGTTCTGATCCCAGGAATGCACAAAAATAAAGACTGAAAAACTGGTTGCTCATTAGCAGGGGCGTACCTAAAGCCTAAGGGGCCCGAGTGCAAAAGTTCAGCTGGGCCCCCCTCCATCTGTACCCGTACCTATACCTAAACCGTGCTAATTTACAAACATGATCTAGCCCCTTGGTGCTTTTTATTGCGGTATACTGCTTCCATTGATTTGAATGCGATTACTCAGACGTGAGCTCGGAAGCGGTGATTTTTAAGCGCTATCTGTCCTGTATTTGCGTTTTCTAACGCACCTCCCCACCCATCACAATTGTGGGGTGCATTAAAACCGCTTTACCATGCGTTCAAAAGTGCTGCTAAAAATTGAGGTAAAAAACCCACGATTTTAAGCTGTGTTTTCTGAATGCACGTCTTAGAGCAGCCTTAGGCCCCGTGCACACGGGCGGAAATTCCGCTGCCGGATTTCCCGCAGAATTTCCACCCATGGAAGCTGCCATAGGATTGCGTTAGAAAACGCAATCCTAGGCAGACGGCCGCGGTTTGTCCGCGCGAAATCACACGTGGAAAACAAACCGCGGCATGCTCTATTTCTGTGAGGGGATCGCAGAGCCCCGCACAGAAACGTCACTCGCCGGCCGCTGGCACCGGTCTGCGCATTTAGGACGGCAACTCCCACAGCCTAGAAGTTTGTATGATCTAGAGCACAGGTGTCAAACAATGCCCGCGGGCCGAATCCGGCCTGCCGCCTATGCAGTAAGTTCCCTCACTCCTCCGTGCTGCTGTCAGTAGGCAGTCTGCTCTCGGCTTGTTCTGTCTAATGCAGACAGTAATAGAGGAGTGCCGATAGCAGACTGACAACGGCCGCGGAGGAGGGAAGGGGAGTGCAGAGAACATGATCTCTGCAGCAAGGAGAGCATCGCTGAGGAGGAGCAGCTGCAGGGTGAGAGCCTTGTGTGTGTGTGTATATATATATATATATATATATATATATATATATATATATATGTGTGTGTTTGTGTATCCCCCTGTATATAGTGGCATGTCTGGCCAAGGCTGGTGTAACCTGTGTATTCCCTCTATATAATTATATATATACAGCTGATATAACTTATACCAGCTATACATATATAATTATAATTCCTTCTCAATAGAACCTAATAGCTGCGGGCAACGCAGCGGATTTTCGCCGCGAATTACGCGGCGGAAATCCGTTCGTGGGAAGGAGGCCTATGTGTGTAAAATATATACACATACATACACACATACATATACAAACACACACACACCGCTGTAGGAGCAACTGTAAGAAACAAAATAAATGGTGGGAATATGGCGGCCGCCTGATCTTTCACGCACATAGTATTCATAGGGGAGGTCCTATATTTTCTCGGTCAAGTATTAACGGGAGAGAATACTGCTGGTGAAAACGAAACCACAGAAAGCTTAGGCTTAGTTTTGTCCCAATATACGGCCGTGACCATCACCAGCGATGCTTTTTTTTTTTAGAGGATTAAATCGCATCGCTGCCGCGCACATTAAAAACCACATGTTTTTGTTTAACGCGCAAGTCGGTAGGACTTTCCAATGTTAACATTGCAGCGCATATTTGTCGCCTTGTGATGCGATAAAACGCAGCCTCCATAGGATTACATGGGAGATTTTAAAAAAACGCACTGCGCAGAAGGACACAGCAGGCTGCGATTTTCTCTCTCAACATCACATCAGTGAAAACCTTGCTGAAGGGAAGGGAATAGAGATGAGCGAACGTACTCGTTTCGAGTACTTACGCACCCGAGTACCGCCATTTTCGAGTACATCAGTACTCGCGCGCAAAGATTCGGGGGGCGCCGTGGCGGCACGGGGGGTAGCAGTGGGGAGTGGGGGGGAGAGGGAGAGAGGGCTCCCCCCTGTTCCCCGCTGCTACCCCCCGCACCGCCACGCCTCTCCCCGCCCCCCGGCGCCCCCCGAATCTTTGCGCGCGAGTACTGAAGTACTCGAAAATGGCGGTACTCGGGTGCGTAAGTACTCGAAACGAGTACGTTCGCTCATCTCTAGAAGGGAACCGTCGGGAATCATTGGCTGCGAAATCTGCTTTTTTTTTTTTCAATAACCAACGCATCAGTTAAAAATGGCGCGATTTTACCCGCCGGTTTGAAACCACCCTAGAGAAAAATAGGGCAAAAAGATCATTTCCTGCAGATCTGACGTCCTTGAGAATGGGAAGGCTGTCCGACAGTGAAGAGACCCTCGACGTTCAGCAATCTTGAAACCCTTCGTTTTATGGACTGCTTTTTGCCTGTGACTCACCTTTTTTTTTTTTTATAAGCTTTTTCTTTCAAAGAATTATGACGGAGGATCCTGAAAAACTGCGCAATATTTTACACCGATTGAGTAAACAGAAAACATACCCAAACACAGCGGCCTTTGTTTTATCTGGGAATGACACTTGGTGTAAAATCCACATTTTTAATAAATAATAAAACGTGATTTGAATTTGTTTTTTTGTTTTACCTTATTTATGTTTTTAACTCCTGATTACCCACGCTGTAAAGCCGGCTGCACATGGCTGTGACGGGCTCCGCCATGGAATTCCAGGGCGGAGCCTGTCACGGCGGCCCCAAGAGACCCCAATACTTACCTCCAGTTTCGGAGTCCCGCATGACGCCTCAGCGCGCATGGGCAATCGAGCGCGTGACGCACCGCAGCGGCATGTGACGCGGTAGGCGTAGAGGCGGTTTCACACTATCTTCCGCTGTGCTACAGCGGAAGATAGCGTGAATGGACGGCTTCCACAGACTGCAATGGAAGCCGTCCGCGCGTACACCCGCGGCAAATAGAGCATGCCGTGGGTGAGGACGGGTGATTTTACGGTGCGGAATTCCGCTGTGAAATTCCGCACCGTAAGCATTGAGCTACTAGGTTGAATAGATCCGTCTGTGGGAAGGAGCCTTAAGGCCTCATGTCCACTAGCAAAATGGAATTGCGGTTTCCGCAGCGGATTTGCCCCTAGGGAATCATTGGCCATCCGTGGTCCATTAAACTGATTTTTGCACCCGCGGATGGAATTTTAATAGAATTGCGTTTTTCACGCGTGGGAGAAAAAAACCCAGCATGCTCCATTTTACCGCGGATCGGCCACATTGCTATCACATTGATAGCAATGTGTGCAGATATCTGCATGCAAAAATTATACAATAGAAAGCTGATTCTACGCGGATTGTATTTTTCCAGTGGACATGAGGCCTAAGGCCGCCTGCAGACGGCCGTGTCGCATCCAGCTGCTCGCAACGGTACCCGACCTGAGCGCCTGCAGAGAGCAGTGCGGAACTCGCCCGCTCCCGCAGCTCTGACTCATGTGCCAGCAGAATTAGAGCATGGCGCGGTTTGTTTTCTGCGCGTGATTTCGCGTAGACAAACCACGGCCTTCTGCATAGGATTGCGTATTGAAATTCAATCCTATGCAGGCGTGTACAGCCGGAAATGTACGGTGCTTCGTCTGGCATAGACTGAAGTGGCAGCGGTGCGCACTCGTCATCAGCTGATTGGCAGGGATTCTGAGAGGCAGATCAACACTTCACTGCGCATAGATCATCAGTACTGGAGTCCCAGGGAACCCTTTTAACCCCTTGCCACCGCAGCACGTGAATGTATGTATATGTTAGGAAGCAGCTTTCTGGAATGGACTTGCATCTACATCCTACAGATCTGAGCCCATCTACTGCTGAAGACTGTTGCTAATGACAGTTGGCCTCCCGCAGTCACAGCGGGGATGGGTGAGACAACCGATTCCCGCTGTTAATGCTTTGCATGCAACGATTGCTCTTATTTCATTAGGTTTTTGCATGTAATCAGATATACTTCAGTCTAAGCCGACCTGAGTATAAGCCAAGGTACCAACTTTTACCCCAAAAACCTGGGGTCAATTATTGACTTGAGTATAAGCCAAGGGGTAATATTAGGTACCTCGGCTAACACTTGGATCGGCTATACTCAAGTATGCATTGTGGCTGCTGCTACAGGCCAAGTGGGCAGTATCCCCCTAGGTAAACTAATTAAGGGGTGTATTGTTAAAATTTTGTGGCTGCTCAACAGCTCTACAACTGTGCTATGGGGCTTTAAAGGCCTTCAAGCAAAATGTCTGTTACGTCTGCTGCTGGTATATGTTGCTCAAAGCTTCAGTTTACTAGCAGCACAGCCCTGAGAGGGTTAATTGATTGAGCTGCCTGGGTGTGGTACTTCCTGCAAGCCAATCTCCTGGCTCTGTGCATACATATAAAGCCAGCTCTTGGCAGTCTGTGTCTGGGTTTCAGTCTGAGCAGTTATGAATCCTTGTCTTGAGGTATCTGCCTTTTTCCCACGCAGAACTTGTAAGTGGTTATGTGTCTCTCAGCTTCCCGAAGACGGTTTGGACACCTGTAGTCCTTGTCTCCGTTATATGCATTCCCTTTACAGCTGTGGCCTCTGTACGTCTTGTCTGCTCTGTGTGTCAGTTAATGTAACTTGACACAGTCTCCTATCTCACCTTGTGTAGCTGACTGTCTATTCCCCTATATTATTGAGATGGCACTATATTTGATAGTTGGCGGTGTGCCCCATGCTATGTCCTGCTCCACTTGCAGTTGGCAGTGTGCCCCCTGCTCTGTCCTGTCCCAGATGCAAGCTTTCTGTGTGATCTGTGTCTTGCAGTTTCATGCCCGTTTGTACGTTTACGTTCTGTCAGTTTAGTGTTACCTCATCTCCTGTGTGAATGTTGTCCGGGTCTCCTGGACTCATGGTTAGTGTAGGGAATAGCGGTATAACCAGGAGCTTAGAAGTTCGCCCGCTAGCTTCACGTTTTGTCTAAAATGTCAAGTAATACCTGTTCTTTATAATCAGCCTATCTGTTAGTGGTGGTTGCATTTTTGGCTTCTGTATGCAGTGTTTTCTATCTCTGTGTATTCTGTTCCGTCTCTGTTATATGCCATGCGTGTGTCCTGTTCTGTGGCTCCTAGGATCAGCTATGGCCCAGATCCGAAGACCGCTGGGCCGCCCTCTTATTTGGGCGATGTCTACGCTTAGGTTGGGCCACTGTCAACCCCCCCCCCCCCCCTTTTAGCACAGGGTCAGTGGCATGGATTCCATGTGAATTTCCTGTGTGCATCTTTGGTCACGATGGTGTTGGCAGTCTGCTAAATCTGCCCACACGATCATAACAGTCTGTTCAGAAAGCCACATAGTACTGATTACATTTTGGGTCCCATTTGTGCATACTAACATAGTGAACAAGCTTTCATGCGATGCAACAGAGAGGAAGGCTCCATAGGGTAACATGGGCCACGAAACCTCACGAGTCGCGGGCATATCGGGATGTCGCACCCTCCAAAACATGTGAATTGCCCCATTGGAAAGCATAGGCCGAACAAACACGTGATTTGTCGCAGTGTGACTTTGTCGCTCATGTAAACGCGGCCTGAGTATTAGGGGACTCCCTAATATATACGAGCCTCCTAACATTTAGGCCATGTTACTGTACAAATCTTTGATAAGATATATATTTCCATCTGTTTACTTTATTCTGGACGCACATTAGAAAAACTTCAGGTTTTTTTTTAACAATTTAGGAGACGTACAAATTTTACATTGATTTTTAACATTTTGAGGAACACTTTTTTTTCCTGCACCAAGCCAAGATTGCAAAGTCTCATGGGTGTCCAAATGATAGATCCCCCCACAAATGACCCCATTTTATAAACTACACCCCTTAATGTATTCACTGAGGGGGTCAGGAGGATTTTTACCCCACAGGTTTTGTCAAGAATTAATGCAATTTGGAGGGGAAGAAATTAAATTTCATATTTTTGCAAATATGTCATTTTAATTTTAATGATGGGATTTTTTTCTATATTGCACATGAAGATGAGGATTGGCACCCCAAAATGGAGACCCCCCGTATGTCCCGTGTTCAGAGATATACCCATTGTGGCCCTAATCTTGTGTCCGTATGCACAATGGGGCCCAAACCGAAAGGAGCAGCCGGTGGCTTTGTGAACAGTTATTTTGCATGAAAGTGTTTTAGGTCCCATTGCTCACTTGTGGAGCCCTTGAGCACTTTGGAGAACCCCCACAAATGACCCTGTTTAAAAAAACTAGACCCTTTAACGAATTCCTCTAGGGCTGTGCTGCGTATTTTGACCCACAGTATTTGAATGAATCTGAGCAAAGCAGAAGGAAAAAAGTTAAAGTTGTACTACCTCTAGCTTGGATACAAAATGTGAAACAGACCCCGTTGTATCGCCTCTAGCTTGGATACAAGACATGATATGGGTGGGCAAGCTGCCACTTGGGATGCATTATGCATTGACACTTGGGGATCAGGATAACAGCATGCTGACAATAGAGGGCAATGTATAGCTTTATGTCTTTGGTGATGTTAAATTCATTCTCTGTGGCTGATTTTACACAAGTGAGCACTATATCAGCCCGAGAAACTCAAACCAATATCTCGCATGGCAAATATGCGAGTGTGTCTGCCAGTGCAGTGCGCCTTGTAAGAACAATGCATTGCGATGTGTGTATGTGTGTAAAATATATACACATACATACACACATACATATACAAACACACACACACTGCTGTAGGAGCAACTGTAAGAAACAAAATAAATGGTGGGAATATGGCGGCCGCCTGATCTTTCACGCACATAGTATTCATAGGGGAGGTCCTATATTTTCTCGGTCAAGTATTAACGGGAGAGAATACTGCTGGTGAAAACGAAACCACAGAAAGCTTAGGCTTAGTTTTGTCCCAATATACGGCCGTGACCATCACCAGCGATGCTTTTTTTTTTTAGAGGATTAAATCGCATCGCTGCCGCGCACATTAAAAACCACATGTTTTTGTTTAACGCGCAAGTCGGTAGGACTTTCCAATGTTAACATTTCAGCGCATATTTGTCGCCTTGTGATGCGATAAAACGCAGCCTCCATAGGATTACATGGGAGATTTTTAAAAACGCACTGCGCAGAAGGACACAGCAGGCTGCGATTTTCTCTCTCAACATCACATCAGTGAAAACCTTGCTGAAGGGAAGGGAATAGAGATGAGCGAACGTACTCGTTTCGAGTACTTACGCACCCGAGTACCGCCATTTTCGAGTACATCAGTACTCGCGCGCAAAGATTCGGGGGGCGCCGTGGCGGCACGGGGGGTAGCAGTGGGGAGTGGGGGGGAGAGGGAGAGAGAGAGGGCTCCCCCCTGTTCCCCGCTGCTACTCCCCGCACCGCCACGCCTCTCCCCGCCCCCCGGCGCCCCCCGAATCTTTGCGCGCGAGTACTGAAGTACTCGAAAATGGCGGTACTCGGGTGCGTAAGTACTCGAAACGAGTACGTTCGCTCATCTCTAGAAGGGAACCGTCGGGAATCATTGGCTGCGAAATCTGCTTTTTTTTTTTCAATAACCAACGCATCAGTTAAAAATGGCGCGATTTTACCCGCTGGTTTGAAACCACCCTAGAGAAAAATAGGGCAAAAAGATGGAGAACTGGGAGGTGACCCGCTAATCTCTATGGTGCTGTAAGTTTGGGTAAATCCAATAGGTGGTGCAACACGTTTCTGTAAAACCAACAGAGGGCGCTGCAATGTTACTGTAGAAACCAATGGACAGCATGGCAGGTAGCTATACATAAACTATACAAAATCTGATTGGTTGCTGCTGCCGCCGCCATTTTTTTAAAAGGTACGCTCAGTTCTTTCATAGAGAACAAGAAGGTAGGTACTTACAATTCAGGTAGGTAGGTTCAGTTTGGGCCTGGGAGAGACTCCAGTGGAGACTGACGGAAAAATGGCTGCTTACAACCTGTGGTCCTTGTTTCGGGTGCGTTTGTCACCATCGATCTAATGTATCTTACTGCATAGATATATATCTAGCTATAAAAATAGATAGTTATATATCAATATAGATATTTCTAAAAATATCTAGCTTTACGTATAATTTAAACTTCTATAGTTATGGTTTTGTAAGGCTGAAAACAGACATACAGAATTTGTATTATTATCAGCATTATTCTTATAATTGCCATTGATGTTATTCCAGGGTCAGGTAATACACTGCATGAGGCTTTGACCAATTTTTACTATTTTAGGTAAAAAGCTGCATTGACTGCACTTCTGCATTTAGTGCGATATGGTAGGACTGCAAGCAAAGCCTGAGACAAGATCTTGGTGCGCCCCATGACAATACATATCAGGTAGGTATCCTGCCCTAGAGGTATGAAGGCACCATACAGCAGCACTCATCTGTAATCCAACCTGCAGGGACATTGTGTGCTGCTGTAATGCCCCAAAGTTACTGTAAGATTCTATTGCTTTACTGGTTTTTGCTTTTTTTGGTGTTTTTTATCTTTCATCCCAGTGCTACAAAGACCGAGGACAGAAAGCTCTGGCACTGAAATACTGTGATGAGGCTTCAGCCATGCCACCGGTTACTAAAGAGGTGAGGACTGTCAGTAGTAACGTGGTAACACAATTCAACTGTTGTTTCAGCCATTAATTTACTGACCTACTCCACTGCTTACTGTATTGATTCTCTAGAATAGAGCCTCCATAGCCGCCTGTTCCCCATCTTCTATACTAGAAGCTAGAAGTGGTACAACGCAGTACTAGAGTCCCCTTGCCTGTCCTTATCTTATCTTTTATCCAAGCTACAAGGCGTACAACAGGGTACTAGAGCCTCCATTCCCATCTGTATAACCTCTTGTATCCAAGCTAGAAGTGGTACAACAGGACACCAGAGCCTCCTTGCCCACGTTTCATGTTTTGTCACCAGCTGCTTCCTTTGGGTAAGTGAGAATAGTGAGAATTTTGGCCCATGTGAAAGGGGAATTACTGTATGCTAAACTGTTCATTTTCATTACCTTCTATGACATTTATGGAAATGACACGGCACAGATTATTGTTAGGGGTTCCATCATACTCCCCTTCTGTAGCCGCACCGCCTCCACGCTCCCCTCATGTAAGCCCACTTTCCTAGTGTAACCGTATTGTCACCACACCCCCCTTATGTAACCATACCGTCTTCACACTCCCCGCATGTAACCATACCACGGTTCGAAAAGTGTCATAATAGAGCCTTAAAGGGGTTCTGTCATTAAAAACAAAAAAATATACTGTATACTTACCGATTGCTCCCCAGGGAGCCTGCTTACCTCTTCTTCTTATCCCAAATCTTCTCCTGGAGCCGCTTGTCACTTCGGTCACGTGACCTCCAGCAACCCGATTTTCCTCCATCCGGTCAAAAAGTGTACATTGCGCTACCTTCCGCTTCCTTCACTAGTGACGTATGCGTACATTGCCTTGTCAGGAAGCACGGAATGAAAGCAGCCGTGCGAGACAATGGCGCGACTGCGCACCCCGCACACGACTGCGCATGCAGCTATCCTGGAGATAGCTATAGTCTATGGAATATACACGGGCTTTAGCCTTGGCAGTCGTCGTCTTTAAAATCTATGTATAGCTACCTCCCATGCTGTCCATTGGTTTCTACAGTAACATTGCAGCGCCCTCTATTGGTTTTACAGAAACGTGCTGCACCTATGCTCCCTTTAATAAATGATCCCCAAATAGGGGACGTATCAGATGCAACACGCTCAGGCAGCACTCCGGGCGCACCCACAATGCTCTGAGGGAGCTGGAAGACCTTTGCATAGCCCCACCCAACGCTTTCTCAACCGCGCCCTCCCCCCTCCCCCTCACATCCTCCTCAGTCCTTCCTCTTGCACCGTGCTCACGCATCCTAGGCTTGCAGAGCCTGCAGGACTCGTCACCTCCCTACGCAGGATGGTTAAGCAGACGATGACACTAGAAGCAAGCACTAGTTTGCCTCTGAAGGTGCGTCCGTCGGTCGTTTTGAGAGATCTCTTTTGGTGGACGCATTTCGAGTGGGGACGGACGTAAACTTTTTCCCAAAAAAAGGAAAATTGGCTTCGAGCCCATAGGGCTTTATTGGCTTCCCCTGGGCTGGCATTAGTAGACCCTAGTAAGAATAAGAATAGATCAGCATGGTCATCTGAAGAAGTTAAAATGTACAGCAGGCCTTTTTTTTCCCCGCCATACATAAATAAATTCATCCATCCATAACTATAGATTATATAGAGAAATAAATCTTGCTATTTGTATAGCGATAGATAGATAGATAGAGTGAGTAGATTATAGACATACATTATATCCACATGATAGATTTTAGATTATTTATATCTGTGTAGATTTTATCATCTATATTAATTAGATAATCCATAGATCTATTATCTATCTATCAATCAATAGATCTATTATATAATCAACATACATTATAGAATCTACATATATACATAAGCCCGGCCCCTGGAGAGACTCGCCCGGCCTCCGGAGAGACTCGCCCGGCCACTGAAGAAACTCGTCCGGCCCCTGGAGAGACTCGCCTGGCCTCTGGAAAGACTCGCCCGGCCACTGGGGAGACTCGCCCGTCCTCTAAAGAGACTCGCCCGGCCCCTAGATTGACTTGCCCTGCCTCTGGAGAGACTTGCCCGGCCCCTGCGGAGACTCGCCTGGCCTGTGGAAAGACTCGCCTGGCCACTGGGGAGACTCACCCGACCTCTGTAGAGATTCGCCCGGCATCTGTAGAGACTCGCCCGGCCACTGGAGAGACTCGCCTGTCCCCTGGTGAGAATAGCCGGCCTCTGGAGAGACTCGCCCTGCCTCTGGTAAGACTCGCCTGGCCTCTGGAGAGACTCGCCCGGCCTCTGGAAAGACTCTCTCAGCCTCTGGAGAGACTCGCCCGGCCCCTGAAGAGACTCGCCTGGCCTCTGGAGAGACTCGCCCGGCCTTTGTAGAGATACGCCCAGCCTCTGGAGAGACTCGCCCGGCCTCTGTAGAGATTCGCCCGGCATCTGTAGAGACTCGCCCGGCCACTGGAGAGACTCACCCGGCCTCTGGAGAGACTCGCCTGTCCCCTGGAGAGACTCGCCCGGCCTCTGAAGAGACTCGCCCGGCCCCTGGAGAGACTCGCCTTGCCCCTGGTGAGACTAGCCGGCCTCTGGAGAGACTCGCCCGGCCCCTGGAAAGACTCGCCCGGCCCCTGGAGAGACTCGCCCGGCCTTTGTAGAGATACGCCCAGCCTCTGGAGAGACTCGCCCGGCCTCTGTAGAGATTCGCCCGGCATCTGTAGAGACTCGCCCGGCCACTGGAGAGACTCACCCGGCCTCTGGAGAGACTCGCCTGTCCCCTGGAGAGACTCGCTCGGCCTCTGAAGAGACTCGCCCGGCCCCTGGAGAGACTCGCCTGGCCCCTGGTGAGACTAGCCGGCCTCTGGAGAGACTCGCCCGGCCACTGGAAAGACTCGCCCGGCCCCTGGAGAAACTTGCCCTGCCTCTGGAAAGACTCGCCTGGCCCCTGGAGAGGCGAGCCCGGCCCCTGGAGAGACTCGCCCGGCCTCCGGAGAGACTCGCCCGGCCCCTGAAGAAACTCGTCCGGCCCCTGGAGAGACTCGCCGGGCCTCTGTAGAGACGCGCCCGGCCTCTTTAGAGACTCGCTCGGCCTCTGCAGAGACTCGCCCGGCCCCTGGAGAGACTCGCCCGGCCTCTGGAAAGACTCGCCCGGCCACTGGGGAGACTCGCCCGGACTCTGGAAACACTCGCCCGGCCTCTGGAGAGACTCACCCGACCTCTGTAGAGATTCGCCCGGCCTCTGGAATGACTCGCCCGGCCTCTATAGAGATTCGCCCGGCCTCTGTAGAGACTCTCCCGGCCCCTGGAGAGACTCATCCGGCCTCTGGAGAGACTTGCTCGGCCCCTGGAGAGACTCGCCCGGCCCCTGGAAAGACTCGACTGGCCTCTGGAGAGACTCGCCCAGCCTCTGGGAAGACACTCTCGGCCTCTAAAGACACTCACCCGGCCCCTGGAGAGACTCGCCCAGCCTCTGGGAAGACTCTCTCGGCCTCTAAAGAGACTCGCCCGGCCTCTGGAGAGACTCGCGCTGCCTCTGGTAAGACTCGCCTGGCCTCTGGAGAGACTCGCCCGGCCTCTGGAAAGACTCTCTCGGCCTCTGGAGAGACTCGCCCGGCCCCTGGAGAGACTCGCCTGGCCTCTGGAGAGACTCGCCAGTCCCCTGGAGAGAGACTCGCCCAGGCCTCTTGAGAGACTCGCCCGGCCTTTGTAGAGATACGCCCAGCCTCTGGAGAGACTTGCCCGGCCTCTAGAGATACGCCCGGCATCTGTAGAGACTCGCCCGGCCACTGGAGAGACTCACCCGGCCTCTGGAGAGACTCGCCTGTCCCCTGGAGAGACTCGCCTGGCCCCTGGTGAGACTAGCCGGCCTCTGGAGAGACTCGCCCGGCCACTGGAAAGACTCGCCCGGCCCCTGGAGAGACTCGCCCTGCCTCTGGAAAGACTCGCCTGGCCCCTGGAGAGGCGAGCCCGGCCCCTGGAGAGACTCGCCCGGCCTCTGTAGAGACTCGCCCGGCCTCTTTAGACACTAGCCAGATCTTTGCAGAGATTCGCCTGGCCTCCGGAGAGACTCGCCTGGCCTCTGGAAAGACTCGACCGACCACTGGGGAGACTCGCCCGGCCCCTGGAAAGACTCGCCTGGCCTATGGAGAGACTCGCCTGGCCTCTGTAGAGACTCGCCCGGCCTCTTTAGACACTAGCCAGATCTTTGCAGAGATTCGCCTGGCCTCCGGAGAGACTCGCCTGGCCTCTGGAAAGACTCGACCGACCACTGGGGAGACTCGCCCGGCCCCTGGAAAGACTCGCCTGGCCTCTGGAGAGACTCGCCTGGCCCCTGGAAAGACTCGCCCGGCCTCTGGAGAGACTCGCCCGGCCCCTGGGAAGACTCGCCTGGCCTCTGGAGAGACTCGCCCGGCCCCTGGGAAGACTCGCCTGGCCTCTGGAGAGACTCGCCCGGCCTCTGGGAAGACTCTCTCGGCCTCTGGAGAGACTCGCCCGGCCTCTGGAGAGACTCGCCCTGCCTCTGGTAAGACTCGCCTGGCCTCTGGAGAGACTCGCCCGGCCTCTGGAAAGACTCTCTCGGCCTCTGGAGAGACTCGCCCGGCCCCTGGAGAGACTCGCCTGGCCTCTGGAGAGACTCGCCCGTCCCCTGGAGAGAGACTCGCCCGGCCTCTGGAGAGACTCGCCCGGCCTTTGTAGAGATACGCGCAGCCTCTGGAGAGACTCGCCCGGCCTCTGTAGAGATTCGCCCGGCATCTGTAGAGACTCGCCCGGCCACTGGAGAGACTCACCCGGCCTCTGGAGAGACTCGCCTGTCCCCTGGAGAGACTCGCCCGGCCTCTGCAGAGACTCGCCCGGCCCCTGGAGAGACTCGCCTGGCCTCTGGAAAGACTCGCCCGGACACTGGGGAGACTCGCCCGGCCTCTGTAGAGATTCGCCCGGCCTCTGGAAAGACTCTCTCGGCCTCTGGAGAGACTCGCCCGGCCCCTGGAGAGACTCGCCTGGCCTCTGGAGAGACTCGCCCGTCCCCTGGAGAGAGACTCGCCCGGCCTCTGGAGAGACTCGCCCGGCCTTTGTAGAGATACGCGCAGCCTCTGGAGAGACTCGCCCGGCCTCTGTAGAGATTCGCCCGGCCACTGGAGAGACTCGCCCGGCCACTGGAGAGACTCACCCGGCCTCTCGAGAGACTCGCCTGTCCCCTCGAGAGGCTCGCCCGGCCTCTGAAGAGACTCGCCCGGCCCCTGGAGAGACTCACCTGGCCCCTGGAGAGATTCGCTCGGCCTATGGAGAGACACGCCCAGCCTCTGGAGAGACTCGTCCGGCCTCTGGATTGACTCGCCCGGCCTCTGGAGAGATTCGCCCTGCCTCCGGAGAGACTCACTCGGCCTCTGTAGAGACTCGCCCGGCCTCTGGAGAGAAGCGCCCGGCCTATGGAGAGACAAGCCCAGCCTCTGGAAAGAATCGCCCGGCCACTGGAGAGATTCGCCCTGCCTCCGGAGAGACTCGCCCGGCCTCTGGAAAGACTCTCTCGGCCTCTGGAGAGACTCGCCCGGCCCCTGGAGAGACTCGCCTGGCCTCTGGAGAGACTCGCCCGTCCCCTGGAGAGAGACTCGCCCGGCCACTGGAAAGACTCACCCGGCCCCTGGAGAGACTCGCCCTGTCTCTGGAAAGACTCGCCTGGCCCCTGAAGAGGCTAGCCCGGCCCCTGGAGAGACTCGCCCGGCCTCCGGAGAGACTCGCCCGGCCCCTGAAGAAACTCATCCGGCCCCTGGAGAGACTCGCCGGGCCTCTGTAGAGACGCGCCCGGCCTCTTTAGAGACTCGCTCGGCCTCTGCAGAGACTCGCCCGGCCCCTGGAGAGACTCGCCTGGCCTCTGGAAAGACTCGCCCGGACACTGGGGAGACTCGCCCGGCCTCTGGAAAGACTCGCCTGGCCACTGGGGAGACTCACCCGGCCTCTGGAAACACTTGCCCGGCCTCTGGAGAGACTCACCCGACCTCTGTAGAGATTCGCCCGGCCTCTGGAATGACTCGCCTGACCTCTATAGAGATTCGCGCGGCCTCTGTAGAGACTCGCCCGGCCCCTGGAGAGACTCATCCGGCCTCTGGAGGGACTTGCTGGGCCCTGGAGAGACTCTCCCGGCCTCTGTGGAAATTCGCCCGGCCTCTGGAAAGACTCGCCCTGCCTCTGTAGAGATTCGCCTGGCCTCTGGAGAGACACCCCCCTCCTATGTAGAGACTCACCCGGCCTCTGGAGAGACTCGCCTGTCCCCTGGAGAGACTCGCCCGGCCTCTGAAGAGACTCGCCCGGCCCCTGGAGAGACTCGCCTTGCCCCTGGTGAGACTAGCCGGCCTCTGGAGAGACTCGCCCGGCCCCTGGAAAGACTCGCCCGGCCCCTGGAGAGACTCGCCCGGCCTTTGTAGAGATACGCCCAGCCTCTGGAGAGACTCGCCCGGCCTCTGTAGAGATTCGCCCGGCATCTGTAGAGACTCGCCCGGCCACTGGAGAGACTCACCCGGCCTCTGGAGAGACTCGCCTGTCCCCTGGAGAGACTCGCTCGGCCTCTGAAGAGACTCGCCCGGCCCCTGGAGAGACTCGCCTGGCCCCTGGTGAGACTAGCCGGCCTCTGGAGAGACTCGCCCGGCCACTGGAAAGACTCGCCCGGCCCCTGGAGAAACTTGCCCTGCCTCTGGAAAGACTCGCCTGGCCCCTGGAGAGGCGAGCCCGGCCCCTGGAGAGACTCGCCCGGCCTCCGGAGAGACTCGCCCGGCCCCTGAAGAAACTCGTCCGGCCCCTGGAGAGACTCGCCGGGCCTCTGTAGAGACGCGCCCGGCCTCTTTAGAGACTCGCTCGGCCTCTGCAGAGACTCGCCCGGCCCCTGGAGAGACTCGCCCGGCCTCTGGAAAGACTCGCCCGGCCACTGGGGAGACTCGCCCGGACTCTGGAAACACTCGCCCGGCCTCTGGAGAGACTCACCCGACCTCTGTAGAGATTCGCCCGGCCTCTGGAATGACTCGCCCGGCCTCTATAGAGATTCGCCCGGCCTCTGTAGAGACTCTCCCGGCCCCTGGAGAGACTCATCCGGCCTCTGGAGAGACTTGCTCGGCCCCTGGAGAGACTCGCCCGGCCCCTGGAAAGACTCGACTGGCCTCTGGAGAGACTCGCCCAGCCTCTGGGAAGACACTCTCGGCCTCTAAAGACACTCACCCGGCCCCTGGAGAGACTCGCCCAGCCTCTGGGAAGACTCTCTCGGCCTCTAAAGAGACTCGCCCGGCCTCTGGAGAGACTCGCGCTGCCTCTGGTAAGACTCGCCTGGCCTCTGGAGAGACTCGCCCGGCCTCTGGAAAGACTCTCTCGGCCTCTGGAGAGACTCGCCCGGCCCCTGGAGAGACTCGCCTGGCCTCTGGAGAGACTCGCCAGTCCCCTGGAGAGAGACTCGCCCAGGCCTCTTGAGAGACTCGCCCGGCCTTTGTAGAGATACGCCCAGCCTCTGGAGAGACTTGCCCGGCCTCTAGAGATACGCCCGGCATCTGTAGAGACTCGCCCGGCCACTGGAGAGACTCACCCGGCCTCTGGAGAGACTCGCCTGTCCCCTGGAGAGACTCGCCTGGCCCCTGGTGAGACTAGCCGGCCTCTGGAGAGACTCGCCCGGCCACTGGAAAGACTCGCCCGGCCCCTGGAGAGACTCGCCCTGCCTCTGGAAAGACTCGCCTGGCCCCTGGAGAGGCGAGCCCGGCCCCTGGAGAGACTCGCCCGGCCTCTGTAGAGACTCGCCCGGCCTCTTTAGACACTAGCCAGATCTTTGCAGAGATTCGCCTGGCCTCCGGAGAGACTCGCCTGGCCTCTGGAAAGACTCGACCGACCACTGGGGAGACTCGCCCGGCCCCTGGAAAGACTCGCCTGGCCTATGGAGAGACTCGCCTGGCCTCTGTAGAGACTCGCCCGGCCTCTTTAGACACTAGCCAGATCTTTGCAGAGATTCGCCTGGCCTCCGGAGAGACTCGCCTGGCCTCTGGAAAGACTCGACCGACCACTGGGGAGACTCGCCCGGCCCCTGGAAAGACTCGCCTGGCCTCTGGAGAGACTCGCCTGGCCCCTGGAAAGACTCGCCCGGCCTCTGGAGAGACTCGCCCGGCCCCTGGGAAGACTCGCCTGGCCTCTGGAGAGACTCGCCCGGCCCCTGGGAAGACTCGCCTGGCCTCTGGAGAGACTCGCCCGGCCTCTGGGAAGACTCTCTCGGCCTCTGGAGAGACTCGCCCGGCCTCTGGAGAGACTCGCCCTGCCTCTGGTAAGACTCGCCTGGCCTCTGGAGAGACTCGCCCGGCCTCTGGAAAGACTCTCTCGGCCTCTGGAGAGACTCGCCCGGCCCCTGGAGAGACTCGCCTGGCCTCTGGAGAGACTCGCCCGTCCCCTGGAGAGAGACTCGCCCGGCCTCTGGAGAGACTCGCCCGGCCTTTGTAGAGATACGCGCAGCCTCTGGAGAGACTCGCCCGGCCTCTGTAGAGATTCGCCCGGCATCTGTAGAGACTCGCCCGGCCACTGGAGAGACTCACCCGGCCTCTGGAGAGACTCGCCTGTCCCCTGGAGAGACTCGCCCGGCCTCTGCAGAGACTCGCCCGGCCCCTGGAGAGACTCGCCTGGCCTCTGGAAAGACTCGCCCGGACACTGGGGAGACTCGCCCGGCCTCTGTAGAGATTCGCCCGGCCTCTGGAAAGACTCTCTCGGCCTCTGGAGAGACTCGCCCGGCCCCTGGAGAGACTCGCCTGGCCTCTGGAGAGACTCGCCCGTCCCCTGGAGAGAGACTCGCCCGGCCTCTGGAGAGACTCGCCCGGCCTTTGTAGAGATACGCGCAGCCTCTGGAGAGACTCGCCCGGCCTCTGTAGAGATTCGCCCGGCCACTGGAGAGACTCGCCCGGCCACTGGAGAGACTCACCCGGCCTCTCGAGAGACTCGCCTGTCCCCTCGAGAGGCTCGCCCGGCCTCTGAAGAGACTCGCCCGGCCCCTGGAGAGACTCACCTGGCCCCTGGAGAGATTCGCTCGGCCTATGGAGAGACACGCCCAGCCTCTGGAGAGACTCGTCCGGCCTCTGGATTGACTCGCCCGGCCTCTGGAGAGATTCGCCCTGCCTCCGGAGAGACTCACTCGGCCTCTGTAGAGACTCGCCCGGCCTCTGGAGAGAAGCGCCCGGCCTATGGAGAGACAAGCCCAGCCTCTGGAAAGAATCGCCCGGCCACTGGAGAGATTCGCCCTGCCTCCGGAGAGACTCGCCCGGCCTCTGGAAAGACTCTCTCGGCCTCTGGAGAGACTCGCCCGGCCCCTGGAGAGACTCGCCTGGCCTCTGGAGAGACTCGCCCGTCCCCTGGAGAGAGACTCGCCCGGCCACTGGAAAGACTCACCCGGCCCCTGGAGAGACTCGCCCTGTCTCTGGAAAGACTCGCCTGGCCCCTGAAGAGGCTAGCCCGGCCCCTGGAGAGACTCGCCCGGCCTCCGGAGAGACTCGCCCGGCCCCTGAAGAAACTCATCCGGCCCCTGGAGAGACTCGCCGGGCCTCTGTAGAGACGCGCCCGGCCTCTTTAGAGACTCGCTCGGCCTCTGCAGAGACTCGCCCGGCCCCTGGAGAGACTCGCCTGGCCTCTGGAAAGACTCGCCCGGACACTGGGGAGACTCGCCCGGCCTCTGGAAAGACTCGCCTGGCCACTGGGGAGACTCACCCGGCCTCTGGAAACACTTGCCCGGCCTCTGGAGAGACTCACCCGACCTCTGTAGAGATTCGCCCGGCCTCTGGAATGACTCGCCTGACCTCTATAGAGATTCGCGCGGCCTCTGTAGAGACTCGCCCGGCCCCTGGAGAGACTCATCCGGCCTCTGGAGGGACTTGCTGGGCCCTGGAGAGACTCTCCCGGCCTCTGTGGAAATTCGCCCGGCCTCTGGAAAGACTCGCCCTGCCTCTGTAGAGATTCGCCTGGCCTCTGGAGAGACACCCCCCTCCTATGTAGAGACTCGCCTGGCTCCTGGAGAGACTCGCCCGGCCTCCGGAGAGACTCGCCTGGCCTCTGGAAAGACTCGACCAGCCACTGGGGAGATTTGCCCGGCCACTGGGGATACTTGCCCAGCCTCTGGAGAGACTCTCCCGGCCTCTGTAGAGATTCGCCCGGCCTCTGGAAAGACTCGCCCTGCCTCTGTAGAGATTCGCCTGGCCTCTGGAGAGACACGCCCCTCCTATGTAGAGACTCGCCTGGCTCCCGGAGAGACTCGCCCGGCCTCTGGAGAGACTCGCCTGGCCTCTGGAGAGACTCGCCCGGCCTCTGGAGAGACTCGCCTGGCCTCTGGAAAGACTCGACCGGCCACTGGGGAGTTTTGCCAGGCCACTGGGGATACTCGCCCAGCCTCTGGAGAGACTCGTCCGGCCTCTGGAGAGATTCGCCCGGCCTCTGGAGAGACTCGCCCGGCCTCTATAGAGATTCGCGCGGCCCCTAGAGAGACTTGCCCTGCCTCTGGAGAGACTCGCCCGGCCCCTGGGGAGACTCGCCCGGCCTCTGGAAAGACTTGCCTGGCCACTGGGGAGACTCACCCGACCTCTGTAGAGATTCGCCCGGCCTCTGGAGAGACTCGCCCGGCCTCTATAGAGATTCGCCCGGCCTCTGGAGAGATTAGCCCGGCTCCTGGAGAGACTCGCCCTGCCTCTAGAGAGACTCGCCCGGCCCCTGGAGAGACTCGCAGGGCCCCTGGAGAGACTCGCCCTACCTCTAGAGAGACTCGCCTGGCCCCTGGGAAGACTCGCCCGGCCTCTAAAGTGACTCGCCCGGCCCCTGGAGAGACTCGCCCTGCCTATGGAGAGACTCGCCCGACCCCTGGAATGACTCGCCTGGCCTCTGGAGAGACTCGCCTGGCCTCTGGGAAGATTCTCTCGGCCTCTGGAGAGACTCGCTCTGCCTCTGGAAAGACTCGCCCGGCCTTTGGAGAGGCTAGCCCGGCCCCTGGAGAGACTCGACTGGCCCCTGGAGAGACTCGCCCAGCCTCTGGAGAGACTTGCCCGGCCCCTGGAGAGACTCGCCCAGCCTATGGAGAGACTTGCCCGGCCTCTGTAGAGACTCACTTGGCCTCTTTAGAGACTCGCCCGGCCTCTTTTTATACTCACCCGCCCTCTGCAGAGACTCGCCTGGCCTCTGGAGAGACTCGCCCGGTCTCTGGAGAGACTCGCCTGGCCTCTGGAAAGACTCGACCGGCCACTGGGGAGTTTTGCCCGGCCACTGGGGATACTCGCCCAGCCTCTGGAGAGACTCGTCCGGCCTCTGGAGAGATTCGCCCGGCCTCTGGAGAGACTCGCCCGGCCTCTATAGAGATTCGCCCGGCCTCAGGAGAGTCGCCTGGCTCCTGGAGAGACTCGCCCTGCCTCTGGAGAGACTCGCCCGGCCCCTGGAGAGACTCACCCGGCCCCTGGAGAGACTCGCCCTGCCTCTGGAGAGACTCGCCCGGCCCCTAGAGAGACTTGCCCTGCCTCTGGAGAGACTCGCCCGGCCCCTGGGGAGACTCGCCCGGCCTCTGGAAAGACTCGCCTGGCCACTGGGGAGACTCACCCGACCTCTGTAGAGATTCGCCCGGCCTCTGGAGAGACTCGCCTGGCCTCTATAGAGATTCACCCGGCCTCTGGAGAGATTAGCCCGGCTCCTGGAGAGATTCGCCCTGCCTCTAGAGAGACTCGCCCAGCCCCTGGAGAGACTCGCCCGGCCCCTGGGAAGACTCGCCCGGCCTCTAAAGTGACTCGCCCGGCCCCTGGAGAGACTCGCCCTGCCTATGGAGAGACTCGCCCGACCCCTGGAAAGACTCGCCTGGCCTCTGGAGAGACTCGCCTGGCCTCTGGGAAGACTCTCTCGGCCTCTGGAGAGACTCGCTCTGCCTCTGGAAAGACTCGCCCGGCCTTTGGTGAGGCTAGCCCGGCCCCTGGAGAGACTCGACTGGCCCCTGGAGAGACTCGCCCAGCCTCTGGAGAGACTTGCCCGGCCCCTGGAGAGACTCGCCCAGCCTATGGAGAGACTTGCCCGGCCTCTGTAGAGACTCACTTGGCCTCTTTAGAGACTCGCCCGGCCTCTTTTTATACTCACCCGCCCTCTGCAGAGACTCGCCCGGCCTCTGGAGAGACTCGCTCAGCCTCTGTACAGACTCGCCCGGCCACTGGAGAGACTCGCCCGGCCTCTGGAGAGACTCGCCTGTCCCCTGGAGAGACTCGCCCGTCCCCTGGAGAGACTCGCCCTGCCTCTGAAGTGACTCGCCCGGCCCCTGGAGAGACTCGCCTGGCCCCTGGTGAGACTCGCCCAGCCTATGGAGAGACTTGCCCGGCCTCTGTAGAGACTCACTTGGCCTCTTTAGAGACTCGCCCGGCCTCTTTTTATACTCACCCGCCCTCTGCAGAGACTCGCCCGGCCTCTGGAAAGACTCGCTCGGCCTCTGTAGAGACTCGCCCGGCCACTGGAGAGACTCGCCCGGCCTCTGGAGAGACTCGCCTGTCCCCTGGAGAGACTCGCCCGTCCCCTGGAGAGACTCGCCCTGCCTCTGAAATGACTCGCCCGGCCCCTGGAGAGACTCGCCTGGCCCCTGGTGAGACTCGCCCGGCCTCTGGAGAGACTCGCCCGGCCACTGGGGAGGCTAGCCCGGCCCCTGGAGAGACTCGACCGGCCTCCAGAGAGACTCGCCCGGCCCCTGGAGAGACTCGTCCGGCCCCTAGAGAGACTCGCCTGGCCTCTGGAAAGACTCGCCCGGCCACTGGGGAGACTCGACCGGCCTCTGAAAAGACTCGCCAGGCCACTGCGGAGACTCACCCGGCCTCTGGAAAGTCTGGCCTGGCCCCTGGAGAGGCTAGCCCACCCCTGGAGAGACTCGCCCGGCCTCCGGAGAGACTCGCCCGGCCCCTGGAAAGACTCGCCCGGCTACTGGGGAGACTCGCCCGGCCTCTGGAAAGACTCGCCTGGCCACTGGGGAGTCTCACTCGGCCTCTGGAAACACTAGCCTGCCTCTGGAGAGACTCACCTGACCTCTGTAGAGATTCGCCCGGCCTCTGGAGAGACTTGCACGGCCTCTATAGAGATTCGCCCGGCCTCTGGAGAGACTCGCCTGGCTCCTGGAGAGACTCGCCCTGCCTCTGGAGAGACTCACCCGGCCCCTGGAGAGACTCGCCCGGCCTCTGAAGAGACTCGCCCGGCCCCTGGAAAGACTCGCCCGACCCCTGGAGAAACTCGCCCGGCCTCTGGAGAGACTCGCCTGGTCTCTAAAGAGACTCTCCCGGCCCCTGGAGAGACTCGACCAGGCCCCTGGAGAGACTCGCCCTGCATCTGGAAAGACTCGACCTGCCCCTGGAGCGGCTAGCCCGGCCTCTGGAGAGACTCGCCCGGCCTCTGGAGAGACTCGTCCGGCCCCTGGAGAGACTCGCCTGGCCTATGGAGAGACTCGCCTGGCCTCTGTAGAGACTCGCCCGGCCTCTTTAGACACTAGCCAGATCTTTGCAGAGATTCGCCTGGCCTCCGGAGAGACTCGCCTGGCCTCTGGAAAGACTCGACCGACCACTGGGGAGACTTGCCCGGCCACTGGGGATACTCGCCCAGCCTCTGGAGAGACTCGCCCGTCCTCTTGAGAAACTCGCCCGGCCTCTGGAGAGACTCGCCTGGCCCCTGGTGAGACTCGCCCAGCCTCTGGAGAGACTCGTCGGGCCTCTGGATTGACTCGCCCGGCCTCTGGAGAGATTCGCCCTGCCTCCGGAGAGACTCGCTCGGCCTCTGTAGATACTCGCCCGGCCTCTTTAAAGAGAATCGCCTGGCCACTAGGGAGACTCACCCGACCTCTGTAGAGATTCGCCCGGCCTCTGGAGAGACTCGCCCGGCCTCTATAGAGATTCGCCCGGCCTCCGGAGAGATTAGCCCGGCTCCTGGGGAGACTCGCCCTGCCTCTAGAGAGACTCGCCCGGCCCCTGGAGAGACTCGCCCGGCCCCTGGAAAGACTCGCCCGGGCTCTGGAGAGACTCGCCCGGCCCCTGGGAAGACTCGCCTGGCCTCTGGAGAGACTCGCCCGGCCTCTGGGAAGACTCTCTCGGCCTCTGGAGAGACTCGCCCGGCCTCTATAGAGATTCGCCCGGCCTCCGGAGAGATTAGCCCGGCTCCTGGGGAGACTCGCCCTGCCTCTAGAGAGACTCGCCCGGCCCCTGGAGAGACTCGCCCGGCCCCTGGAAAGACTCGCCCGGGCTCTGGAGAGACTCGCCCGGCCCCTGGGAAGACTCGCCTGGCCTCTGGAGAGACTCGCCCGGCCTCTGGGAAGACTCTCTCGGCCTCTGGAGAGACTCGCCCGGCCTCTGGAGAGACTCGCCCTGCCTCTGGTAAGACTCGCCTGGCCTCTGGAGAGACTCGCCCGGCCTCTGGAAAGACTCTCTCGGCCTCTGGAGAGACTCGCCCGGCCCCTGGAGAGACTCGCCTGGCCTCTGGAGAGACTCGCCCGTCCCCTGGAGAGAGACTCGCCCGGCCTCTGGAGAGACTCGCCCGGCCTTTGTAGAGATACGCCCAGCCTCTGGAGAGACTCGCTCGGCATCTGTAGAGATTCGCCCGGCATCTGTGAAGACTCGCCCGGCCACTGGAGAGACTCACCCGGCCTCTGGAGAGACTCGCCTGTCCCCTGGAGAGACTCGCCCGGCCTCTGAAGAGACTCGCCCGGCCCCTGGAGAGACTCGCCTGGCCCCTGGTGAGACTAGCCGGCCTCTGGAGAGACTCGCCCGGCCACTGGAAAGACTCGCCCGGCCCCTGGAGAGACTCGCTCTGCCTCTGGAAAGACTCGCCTGGCCCCTGGAGAGGCTAGCCCGGCCCCTGGAGAGACTCGCCCGGCCTCCGGAGAGACTCGCCCGGCCACTGAAGAAACTCGTCCGGCCCCTGGAGAGACTCGCCGGGCATCTGTAGAGACGCGCCCGGCCTCTTTAGAGACTCGCTCGGCCTCTGCAGAGACTCGCCCGGCCCCTGGAGAGACTCGCCTGGCCTCTGGAAAGACTCGCCCGGCCACTGGGGAGACTCGCCCGTCCTCTAAAGAGACTCGCCCGGCCCCTAGATTGACTTGCCCTGCCTCTGGAGAGACTTGCCCGGCCCCTGCGGAGACTCGCCTGGCCTGTGGAAAGACTCGCCTGGCCACTGGGGAGACTCACCCGACCTCTGTAGACATTCGCCCGGCATCTGTAGAGACTCGCCCGGCCACTGGAGAGACTCGCCTGTCCCCTGGTGAGAATAGCCGGCCTCTGGAGAGACTCGCCCTGCCTCTGGTAAGACTCGCCTGGCCACTGGAGAGACTCGCCCGGCCTCTGGAAAGACTCTCTCAGCCTCTGGAGAGACTCGCCCGGCCCCTGAAGAGACTCGCCTGGCCTCTGGAGAGACTCGCCCGGCCTTTGTAGAGATACGCCCAGCCTCTGGAGAGACTCGCCCGGCCTCTGTAGAGATTCGCCCGGCATCTGTAGAGACTCACCCGGCCTCTGGAGAGACTCGCCTGTCCCCTGGAGAGACTCGCCCGGCCTCTGAAGAGACTCGCCCGGCCCCTGGAGAGACTCGCCTTGCCCCTGGTGAGACTAGCCGGCCTCTGGAGAGACTCGCCCGGCCCCTGGAAAGACTCGCCCGGCCCCTGGAGAGACTCGCCCGGCCTTTGTAGAGATACGCCCAGCCTCTGGAGAGACTCGCCCGGCCTCTGTAGAGATTCGCCCGGCATCTGTAGAGACTCGCCCGGCCACTGGAGAGACTCACCCGGCCTCTGGAGAGACTCGCCTGTCCCCTGGAGAGACTCGCTCGGCCTCTGAAGAGACTCGCCCGGCCCCTGGAGAGACTCGCCTGGCCCCTGGTGAGACTAGCCGGCCTCTGGAGAGACTCGCCCGGCCACTGGAAAGACTCGCCCGGCCCCTGGAGAAACTTGCCCTGCCTCTGGAAAGACTCGCCTGGCCCCTGGAGAGGCGAGCCCGGCCCCTGGAGAGACTCGCCCGGCCTCCGGAGAGACTCGCCCGGCCCCTGAAGAAACTCGTCCGGCCCCTGGAGAGACTCGCCGGGCCTCTGTAGAGACGCGCCCGGCCTCTTTAGAGACTCGCTCGGCCTCTGCAGAGACTCGCCCGGCCCCTGGAGAGACTCGCCCGGCCTCTGGAAAGACTCGCCCGGCCACTGGGGAGACTCGCCCGGACTCTGGAAACACTCGCCCGGCCTCTGGAGAGACTCACCCGACCTCTGTAGAGATTCGCCCGGCCTCTGGAATGACTCGCCCGGCCTCTATAGAGATTCGCCCGGCCTCTGTAGAGACTCTCCCGGCCCCTGGAGAGACTCATCCGGCCTCTGGAGAGACTTGCTCGGCCCCTGGAGAGACTCGCCCGGCCCCTGGAAAGACTCGACTGGCCTCTGGAGAGACTCGCCCAGCCTCTGGGAAGACACTCTCGGCCTCTAAAGACACTCACCCGGCCCCTGGAGAGACTCGCCCAGCCTCTGGGAAGACTCTCTCGGCCTCTAAAGAGACTCGCCCGGCCTCTGGAGAGACTCGCGCTGCCTCTGGTAAGACTCGCCTGGCCTCCGGAGAGACTCGCCCGGCCCCTGAAGAAACTCGTCCGGCCCCTGGAGAGACTCGCCGGGCCTCTGTAGAGACGCGCCCGGCCTCTTTAGAGACTCGCTCGGCCTCTGCAGAGACTCGCCCGGCCCCTGGAGAGACTCGCCCGGCCTCTGGAAAGACTCGCCCGGCCACTGGGGAGACTCGCCCGGCCTCTGGAAAGACTCGCCTGGCCACTGGGGAGACTCACCCGACCTCTGGAAACACTCGCCCGGCCTCTGGAGAGACTCACCCGACCTCTGTAGAGATTCGCCCGGCCTCTGGAATGACTCGCCCGGCCTCTATAGAGATTCGCCCGGCCTCTGTAGAGACTCTCCCGGCCCCTGGAGAGACTCATCCGGCCTCTGGAGAGACTTGCTCGGCCCCTGGAGAGACTCGCCCGGCCCCTGGAAAGACTCGACTGGCCTCTGGAGAGACTCGCCCAGCCTCTGGGAAGACACTCTCGGCCTCTAAAGACACTCACCCGGCCCCTGGAGAGACTCGCCCAGCCTCTGGGAAGACTCTCTCGGCCTCTAAAGAGACTCGCCCGGCCTCTGGAGAGACTCGCCCTGCCTCTGGTAAGACTCGCCTGGCCTCTGGAGAGACTCGCCCGGCCTCTGGAAAGACTCTCTCGGCCTCTGGAGAGACTCGCCCGGCCCCTGGAGAGACTCGCCCGGCCCCTGGAGAGACTCGCCTGGCCTCTGGAGAGACTCGCCCGTCCCCTGGAGAGAGACTCGCCCGGCCTCTGGAGAGACTCGCCCGGCCTTTGTAGAGATACGCGCAGCCTCTGGAGAGACTCGCCCGGCCTCTGCAGAGATTCGCCCGACATCTGTAGAGACTCGCCCGGCCACTGGAGAGACTCACCCGGCCTCTGGAGAGACTCGCCTGTCCCCTGGAGAGACTCGCCCGGCCTCTGCAGAGACTCGCCCGGCCCCTGGAGAGACTCGCCTGGCCTCAGGAGAGACTCGCCCGGCCCCTGGGAAGACTCGCCGGGCCTCTGGAGAGACTCTCCCTGCCTCTGTAGAAATTCGCCCGGCCTCTGGAAAGACTCGCCCTGCCTCTGTAGAGATTCGCCCGGCCCCTGGAGAGACTCGCCCAGCCTATGGAGAGACTTGCCCGGCCTCTGTAGAGACTCACTTGGCCTCTTTAGAGACTCGCCCGGCCTCTTTTTATACTCACCCGCCCTCTGCAGAGACTCGCCTGGCCTCTGGAGAGACTCGCCCGGCCTCCGGAGAGACTCGCCTGGCCTCTGGAAAGACTCGACCGGCCACTGGGGAGATTTGCCCGGCCACTGGGGATACGTGCCCAGCCTCTGGAGAGACTCTCCCGGCCTCTGTAGAGATTCGCCCGGCCCCTGGAGAGACTCGCCTGGCCTCAGGAGAGACTCGCCCGGCCCCTGGGAAGACTCGCCGGGCCTCTGGAGAGACTCTCCCTGCCTCTGTAGAAATTCGCCCGGCCTCTGGAAAGACTCGCCTGGCCTCTGGAGAGACACCCCCCTCCTATGTAGAGACTCGCCTGGCTCCTGGAGAGACTCGCCCGGCCTCCGGAGAGACTCGCCTGGCCTCTGGAAAGACTCGACCGGCCACTGGGGAGATTTGCCCGGCCACTGGGGATACGTGCCCAGCCTCTGGAGAGACTCTCCCGGCCTCTGTAGAGATTCGCCCGGCCTCTGGAAAGGCCGGGCGAGTCTCTCCAGAGGCCGGGCGAGTCTCTCCAGTGGCCGGGCGAGTCTCTACAGAGGCCGGGCGAATCTCTACAGAGGCCGGGCGAATCTCTACAGAGGCCGGGTGAGTCTCTCCAGGGGCCGGGCGAGTCTCTCCAGAGGCCGGGCAAGTCTCCCCAGTGGCCGGGCGAGTCTTTCCAGAGGCTGGGCTTGTCTCTCCATAGGCCGGGCGCTTCTCTCCAGAGGCCGGGCGAGTCTCTACAGAGGCCGAGTGAGTCTCTCCGGAGGCAGGGCGAATCTCTCCAGAGGCCGGGCGAGTCAATCCAGAGGCCGGACGAGTCTCTCCAGAGGCTGGGCGTGTCTCTCCATAGGCCGAGCGAATCTCTCCAGGGGCCGGGCGAGTCTCTCCAGGGGCCGGGCGAGTCTCACCAGGGGCCAGGCGAGTCTCTCCAGGGGCCGGGCGAGTCTCTCCAGGGGACGGGCGAGTCTCTCCAGAGGCCGGGCGAGTCTCTGCAGAGGGCGGGTGAGTATAAAAAGAGGCCGGGCGAGTCTCTAAAGAGGCCAAGTGAGTCTCTACAGAGGCCGGGCAAGTCTCTCCATAGGCTGGGCGAGTCTCTCCTGGGGTGGGCTAGCCTCTCCAGGGGCCAGGCCAGACTTTCCAGAGGCCGGGTGAGTCTCCGCAGTGGCCTGGCGAGTCTTTTCAGAGGCCGGTCGAGTCTCCCCAGTGGCCGGGCGAGTCTTTCCAGAGGCCAGGCGAGTCTCTCTAGGGGCCGGACGAGTCTCTCCAGGGGCCGGGCGAGTCTCTCTGGAGGCCGGTCGAGTCTCTCCAGGGGCCGGGCTAGCCTCCCCAGTGGCCGGGCGAGTCTCTCCAGAGGCCGGGCGAGTCTCACCAGGGGCCAGGCGAGTCTCTCCAGGGGCCGGGCGAGTCATTTCAGAGGCAGGGCGAGTCTCTCCAGGGGACGGGCGAGTCTCTCCAGGGGACAGGCGAGTCTCTCCAGAGGCCGGGCGAGTCTCTCCATTGGCCGGGCGAGTCTGTACAGAGGCCGAGCGAGTCTCTCCAGAGGCCGGGCGAGTCTCTGCAGAGGGCGGGTGAGTATAAAAAGAGGCCGGGCGAGTCTCTAAAGAGGCCAAGTGAGTCTCTACAGAGGCCGGGCCAGTCTCTCCATAGGCTGGGCGAGTCTCACCAGGGGCCAGGCGAGTCTCTCCAGGAGCCGGGCGAGTCACTTCAGAGGCAGGGCGAGTCTCTCCAGGGGACGGGCGAGTCTCTCCAGGGGACAGGCGAGTCTCTCCAGAGGCCGGGCGAGTCTCTCCAGTGGCCGGGCGAGTCTGTACAGAGGCTGAGCGAGTCTCTCCAGAGGCCGGGCGAGTCTCTGCAGAGGGCGGGTGAGTATAAAAAGAGGCCGGGCGAGTCTCTAAAGAGGCCAAGTGAGTCTCTACAGAGGCCGGGCAAGTCTCTCCATAGGCTGGGCGAGTCTCTCCAGGGGCCGGGCAAGTCTCTCCAGAGGCTGGGCGAGTCTCTCCAGGGGCCAGTCGAGTCTCTCCAGGGGCCGGGCTAGCCTCTCCAAAGGCCGGGCGAGTCTTTCCAGAGGCAGAGCGAGTCTCTCCAGAGGCCGAGAGAGTCTTCCCAGAGGCCAGGCGAGTCTCTCCAGAGGCCAGGCGAGTCTTTCCAGGGGTCGGGCGAGTCTCTCCATAGGCAGGGCGAGTCTCTCCAGGGGCCGGGCGAGTCACTTTAGAGGCCGGGCGAGTCTTCCCAGGGGCCGGGCGAGTCTCTCCAGGGGCTGGGCGAGTCTCTCTAGAGGCAGGGCGAATCTCTCCAGGAGCCGGGCTAATCTCTCCAGAGGCCGGGCGAATCTCTATAGAGGCCGGGCGAGTCTCTCCAGAGGCCGGGCGAATCTCTACAGAGGTCGGGTGAGTCTCCCCAGTGGCCAGGCGAGTCTTTCCAGAGGCCGGGCGAGTCTCCCCAGGGGCCGGGCGAGTCTCTCCAGAGGCAGGGCAAGTCTCTCTAGGGGCCGGGCGAGTCTCTCCAGAGGCAGGGCGAGTCTCTCCAGGGGCCGGGTGAGTCTCTCCAGGGGCCGGGCGAGTCTGTCCAGAGGCAGGGCGAGTCTCTCCAGGAGCCAGGCGACTCTCCTGAGGCCGGGCGAATCTCTATAGAGGCCGGGCGAGTCTCTCCAGAGGCCGGGCGAATCTCTCCAGAGGCCGGACGAGTCTCTCCAGAGGCTGGGCGAGTATCCCCAGTGGCCGGGCAAAACTCCCCAGTGGCCGGTCGAGTCTTTCCAGAGGCCAGGCGAGTCTCTCCAGAGGCCGGGCGAGTCTCTCCAGAGGCCAGGCGAGTCTCTGCAGAGGGCGGGTGAGTATAAAAAGAGGCCGGGCGAGTCTCTAAAGAGGCCAAGTGAGTCTCTACAGAGGCCGGGCAAGTCTCTCCATAGGCTGGGCGAGTCTCTCCAGGGGCCGGGCAAGTCTCTCCAGAGGCTGGGCGAGTCTCTCCAGGGGCCAGTCGAGTCTCTCCAGGGGCCGGGCTAGCCTCTCCAAAGGCCGGGCGAGTCTTTCCAGAGGCAGAGCGAGTCTCTCCAGAGGCCGAGAGAATCTTCCCAGAGGCCAGGCGAGTCTCTCCAGTGGCCAGGCGAGTCATTCCAGGGGTCAGGCGAGTCTCTCCATAGGCAGGGCGAGTCTCTCCAGGGGCCGGGCGAGTCACTTTAGAGGCCGGGCGAGTCTTCCCAGGGGCCAGGCGAGTCTCTCCAGAGGTAGGGCGAGTCTCTCCAGGGGCCGGGCGAGTCTCTCCAGGGGCCGGGCGAGTCTCTCTAGAGGCAGGGCGAGTCTCTCCAGGAGCCGGGCTAATCTCTCCAGAGGCCGGGCGAATCTCTATAGAGGCCGGGCGAGTCTCTCCAGAGGCCGGGCGAATCTCTACAGAGGTCGGGTGAGTCTCCCCAGTGGCCAGGCAAGTCTTTCCAGAGGCCGGGCGAGTCTCCCCAGGGGCCGGGCGAGTCTCTCCAGAGGCAGGGCAAGTCTCTCTAGGGGCCGGGCGAATCTCTATAGAGGCCGGGCGAGTCTCTCCAGAGGCCGGGCGAATCTCTCCAGAGGCCGGACGAGTCTCTCCAGAGGCTGGGCGAGTATCCCCAGTGGCCTGGCAAGACTCCCCAGTGGCCGGTCGAGTCTTTCCAGAGGCCAGGCGAGTCTCTCCAGAGGCCGGGCGAGTCTCTCCAGAGGCCAGGCGAGTCTCTCCGGGAGCCAGGCGAGTCTCTCCAGGAGCCAGGCGAGTCTCTACATAGGAGGGGGGTGTCTCTCCAGAGGCCAGGCGAATCTCTACAGAGGCAGGGCGAGTCTTTCCAGAGGCCGGGCGAATTTCTACAGAGGCAGGGAGAGTCTCTCCAGAGGCCCGGCGAGTCTTCCCAGGGGCCGGGCGAGTCTCTCCTGAGGCCGGGCGAGTCTCTCCAGGGCCCAGCAAGTCCCTCCAGAGGCCGGATGAGTCTCTCCAGGGGCCGGGCGAGTCTCTACAGAGGCCGCGCGAATCTCTATAGAGGTCAGGCGAGTCATTCCAGAGGCCGGGCGAATCTCTACAGAGGTTGGGTGAGTCTCTCCAGAGGCCGGGCGATTGTTTCCAGAGGCCGGGTGAGTCTCCCCAGTGGCCAGGCGAGTCTTTCCAGAGGCCGGGCGAGTCTCCCCAGTGTCCGGGCGATTCTTTCCAGAGGCCAGGCGAGTCTCTCCAGGGGCCGGGCGAGTCTCTGCAGAGGCCGAGCGAGTCTCTAAAGAGGCCGGGCGCGTCTCTACAGAGGCCCGGCGAGTCTCTCCAGGGGCCGGATAAGTTTCTTCAGGGGCCGGGCGAGTCTCTCCGGAGGCCGGGCGAGTCTCTCCAGGGGCCGGGCTAGCCTCTTCAGGGGCCAGGCGAGTCTTTCCAGAGGCAGGGCGAGTCTCTCCAGGGGCCGGGTGAGTCTTTCCAGTGGCCGGGCGAGTCTCTCTCCAGGGGACGGGCGAGTCTCTCCAGAGGCCAGGCGAGTCTCTCCAGGGGCCGGGCGAGTCTCTCCAGAGGCCGAGAGAGTCTTTCCAGAGGCCGGGCGAGTCTCTCCGGAGGCAGGGCGAATCTCTCCAGTGGCCGGGCGATTCTTTCCAGAGGCTGGGCTTGTCTCTCCATAGGCCGGGCGCTTCTCTCCAGAGGCCGGGCGAGTCTCTACAGAGGCCGAGTGAGTCTCTCCGGAGGCAGGGCGAATCTCTCCAGAGGCCGGGCGAGTCAATCCAGAGGCCGGACGAGTCTCTCCAGAGGCTGGGCGTGTCTCTCCATAGGCCGAGCGAATCTCTCCAGGGGCCGGGCGAGTCTCACCAGGGGCCAGGTGAGTCTCTCCAGGGGCCGGGCGAGTCTCTTCAGAGGCCGGGCGAGCCTCTCGAGGGGACAGGCGAGTCTCTCCAGAGGCCGGGTGAGTCTCTCCAGTGGCCGGGCGAGTCTCTCCAGAGGCCAGGCGAGTCTTTCCAGGGGTCGGGCGAGTCTCTCCATAGGCAGGGCGAGTCTCTCCAGGGGCCGGGCGAGTCACTTTAGAGGCCGGGCGAGTCTTCCCAGGGGCCGGGCGAGTCTCTCCAGGGGCTGGGCGAGTCTCTCTAGAGGCAGGGCGAATCTCTCCAGGAGCCGGGCTAATCTCTCCAGAGGCCGGGCGAATCTCTATAGAGGCCGGGCGAGTCTCTCCAGAGGCCGGGCGAATCTCTACAGAGGTCGGGTGAGTCTCCCCAGTGGCCAGGCGAGTCTTTCCAGAGGCCGGGCGAGTCTCCCCAGGGGCCGGGCGAGTCTCTCCAGAGGCAGGGCAAGTCTCTCTAGGGGCCGGGCGAGTCTCTCCAGAGGCAGGGCGAGTCTCTCCAGGGGCCGGGTGAGTCTCTCCAGGGGCCGGGCGAGTCTGTCCAGAGGCAGGGCGAGTCTCTCCAGGAGCCAGGCGACTCTCCTGAGGCCGGGCGAATCTCTATAGAGGCCGGGCGAGTCTCTCCAGAGGCCGGGCGAATCTCTCCAGAGGCCGGACGAGTCTCTCCAGAGGCTGGGCGAGTATCCCCAGTGGCCGGGCAAAACTCCCCAGTGGCCGGTCGAGTCTTTCCAGAGGCCAGGCGAGTCTCTCCAGAGGCCGGGCGAGTCTCTCCAGAGGCCAGGCGAGTCTCTGCAGAGGGCGGGTGAGTATAAAAAGAGGCCGGGCGAGTCTCTAAAGAGGCCAAGTGAGTCTCTACAGAGGCCGGGCAAGTCTCTCCATAGGCTGGGCGAGTCTCTCCAGGGGCCGGGCAAGTCTCTCCAGAGGCTGGGCGAGTCTCTCCAGGGGCCAGTCGAGTCTCTCCAGGGGCCGGGCTAGCCTCTCCAAAGGCCGGGCGAGTCTTTCCAGAGGCAGAGCGAGTCTCTCCAGAGGCCGAGAGAATCTTCCCAGAGGCCAGGCGAGTCTCTCCAGAGGCCAGGCGAGTCATTCCAGGGGTCAGGCGAGTCTCTCCATAGGCAGGGCGAGTCTCTCCAGGGGCCGGGCGAGTCACTTTAGAATCCGGGCGAGTCTTCCCAGGGGCCAGGCGAGTCTCTCCAGAGGTAGGGCGAGTCTCTCCAGGGGCCGGGCGAGTCTCTCCAGGGGCCGGGCGAGTCTCTCTAGAGGCAGGGCGAGTCTCTCCAGGAGCCGGGCTAATCTCTCCAGAGGCCGGGCGAATCTCTATAGAGGCCGGGCGAGTCTCTCCAGAGGCCGGGCGAATCTCTACAGAGGTCGGGTGAGTCTCCCCAGTGGCCAGGCAAGTCTTTCCAGAGGCCGGGCGAGTCTCCCCAGGGGCCGGGCGAGTCTCTCCAGAGGCAGGGCAAGTCTCTCTAGGGGCCGGGCGAATCTCTATAGAGGCCGGGCGAGTCTCTCCAGAGGCCGGGCGAATCTCTCCAGAGGCCGGACGAGTCTCTCCAGAGGCTGGGCGAGTATCCCCAGTGGCCTGGCAAGACTCCCCAGTGGCCGGTCGAGTCTTTCCAGAGGCCAGGCGAGTCTCTCCAGAGGCCGGGCGAGTCTCTCCAGAGGCCAGGCGAGTCTCTCCGGGAGCCAGGCGAGTCTCTACATAGGAGGGGCGTGTCTCTCCAGAGGCCAGGCGAATCTCTACAGAGGCAGGGCGAGTCTTTCCAGAGGCCGGGCGAATCTCTACAGAGGCCGGGAGAGTCTCTCCAGAGGCTGGGCACGTATCCCCAGTGGCCGGGCAAATCTCCCCAGTGGCCGGTCGAGTCTTTCCAGAGGCCAGGCGAGTCTCTCCGGAGGACGGGCGAGTCTCTCCAGGAGCCAGGCGAGTCTCTACATAGGAGGGGGGTGTCTCTCCAGAGGCCAGGCGAATCTCTACAGAGGCAGGGCGAGTCTTTCCAGAGGCCGGGCGAATTTCTACAGAGGCAGGGAGAGTCTCTCCAGAGGCCCGGCGAGTCTTCCCAGGGGCCGGGCGAGTCTCTCCTGAGGCCAGGCGAGTCTCTCCAGGGGCCGGGCGAGTCTCTGCAGAGGCCGGGCGAGTCTCTCCAGGGGACAGGCGAGTCTCTCCAGAGGCCGGGTGAGTCTCTCCAGTGGCCGGGCGAGTCTCTACAGATGTCGGGCGAATCTCTGCAGAGGCCGGGCGAGTCTCTCCAGAGGCTGCGCGTATCTCTACAAAGGCCGGGCGAGTCTCTCCAGAGGCCGGGCGAGTCTCTCTCCAGGGGACGGGCGAGTCTCTCCAGAGGCCAGGCGAGTCTCTCCAGGGGCCGGGCGAGTCTCTCCAGAGGCCGAGAGAGTCTTTCCAGAGGCCGGGCGAGTCTCTCCAGAGGCCAGGCGAGTCTTACCAGAGGCAGGGCGAGTCTCTCCAGAGGCCGGGCGAGTCTCTTTAGAGGCCGAGAGAGTCTTCCCAGAGGCTGGGCGAGTCTCTCCAGGGGCCGGGTGAGTGTCTTTAGAGGCCGAGAGTGTCTTCCCAGAGGCTGGGCGAGTCTCTCCAGAGGCCAGTCGAGTCTTTCCAGGGGCCGGGCGAGTCTCTCCAGGGGCCGAGCAAGTCTCTCCAGAGGCCGGATGAGTCTCTCCAGGGGCCGGGAGAGTCTCTACAGAGGCCGGGCGAATCTCTATAGAGGCCGGGCGAGTCATTCCAGAGGCCGGGCGAATCTCTACAGAGGTCGGGTGAGTCTCTCCAGAGGCCGGGCGAGTGTTTCCAGAGGTCGGGTGAGTCTCCCCAGTGGCCAGGCGAGTCTTTCCAGAGGCCGGGCGAGTCTCCCCAGTGGCCGGGCGAGTCTTTCCAGAGGCCGGGCGAGTCTCTCCAGGGGCCGGGCGAGTCTCTGCAGAGGCCGAGCGAGTCTCTAAAGAGGCCGGGCGCGTCTCTACAGAGGCCCGGCGAGTCTCTCCAGGGGCCGGACGAGTTTCTTCAGGGGCCGGGCGAGTCTCTCCGGAGGCCAGGCGAGTCTTACCAGAGGCAGCGCGAGTCTCTCCAGAGGCCGGGCGAGTCTCTTTAGAGGCCGAGAGAGTCTTCCCAGAGGCTGGGCGAGTCTCTCCAGGGGCCGGGTGAGTGTCTTTAGAGGCCGAGAGTGTCTTCCCAGAGGCTGGGCGAGTCTCTCCAGAGGCCAGTCGAGTCTTTCCAGGGGCCGGGCGAGTCTCTCCAGGGGCCGAGCAAGTCTCTCCAGAGGCCGGATGAGTCTCTCCAGGGGCCGGGAGAGTCTCTACAGAGGCCGGGCGAATCTCTATAGAGGCCGGGCGAGTCATTCCAGAGGCCGGGCGAATCTCTACAGAGGTCGGGTGAGTCTCTCCAGAGGCCGGGCGAGTGTTTCCAGAGTCCGGGCGAGTCTCCCCAGTGGCCGGGCGAGTCTTTCCAGAGGCCGGGCGAGTCTCTCCAGGGGCCGGGCGAGTCTCTGCAGAGGCCGAGCGAGTCTCTAAAGAGGCCGGGCGCGTCTCTACAGAGGCCCGGCGAGTCTCTCCAGGGGCCGGACGAGTTTCTTCAGGGGCCGGGCGAGTCTCTCCGGAGGCCGGGCGAGTCTCTCCAGGGGCCGGGCTCGCCTCTCCAGGGGCCAGGCGAGTCTTTCCAGAGGCAGGGCAAGTTTCTCCAGGGGCCGGGCGAGTCTTTCCAGTGGCCGGGCGAGTCTCTCCAGAGGCCGGCTAGTCTCACCAGGGGCCAGGCGAGTCTCTCCAGGGGCCGGGCGAGTCTCTTCAGAGGCCGAGCGAGTCTCTCCAGGGGACAGGCGAGTCTCTCCAGAGGCCGGGTGAGTCTCTCCAGTGGCCGGGCGAGTCTCTACAGATGCCGGGCGAATCTCTACAGAGGCCGGGCGAGTCTCTCCAGAGGCTGGGCGTATCTCTACAAAGGCCGGGCGAGTCTCTCCAGGGGCCGGGCGAGTCTTTCCAGGGGCCGGGCGAGTCTCTCCAGAGGCCGGCTAGTCTCACCAGGGGCAAGGCGAGTCTCTCCAGGGGCCGGACGAGTCTCTTCAGAGGCCGGGCGAGTCTCTCCAGGGGACAGGCGAGTCTCTCCAGAGGCCGGGTGAGTCTCTACAGATGCCGGGCGAATCTCTACAGAGGCCGGGCGAGTCTCTCCAGAGGCTGGGCGTATCTCTACAAAGGCCGGGCGAGTCTCTCCAGAGGCCAGGCGAGTCTCTTCAGGGGCCGGGCGAGTCTCTCCAGAGGCTGAGAGAGTCTTTCCAGAGGCCGGGCAAGTCTCTCCAGTGGCCAGGCGAGTCTTACCAGAGGCAGGGCGAGTCTCTCCAGAGGCCGGCTATTCTCACCAGGGGACAGGCGAGTCTCTCCAGTGGCCGGGCGAGTCTCTACAGATGCCGGGCGAATGTCTACAGAGGTCGGGTGAGTCTCCCCAGTGGCCAGGCGAGTCTTTCCACAGGCCAGGCGAGTCTCCGCAGGGGCCGGGCAAGTCTCTCCAGAGGCAGGGCAAGTCAATCTAGGGGCCGGGCGAGTCTCTTTAGAGGACGGGCGAGTCTCCCCAGTGGCCGGGCGAGTCTTTCCAGAGGCCAGGCGAGTCTCTCCAGGGGCCGGGCGAGTCTCTGCAGAGGCCGAGCGAGTCTCTAAAGAGGCCGGGCGCGTCTCTACAGATGCCCGGCGAGTCTCTCCAGGGGCCGGACGAGTTTCTTCAGTGGCCGGGCGAGTCTCTCCGGAGGCCGGGCGAGTCTCTCCAGGGGCCGGGCTAGCCTCTCCAGGGGCCAGGCGAGTCTTTCCAGAGGCAGAGCGAGTCTCTCCAGGGGCCGGGCGAGTCTTTCCAGTGGCCGGGCGAGTCTCTCCAGAGGCCGGCTAGTCTCACCAGGGGCCAGGCGAGTCTCTCCAGGGGCCGGGCGAGTCTCTTCAGAGGCCGGGCGAGTCTCTCCAGGGGACAGGCGAGTCTCTCCAGAGGCCGGGTGAGTCTCTCCAGTGGCCGGGCGAGTCTTCACAGATGCCGGGCGAATCTCTACAGATGCCGAGCGAGTCTCTCCAGAGGCTGGGCGTATCTCTACAAAGGCCGGGCGAGTCTCTCCAGAGGCCGGGCGAGTCTCTCTCCAGGGGACGGGCGAGTCTCTCCAGAGGCCAGGCGAGTCTCTCCAGGGGCCGGGCGAGTCTCTCCAGAGGCCGAGAGAGTCTTTCCAGAGGCCGGGCGAGTCTCTCCAGAGGCCAGGCGAGTCTTACCAGAGGCAGGGCGAGTCTCTCCAGAGGCCGGGCGAGTCTCTCCAGAGGCCGAGAGAGTCTTCCCAGAGGCCGGGCGAGTCTCTCCAGAGGCCAGGCGAGTCTTCCCAGGGGCCGGGCGAGTCTCTCCAGAGCCCGGGCGAGTCTTTCCAGGGGCCAGGCGAGTTTCTCCAGAGGCCAGGCGAGTCTTTCCAGGGGCCGGGCGAGTCTCTCCAGGGGCCGGGCGAGTCTCTCTAGAGGCAGGGCGAGTCTCCCCAGGAGCCGGGCTAATCTCTCCGGAGGCCGGGCGAATCTCTATAGAGGCCGGGCGAGTCTCTCCAGAGGCCGGGCGAATCTCTACAGAGGTCGGGTGAGTCTCCCTAGTGGCCAGGCGATTCTCTTTAAAGAGGCCGGGCGAGTATCTACAGAGGCCGAGCGAGTCTCTCCGGAGGCAGGGCGAATCTCTCCAGAGGCCGGGCGAGTCAATCCAGAGGCCCGACGAGTCTCTCCAGAGGCTGGGCGAGTCTCACCAGGGGCCAGGCGAGTCTCTCCAGAGGCCAGGCGAGTTTCTCAAGAGGACGGGCGAGTCTCTCCAGAGGCTGGGCGAGTATCCCCAGTGGCCGGGCAAGTCTCCCCAGTGGTCGGTCGAGTCTTTCCAGAGGCCAGGCGAGTCTCTCCGGAGGCCAGGCGAATCTCTGCAAAGATCTGGCTAGTGTCTAAAGAGGCCGGGCGAGTCTCTACAGAGGCCAGGCGAGTCTCTCCATAGGCCAGGCGAGTTTCTCCAGGGGCCGGACGAGTCTCTCCAGAGGCCGGGCGAGTCTCTCCAGAGGCCGGGCTAGCCGCTCCAGGGGCAGGTCGAGTCTTTCCAGATGCAGGGCGAGTCTCTCCAGGGGCCTGGTCGAGTCTCTCCAGGGGCCGGGAGAGTCTCTTTAGAGACCAGGCGAGTCTCTCCAGAGGCCGGGCGAGTTTCTCCAGGGGTCGGGCGAGTCTTTCCAGGGGCCGGGCGAGTCTCTTCAGAGGCCGGGCGAGTCTCTCCAGGGGCCGGGTGAGTCTCTCCAGAGGCAGGGCGAGTCTCTCCAGGAGCCAGGCGAGTCTCTCCAGAGGCCGGGCGAATCTCTATAGAGGCCGTGCAAGTCTCTCCAGAGGCCGGGCGAATCTCTACAGAGGTCAGGTGAGTCTCTCCAGAGGCAGGCTAGTGTTTCCAGAGGCCGAGTGAGACTCCCCAGTGGCCAGGCGAGTCTTTCCAGAGGCCGGGCGAGTCTCCCCAGTGGCCGGGCGAGTCTTTCCAGGGGCCGGGCGAGTCTCTCCGGAGGCCGGGCGAGTCTCTCCAGGGGTGGGCTAGCCTCTCCAGGGGCCAGGCCAGACTTTCCAGAGGCCGGGTGAGTCTCCGCAGTGGCCTGGCGAGTCTTTTCAGAGGCCGGTCGAGTCTCCCCAGTGGCCGGGCGAGTCTTTCCAGAGGCCAGGCGAGTCTCTCTAGGGGCCGGACGAGTCTCTCCAGGGGCCGGGCGAGTCTCTCTGGAGGCCGGTCGAGTCTCTCCAGGGGCCGGGCTAGCCTCCCCAGTGGCCGGGCGAGTCTCTCCAGAGGCCGGGCGAGTCTCACCAGGGGCCAGGCGAGTCTCTCCAGGGGCCGGGCGAGTCATTTCAGAGGCAGGGCGAGTCTCTCCAGGGGACGGGCGAGTCTCTCCAGGGGACAGGCGAGTCTCTCCAGAGGCCGGGCGAGTCTCTCCAGTGGCCGGGCGAGTCTCTACAGAGGCCGAGCGAGTCTTTCCAGAGGCCGGGCGAGTCTCTGCAGAGGGCGGGTGAGTATAAAAAGAGGCCGGGCGAGTCTCTAAAGAGGCCAAGTGAGTCTCTACAGAGGCCGGGCAAGTCTCTCCATAGGCTGGGCGAGTCTCACCAGGGGCCAGGCGAGTCTCTCCAGGGGCCGGGCGAGTCACTTCAGAGGCAGGGCGAGTCTCTCCAGGGGACGGGCGAGTCTCTCCAGGGGACAGGCGAGTCTCTCCAGAGGCCGGGCGAGTCTCTCCAGTGGCCGGGCGAGTCTGTACAGAGGCTGAGCGAGTCTCTCCAGAGGCCGGGCGAGTCTCTGCAGAGGGCGGGTGAGTATAAAAAGAGGCCGGGCGAGTCTCTAAAGAGGCCAAGTGAGTCTCTACAGAGGCCGGGCAAGTCTCTCCATAGGCTGGGCGAGTCTCTCCAGGGGCCGGGCAAGTCTCTCCAGAGGCTGGGCGAGTCTCTCCAGGGGCCAGTCGAGTCTCTCCAGGGGCCGGGCTAGCCTCTCCAAAGGCCGGGCGAGTCTTTCCAGAGGCAGAGCGAGTCTCTCCAGAGGCCGAGAGAGTCTTCCCAGAGGCCAGGCGAGTCTCTCCAGAGGCCAGGCGAGTCTTTCCAGGGGTCGGGCGAGTCTCTCCATAGGCAGGGCGAGTCTCTCCAGGGGCCGGGCGAGTCACTTTAGAGGCCGGGCGAGTCTTCCCAGGGGCCGGGCGAGTCTCTCCAGGGGCTGGGCGAGTCTCTCTAGAGGCAGGGCGAATCTCTCCAGGAGCCGGGCTAATCTCTCCAGAGGCCGGGTGAATCTCTATAGAGGCCAGGCGAGTCTCTCCAGAGGCCGGGCGAATCTCTACAGAGGTCGGGTGAGTCTCCCCAGTGGCCAGGCGAGTCTTTCCAGAGGCCGGGCGAGTCTCCCCAGGGGCCGGGCGAGTCTCTCCAGAGGCAGGGCAAGTCTCTCTAGGGGCCGGGCGAGTCTCTCCAGAGGCAGGGCGAGTCTCTCCAGGGGCCGGGTGAGTCTCTCCAGGGGCCGGGCGAGTCTCTCCAGAGGCAGGGCGAGTCTCTCCAGGAGCCAGGCGACTCTCCTGAGGCCGGGCGAATCTCTATAGAGGCCGGGCGAGTCTCTCCAGAGGCCGGGCGAATCTCTCCAGAGGCCGGACGAGTCTCTCCAGAGGCTGGGCGAGTATCCCCAGTGGCCGGGCAAAACTCCCCAGTGGCCGGTCGAGTCTTTCCAGAGGCCAGGCGAGTCTCTCCAGAGACCGGGCGAGTCTCTCCAGAGGCCAGGCGAGTCTCTGCAGAGGGCGGGTGAGTATAAAAAGAGGCCGGGCGAGTCTCTAAAGAGGCCAAGTGAGTCTCTACAGAGGCCGGGCAAGTCTCTCCATAGGCTGGGCGAGTCTCTCCAGGGGCCGGGCAAGTCTCTCCAGAGGCTGGGCGAGTCTCTCCAGGGGCCAGTCGAGTCTCTCCAGGGGCCGGGCTAGCCTCTCCAAAGGCCGGGCGAGTCTTTCCAGAGGCAGAGCGAGTCTCTCCAGAGGCCGGGAGAATCTTCCCAGAGGCCAGGCGAGTCTCTCCAGAGGCCAGGCGAGTCATTCCAGGGGTCGGGCGAGTCTCTCCATAGGCAGGGCGAGTCTCTCCAGGGGCCGGGCGAGTCACTTTAGAGGCCGGGCGAGTCTTCCCAGGGGCCAGGCGAGTCTCTCCAGAGGTAGGGCGAGTCTCTCCAGGGGCCCTGCGAGTCTCTCCAGGGGCCGGGCGAGTCTCTCTAGAGGCAGGGCGAGTCTCTCCAGGAGCCGGGCTAATCTCTCCAGAGGCCGGGCGAATCTCTATAGAGGCCGGGCGAGTCTCTCCAGAGGCCGGGCGAATCTCTACAGAGGTCGGGTGAGTCTCCCCAGTGGCCAGGCAAGTCTTTCCAGAGGCCGGGCGAGTCTCCCCAGGGGCCGGGCGAGTCTCTCCAGAGGCAGGGCAAGTCTCTCTAGGGGCCGCGCGAATCTCTATAGAGGCCGGGCGAGTCTCTCCAGAGGCCGGGCGAATCTCTCCAGAGGCCGGACGAGTCTCTCCAGAGGCTGGGCGAGTATCCCCAGTGGCCTGGCAAAACTCCCCAGTGGCCGGTCGAGTCTTTCCAGAGGCCAGGCGAGTCTCTCCAGAGGCCGGGCGAGTCTCTCCAGAGGCCAGGCGAGTCTCTCCAGAGGCCGGGCGAGTCTCTCCGGGAGCCAGGCGAGTCTCTACATAGGAGGGGCGTGTCTCTCCAGAGGCCAGGCGAATCTCTACAGAGGCAGGGCGAGTCTTTCCAGAGGCCGGGCGAATCTCTACAGAGGCCGGGAGAGTCTCTCCAGAGGCTGGGCAAGTATCCCCAGTGGCCGGGCAAATCTCCCCAGTGGCTGGTCGAGTCTTTCCAGAGGCCAGGCGAGTCTCTCCGGAGGCCGGGCGAGTCTCTCCAGGAGCCAGGCGAGTCTCTACATAGGAGGGGGGTGTCTCTCCAGAGGCCAGGCGAATCTCTACAGAGGCAGGGCGAGTCTTTCCAGAGGCCGGGCGAATTTCTACAGAGGCCGGGAGAGTCTCTCCAGGGCCCAGCAAGTCCCTCCAGAGGCCGGATGAGTCTCTCCAGGGGCCGGGCGAGTCTCTACAGAGGCCGCGCGAATCTCTATAGAGGTCAGGCGAGTCATTCCAGAGGCCGGGCGAATCTCTACAGAGGTCGGGTGAGTCTCTCCAGAGGCCGGGCAAGTGTTTCCAGAGGCCGGGTGAGTCTCCCCAGTGGCCAGGCGAGTCTTTCCAGAGGCCGGGCGAGTCTCCCCAGTGTCCGGGCGAGTCTTTCCAGAGGCCAGGCGAGTCTCTCCAGGGGCCGGGCGAGTCTCTGCAGAGGCCGAGCGAGTCTCTAAAGAGGCCGGGCGCGTCTCTACAGAGGCCCGGCGAGTCTCTCCAGGGGCCGGATGAGTTTCTTCAGGGGCCGGGCGAGTCTCTCCGGAGGCCGGGCGAGTCTCTCCAGGGGCCGGGCTAGCCTCTTCAGGGGCCAGGCGAGTCTTTCCAGAGACAGGGCGAGTCTCTCCAGGGGCCGGGTGAGTCTTTCCAGTGGCCGGGCGAGTCTCTCTCCAGGGGACGGGCGAGTCTCTCCAGAGGCCAGGCGAGTCTCTCCAGGGGCCGGGCGAGTCTCTCCAGAGGCCGAGAGAGTCTTTCCAGAGGCCGGGCGAGTCTCTCCGGAGGCAGGGCGAATCTCTCCAGTGGCCGGGCGATTCTTTCCAGAGGCTGGGCTTGTCTCTCCATAGGCCGGGCGCTTCTCTCCAGAGGCCGGGCGAGTCTCTACAGAGGCCGAGTGAGTCTCTCCGGAGGCAGGGCGAATCTCTCCAGAGGCCGGGCGAGTCAATCCAGAGGCCGGACGAGTCTCTCCAGAGGCTGGGCGTGTCTCTCCATAGGCCGAGCGAATCTCTCCAGGGGCCAGGTGAGTCTCTCCAGGGGCCGGGCGAGTCTCTTCAGAGGCCGGGCGAGCCTCTCGAGGGGACAGGCGAGTCTCTCGAGAGGCCGGGTGAGTCTCTCCAGTGGCCGGGCGAGTCTCTCCAGTGGCCGGGCGAATCTCTACAGAGGCCGGGCGAGTCTCTCCAGAGGCTGCGCGTATCTCTACAAAGGCCGGGCGAGTCTCTCCAGAGGCCGGGCGAGTCTCTCTCCAGGGGACGGGCGAGTCTCTCCAGAGGCCAGGCGAGTCTCTCCAGGGGCCGGGCGAGTCTCTCCAGAGGCCGAGAGAGTCTTTCCAGAGGCCGGGCGAATCTCTACAGAGGCCGGGCGAGTCTCCCCAGTGTCCGGGCGAGTCTTTCCAGAGGCCAGGCGAGTCTCTCCAGGGGCCGGGCGAGTCTCTGCAGAGGCCGGGCGAGTCTCTCCAGGGGACAGGCGAGTCTCTCCAGAGGCCGGGTGAGTCTCTCCAGTGGCCGGGCGAGTCTCTACAGATGCCGGGCGAATCTCTACAGAGGCCGGGCGAGTCTCTCCAGAGGCTGCGCGTATCTCTACAAAGGCCGGGCGAGTCTCTCCAGAGGCCGGGCGAGTCTCTCTCCAGGGGACGGGCGAGTCTCTCCAGAGGCCAGGCGAGTCTCTCCAGGGGCCGGGCGAGTCTCTCCAGAGGCCGAGAGAGTCTTTCCAGAGGCCGGGCGAGTCTCTCCAGAGGCCAGGCGAGTCTTACCAGAGGCAGGGCGAGTCTCTCCAGAGGCCGGGCGAGTCTCTCCAGAGGCCGAGAGAGTCTTCCCAGAGGCCGGGCGAGTCTCTCCAGAGGCCAGGCGAGTCTTCCCAGGGGCCGGGCGAGTCTCTCCAGAGGCCGGGCGAGTCTTTCCAGGGGCCAGGCGAGTCTCTCCAGAGGCCAGGCGAGTCTTTCCAGGGGCCGGGCGAGTCTCCCCAGTGGTCGGTCGAGTCTTTCCAGAGGCCAGGCGAGTCTCTCCGGAGGCCAGGCGAATCTCTGCAAAGATCTGGCTAGTGTCTAAAGAGGCCGGGCGAGTCTCTACAGAGGCCAGGCGAGTCTCTCCATAGGCCAGGCGAGTCTTTCCAGGGGCCGGGCGAGTCTCCCCAGTGGTCGGTCGAGTCTTTCCAGAGGCCAGGCGAGTCTCTCCGGAGGCCAGGCGAATCTCTGCAAAGATCTGGCTAGTGTCTAAAGAGGCCGGGCGAGTCTCTACAGAGGCCGGGCGAGTCTCTCCAGGGGCCGGGCTCGCCTCTCCAGGGGCCAGGCGAGTCTTTCCAGAGGCAGGGCGAGTCTCTCCAGGGGCCGGGCGAGTCTTTCCAGTGGCCGGGCGAGTCTCTCCAGAGGCCGGCTAGTCTCACCAGGGGCCAGGCGAGTCTCTCCAGGGGACAGGCGAGTCTCTCCAGAGGCCGGGTGAGTCTCTCCAGTGGCCGGGCGAGTCTCTACAGATGCCGGGCGTATCTCTAGAGGCCGGGCAAGTCTCTCCAGAGGCTGGGCGTATCTCTACAAAGGCCGGGCGAGTCTCTCAAGAGGCCTGGGCGAGTCTCTCTCCAGGGGACTGGCGAGTCTCTCCAGAGGCCAGGCGAGTCTCTCCAGGGGCCGGGCGAGTCTCTCCAGAGGCCGAGAGAGTCTTTCCAGAGGCCGGGCGAGTCTCTCCAGAGGCCAGGCGAGTCTTACCAGAGGCAGCGCGAGTCTCTCCAGAGGCCGGGCGAGTCTCTTTAGAGGCCGAGAGAGTCTTCCCAGAGGCTGGGCGAGTCTCTCCAGGGGCCGGGTGAGTGTCTTTAGAGGCCGAGAGTGTCTTCCCAGAGGCTGGGCGAGTCTCTCCAGAGGCCAGTCGAGTCTTTCCAGGGGCCGGGCGAGTCTCTCCAAGGGCCGAGCAAGTCTCTCCAGAGGCCGGATGAGTCTCTCCAGGGGCCGGGAGAGTCTCTACAGAGGCCGGGCGAATCTCTATAGAGGCCGGGCGAGTCATTCCAGAGGCCGGGCGAATCTCTACAGAGGTCGGGTGAGTCTCTCCAGAGGCCGGGCGAGTGTTTCCAGAGTCCGGGCGAGTCTCCCCAGTGGCCGGGCGAGTCTTTCCAGAGGCCGGGCGAGTCTCTCCAGGGGCCGGGCGAGTCTCTGCAGAGGCCGAGCGAGTCTCTAAAGAGGCCGGGCGCGTCTCTACAGAGGCCCGGCGAGTCTCTCCAGGGGCCGGACGAGTTTCTTCAGGGGCCGGGCGAGTCTCTCCGGAGGCCGGGCGAGTCTCTCCAGGGGCCGGGCTCGCCTCTCCAGGGGCCAGGCGAGTCTTTCCAGAGGCAGGGCAAGTTTCTCCAGGGGCCGGGCGAGTCTTTCCAGTGGCCGGGCGAGTCTCTCCAGAGGCCGGCTAGTCTCACCAGGGGCCAGGCGAGTCTCTCCAGGGGCCGGGCGAGTCTCTTCAGAGGCCGAGCGAGTCTCTCCAGGGGACAGGCGAGTCTCTCCAGAGGCCGGGTGAGTCTCTCCAGTGGCCGGGCGAGTCTCTACAGATGCCGGGCGAATCTCTACAGAGGCCGGGCGAGTCTCTCCAGAGGCTGGGCGTATCTCTACAAAGGCCGGGCGAGTCTCTCCAGGGGCCGGGCGAGTCTTTCCAGGGGCCGGGCGAGTCTCTCCAGAGGCCGGCTAGTCTCACCAGGGGCAAGGCGAGTCTCTCCAGGGGCCGGGCGAGTCTCTTCAGAGGCCGGGCGAGTCTCTCCAGGGGACAGGCGAGTCTCTCCAGAGGCCGGGTGAGTCTCTCCAGTGGCCGGGCGAGTCTCTACAGATGCCGGGCGAATCTCTACAGAGGCCGGGCGAGTCTCTCCAGAGGCTGGGCGTATCTCTACAAAGGCCGGGCGAGTCTCTCCAGAGGCCAGGCGAGTCTCTTCAGGGGCCGGGCGAGTCTCTCCAGAGGCTGAGAGAGTCTTTCCAGAGGCCGGGCGAGTCTCTCCAGAGGCCAGGCGAGTCTTACCAGAGGCAGGGCGAGTCTCTCCAGAGGCCGGCTATTCTCACCAGGGGACAGGCGAGTCTCTCCAGTGGCCGGGCGAGTCTCTACAGATGCCGGGCGAATCTCTACAGAGGTCGGGTGAGTCTCCCCAGTGGCCAGGCGAGTCTTTCCACAGGCCAGGCGAGTCTCCGCAGGGGCCGGGCAAGTCTCTCCAGAGGCAGGGCAAGTCAATCTAGGGGCCGGGCGAGTCTCTTTAGAGGACGGGCGAGTCTCCCCAGTGGCCGGGCGAGTCTTTCCAGAGGCCAGGCGAGTCTCTCCAGGGGCCGGACGAGTTTCTTCAGTGGCCGGGCGAGTCTCTCCGGAGGCCGGGCGAGTCTCTCCAGGGGCCGGGCTTATGTATATATGTAGATTCTATAATGTATGTTGATTATATAATAGATCTATTGATTGATAGATAGATAATAGATCTATGGATTATCTAATTAATATAGATGATAAAATCTACACAGATATAAATAATCTAAAATCTATCATGTGGATATAATGTATGTCTATAATCTACTCACTCTATCTATCTATCTATCGCTATACAAATAGCAAGATTTATTTCTCTATATAATCTATAGTTATGGATGGATGGATGAATTTATTTATGTATGGCGGGGAAAAAAAAGGCCTGCTGTACATTTTAACTTCTTCAGATGACCATGCTGATCTATTCTTATTCTTACTAGGGTCTACTAATGCCAGCCCAGGGGAAGCCAATAAAGCCCTATGGGCTCGAAGCCAATTTTCCTTTTTTTGGGAAAAAGTTTACGTCCGTCCCCACTCGAAATGTGTCCACCAAAAGAGATCTCTCAAAACGACCGACGGACGCACCTTCAGAGGCAAACTAGTGCTTGCTTCTAGTGTCATCGTCTGCTTAACCATCCTGCGTAGGGAGGTGACGAGTCCTGCAGGCTCTGCAAGCCTAGGATGCGTGAGCACGGTGCAAGAGGAAGGACTGAGGAGGATGTGAGGGGGAGGGGGGAGGGCGCGGTTGAGAAAGCGTTGGGTGGGGCTATGCAAAGGTCTTCCAGCTCCCTCAGAGCATTGTGGGTGCGCCCGGAGTGCTGCCTGAGCGTGTTGCATCTGATACGTCCCCTATTTGGGGATCATTTATTAAAGGGAGCATAGGTGCAGCACGTTTCTGTAAAACCAATAGAGGGCGCTGCAATGTTACTGTAGAAACCAATGGACAGCATGGGAGGTAGCTATACATAGATTTTAAAGACGACGACTGCCAAGGCTAAAGCCCGTGTATATTCCATAGACTATAGCTATCTCCAGGATAGCTGCATGCGCAGTCGTGTGCGGGGTGCGCAGTCGCGCCATTGTCTCGCACGGCTGCTTTCATTCCGTGCTTCCTGACAAGGCAATGTACGCATACGTCACTAGTGAAGGAAGCGGAAGGTAGCGCAATGTACACTTTTTGACCGGATGGAGGAAAATCGGGTTGCTGGAGGTCACGTGACCGAAGTGACAAGCGGCTCCAGGAGAAGATTTGGGATAAGAAGAAGAGGTAAGCAGGCTCCCTGGGGAGCAATCGGTAAGTATACAGTATATTTTTTTGTTTTTAATGACAGAACCCCTTTAAGGCTCTATTATGACACTTTTCGAACCGTGGTATGGTTACATGCGGGGAGTGTGAAGACGGTATGGTTACATAAGGGGGGTGTGGTGACAATACGGTTACACTAGGAAAGTGGGCTTACATGAGGGGAGCGTGGAGGCGGTGCGGCTACAGAAGGGGAGTATGATGGAACCCCTAACAATAATCTGTGCCGTGTCATTTCCATAAATGTCATAGAAGGTAATGAAAATGAACAGTTTAGCATACAGTAATTCCCCTTTCACATGGGCCAAAATTCTCACTATTCTCACTTACCCAAAGGAAGCAGCTGGTGACAAAACATGAAACGTGGGCAAGGAGGCTCTGGTGTCCTGTTGTACCACTTCTAGCTTGGATACAAGAGGTTATACAGATGGGAATGGAGGCTCTAGTACCCTGTTGTACGCCTTGTAGCTTGGATAAAAGATAAGATAAGGACAGGCAAGGGGACTCTAGTACTGCGTTGTACCACTTCTAGCTTCTAGTATAGAAGATGGGGAACAGGCGGCTATGGAGGCTCTATTCTAGAGAATCAATACAGTAAGCAGTGGAGTAGGTCAGTAAATTAATGGCTGAAACAACAGTTGAATTGTGTTACCACGTTACTACTGACAGTCCTCACCTCTTTAGTAACCGGTGGCATGGCTGAAGCCTCATCACAGTATTTCAGTGCCAGAGCTTTCTGTCCTCGGTCTTTGTAGCACTGGGATGAAAGATAAAAAACACCAAAAAAAGCAAAAACCAGTAAAGCAATAGAATCTTACAGTAACTTTGGGGCATTACAGCAGCACACAATGTCCCTGCAGGTTGGATTACAGATGAGTGCTGCTGTATGGTGCCTTCATACCTCTAGGGCAGGATACCTACCTGATATGTATTGTCATGGGGCGCACCAAGATCTTGTCTCAGGCTTTGCTTGCAGTCCTACCATATCGCACTAAATGCAGAAGTGCAGTCAATGCAGCTTTTTACCTAAAATAGTAAAAATTGGTCAAAGCCTCATGCAGTGTATTACCTGACCCTGGAATAACATCAATGGCAATTATAAGAATAATGCTGATAATAATACAAATTCTGTATGTCTGTTTTCAGCCTTACAAAACCATAACTATAGAAGTTTAAATTATACGTAAAGCTAGATATTTTTAGAAATATCTATATTGATATATAACTATCTATTTTTATAGCTAGATATATATCTATGCAGTAAGATACATTAGATCGATGGTGACAAACGCACCCGAAACAAGGACCACAGGTTGTAAGCAGCCATTTTTCCGTCAGTCTCCACTGGAGTCTCTCCCAGGCCCAAACTGAACCTACCTACCTGAATTGTAAGTACCTACCTTCTTGTTCTCTATGAAAGAACTGAGCGTACCTTTTAAAAAAATGGCGGCGGCAGCAGCAACCAATCAGATTTTGTATAGTTTATGTATAGCTACCTGCCATGCTGTCCATTGGTTTCTACAGTAACATTGCAGCGCCCTCTGTTGGTTTTACAGAAACGTGTTGCACCACCTATTGGATTTACCCAAACTTACAGCACCATAGAGATTAGCGGGTCACCTCCCAGTTCTCCATCTTTTTGCCCTATTTTTCTCTAGGGTGGTTTCAAACCGGCGGGTAAAATCGCGCCATTTTTAACTGATGCGTTGGTTATTGAAAAAAAAAAAGCAGATTTCGCAGCCAATGATTCCCGACGGTTCCCTTCTAGAGATGAGCGAACGTACTCGTTTCGAGTACTTACGCACCCGAGTACCGCCATTTTCGAGTACTTCAGTACTCGCGCGCAAAGATTCGGGGGGCGCCGGGGGGCGGGGAGAGGCGTGGCGGTGCGGGGAGTAGCAGCGGGGAACAGGGGGGAGCCCTCTCTCTCTCCCTCTCCCCCCCACTCCCCACTGCTACCCCCCGTGCCGCCACGGCGCCCCCCGAATCTTTGCGCGCGAGTACTGATGTACTCGAAAATGGCGGTACTCGGGTGCGTAAGTACTCGAAACGAGTACGTTCGCTCATCTCTATTCCCTTCCCTTCAGCAAGGTTTTCACTGATGTGATGTTGAGAGAGAAAATCGCAGCCTGCTGTGTCCTTCTGCGCAGTGCGTTTTTAAAAATCTCCCATGTAATCCTATGGAGGCTGCGTTTTATCGCATCACAAGGCGACAAATATGCGCTGCAATGTTAACATTGGAAAGTCCTACCGACTTGCGCGTTAAACAAAAACATGTGGTTTTTAATGTGCGCGGCAGCGATGCGATTTAATCCTCTAAAAAAAAAAAGCATCGCTGGTGATGGTCACGGCCGTATATTGGGACAAAACTAAGCCTAAGCTTTCTGTGGTTTCGTTTTCACCAGCAGTATTCTCTCCCGTTAATACTTGACCGAGAAAATATAGGACCTCCCCTATGAATACTATGTGCGTGAAAGATCAGGCGGCCGCCATATTCCCACCATTTATTTTGTTTCTTACAGTTGCTCCTACAGCAGTGTGTGTGTGTTTGTATATGTATGTGTGTATGTATGTGTATATATTTTACACACATACACACATCGCAATGCATTGTTCTTACAAGGCGCACTGCACTGGCAGACACACTCGCATATTTGCCATGCGAGATATTGGTTTGAGTTTCTCGGGCTGATATAGTGCTCACTTGTGTAAAATCAGCCACAGAGAATGAATTTAACATCACCAAAGACATAAAGCTATACATTGCCCTCTATTGTCAGCATGCTGTTATCCTGACCCCCAAGTGTCAATGCATAATGCATCCCAAGTGGCAGCTTGCCCACCCATATCACGTCTTGTATCCAAGCTAGAGGCGATACAACGGGGTCTGTTTCACATTTTGTATCCAAGCTAGAGGTAGTACAACTTTAACTTTTTTCCTTCTGCTTTGCTCAGATTCATTCAAATACTGTGGGTCAAAATACGCAGCACAGCCCTAGAGGAATTCGTTAAAGGGTCTAGTTTTTTTAAACAGGGTCATTTGTGGGGGTTCTCCAAAGTGCTCAAGGGCTCCACAAGTGAGCAATGGGACCTAAAACACTTTCATGCAAAATAACTGTTCACAAAGCCACCGGCTGCTCCTTTCGGTTTGGGCCCCATTGTGCATACGGACACAAGATTAGGGCCACAATGGGTATATCTCTGAACACGGGACATACGGGGGGTCTCCATTTTGGGGTGCCAATCCTCATCTTCATGTGCAATATAGAAAAAAATCCCATCATTAAAATTAAAATGACATATTTGCAAAAATATGAAATTTAATTTCTTCCCCTCCAAATTGCATTAATTCTTGACAAAACCTGTGGGGTAAAAATCCTCCTGACCCCCTCAGTGAATACATTAAGGGGTGTAGTTTATAAAATGGGGTCATTTGTGGGGGGATCTATCATTTGGACACCCATGAGACTTTGCAATCTTGGCTTGGTGCAGGAAAAAAAAGTGTTCCTCAAAATGTTAAAAATCAATGTAAAATTTGTACGTCTCCTAAATTGTTAAAAAAAAACCTGAAGTTTTTCTAATGTGCGTCCAGAATAAAGTAAACAGATGGAAATATATATCTTATCAAAGATTTGTACAGTAACATGGCCTAAATGTTAGGAGGCTCGTATATATTAGGGAGTCCCCTAATACTCAGGCCGCGTTTACATGAGCGACAAAGTCACACTGCGACAAATCACGTGTTTGTTCGGCCTATGCTTTCCAATGGGGCAATTCACATGTTTTGGAGGGTGCGACATCCCGATATGCCCGCGACTCGTGAGGTTTCGTGGCCCATGTTACCCTATGGAGCCTTCCTCTCTGTTGCATCGCATGAAAGCTTGTTCACTATGTTAGTATGCACAAATGGGACCCAAAATGTAAACAGTACTATGTGGCTTTCTGAACAGACTGTTATGATCGTGTGGGCAGATTTAGCAGACTGCCAACACCATCGTGACCAAAGATGCACACAGGAAATTCACATGGAATCCATGCCACTGACCCTGTGCTAAAAGGGGGGGGGGGGTCGACAGTGGCCCAACCTAAGCGTAGACATCGCCCAAATAAGAGGGCGGCCCAGCGGTCTTCGGATCTGGGCCATAGCTGATCCTAGGAGCCACAGAACAGGACACACGCATGGCATATAACAGAGACGGAACAGAATACACAGAGATAGAAAACACTGCATACAGAAGCCAAAAATGCAACCACTACTAACAGATAGGCTGATTATAAAGAACAGGTATTACTTGACATTTTAGACAAAACGTGAAGCTAGCGGGCGAACTTCTAAGCTCCTGGTTATACCGCTATTCCCTACACTAACCATGAGTCCAGGAGACCCGGACAACATTCACACAGGAGATGAGGTAACACTAAACTGACAGAACGTAAACGTACAAACGGGCATGAAACTGCAAGACACAGATCACACAGAAAGCTTGCATCTGGGACAGGACAGAGCAGGGGGCACACTGCCAACTGCAAGTGGAGCAGGACATAGCATGGGGCACACCGCCAACTATCAAATATAGTGCCATCTCAATAATATAGGGGAATAGACAGTCAGCTACACAAGGTGAGATAGGAGACTGTGTCAAGTTACATTAACTGACACACAGAGCAGACAAGACGTACAGAGGCCACAGCTGTAAAGGGAATGCATATAACGGAGACGAGGACTACAGGTGTCCAAACCGTCTTCGGGAAGCTGAGAGACACATAACCACTTACAAGTTCTGCGTGGGAAAAAGGCAGATACCTCAAGACAAGGATTCATAACTGCTCAGTCTGAAACCCAGACACAGACTGCCAAGAGCTGGCTTTATATGTATGCACAGAGCCAGGAGATTGGCTTGCAGGAAGTACCACACCCAGGCAGCTCAATCAATTAACCCTCTCAGGGCTGTGCTGCTAGTAAACTGAAGCTTTGAGCAACATATACCAGCAGCAGACGTAACAGACATTTTGCTTGAAGGCCTTTAAAGCCCCATAGCACAGTTGTAGAGCTGTTGAGCAGCCACAAAATTTTAACAATACACCCCTTAATTAGTTTACCTAGGGGTATACTGCCCACTTGGCCTGTAGCAGCAGCCACGATGCATACTTGAATATAGCCGATCCAAGTGTTAGCCGAGGTACCTAATATTACCCCTTGGCTTATACTCAAGTCAATAATTGACCCCAGGTTTTTGGGGTAAAAGTTGGTACCTTGGCTTATACTCAGGTCGGCTTAGACTGAAGTATATCTGATTACATGCAAAAACCTAATGAAATAAGAGCAATCGTTGCATGCAAAGCATTAACAGCGGGAATCGGTTGTCTCACCCATCCCCGCTGTGACTGCGGGAGGCCAACTGTCATTAGCAACAGTCTTCAGCAGTAGATGGGCTCAGATCTGTAGGATGTAGATGCAAGTCCATTCCAGAAAGCTGCTTTCTAACATATACATACATTCACGTGCTGCGGTGGCAAGGGGTTAAAAGGGTTCCCTGGGACTCCAGTACTGATGATCTATGCGCAGTGAAGTGTTGATCTGCCTCACAGAATCCCTGCCAATCAGCTGATGACGAGTGCGCACCGCTGCCACTTCAGTCTATGCCAGACGAAGCACCGTACATTTCCGGCTGTACACGCCTGCATAGGATTGCATTTCAATACGCAATCCTATGCAGAAGGCCGTGGTTTGTCTACGCGAAATCACGCGCAGAAAACAAACTGCGCCATGCTCTAATTCTGTGCGGGGTTCGCAGAGCCCCGGACATAAACGTCACTCGCTGGCTGCCGGCTCTGCGCATGTGCCGTCTGCTGGCACATGAGTTCCGCACTGCTCTCTGCAGGCGCTCAGGTCGGGTCCCGTTGCGAGCAGCTGGATGCGACACGGCCGTCTGCAGGCGGCCTTAGGCCTCATGTCCACTGGAAAAATACAATCCGCGTAGAATCAGCTTTCTATTGTATAATTTTTGCATGCAGATATCTGCACACATTGCTATCAATGTGATAGCAATGTGGCCGATCCGCGGTAAAATGGAGCATGCCGGGTTTTTTTCTCCCACGCGTGAAAAACGCAATTCTATTAAAATTCCATCCGCGGGTGCAAAAATCAGTTTAATGGACCACGGATGGCCAATGATTCCCTAGGGGCAAATCCGCTGCGGAAACCGCAATTCCATTTTGCTAGTGGACATGAGGCCTTAAGGCTCCTTCCCACAGACGGATCTATTCAACCTAATAGCTCAATGCTTACGGTGCGGAATTTCACAGCGGAATTCCGCACCGTAAAATCACCCCTCCTCACCCACGGCATGCTCTATTTGCCGCGGGTGTACGCGCGGACGGCTTCCATTGCAGTCTGTGGAAGCCGTCCATTCACGCTATCTTCCGCTGTAGCACAGCGGAAGATAGTGTGAAACCGCCTCTACGCCTACCGCGTCACATGCCGCTGCGGTGCGTCACGCGCTCGATTGCCCATGCGCGCTGAGGCGTCATGCGGGACTCCGAAACTGGAGGTAAGTATTGGGGTCTCTTGGGGCCGCCGTGACGGGCTCCGCCCCGGAATTCCATGGCGGAGCCCGTCACAGCCATGTGCAGCCGGCTTTACAGCGTGGGTAATCAGGAGTTAAAAACATAAATAAGGTAAAACAAAAAAACAAATTCAAATCACGTTTTATTATTTATTAAAAATGTGGATTTTACACCAAGTGTCATTCCCAGATAAAACAAAGGCCGCTGTGTTTGGGTATGTTTTCTGTTTACTCAATCGGTGTAAAATATTGCGCAGTTTTTCAGGATCCTCCGTCATAATTCTTTGAAAGAAAAAGCTTATAAAAAAAAAAAAAAGGTGAGTCACAGGCAAAAAGCAGTCCATAAAACGAAGGGTTTCAAGATTGCTGAACGTCGAGGGTCTCTTCACTGTCGGACAGCCTTCCCATTCTCAAGGACGTCAGATCTGCAGGAAATGATGAAAAATCAGCAGGTTAACAGTCACATCACACCAGTATTACTGATCTCTAGATCCGCTCCACCCACTTACATTGACCACTACTCCCCCAACCTGGTCAGAACAATCATATATAATAAATATATATACATACGTACACGTACGGCAATGCCTTATCAGTTACAGTAGTGATCATAGGTAATGGCAAGCAGGGACACCTGTTGTCATGGCAACCCATCGGCCCGCCATGATTACAAGGGCCAGACGACATAACATAGGGAGCACGCTCCCTTGGGGAATCCTTTACTTGCTGCCATCTCAAAACTTTGCAGGACAACCTATGGTTTCTCTTGGTATCATTTTGGACTACATGCCACTTTTTCATCGTTTTTTATGATATTTTTTTGGGGGGGGGAATTGAATGACCCAAAAAGTACAATTCTGACATTTTGGCTTTTTTTCTGACAACATAAATGATGCTGATTTTTTGAGAGTTCAAATTGTTATGGACACGAAGATACCAAATAGATTTTAGATGTTCTTATTTCATCACCGGTGCTCAGGAAAGATGTTACAGTATTGGAGGGGGTTCAAAGAAGAGCGACTAAACTAATACAGGGGACTCAGGCTAGCTGTGGTCCAGTTGCAAGGGCTGTGAAAAACCCAGTGGTAGACCCGGAGAGCTTGCCTTAGCTTGCTCGATGGGCCTGCCTCGATCTGGGAGGTCGAGGAGGGTCAACCGTTGAGGGCTGCGGGGTAGTGTAGGGACAGTTAGTAAAACAGACAGTTTCATTACTGCTAACCGTCATCAGAATATGCAGCATGATAGAAACACACGCTCATCATAACCTCAGGACACATTTTACCTGCACATAACCCTCAGGCGTCATTTGACGACACATTGCTCATTCTCGCCCCTGCCCTCTCCATCAAACTCAGAGAGATGGCGCTGATTTTGTACCTCCTTAACCCCTTATTGACCGCCCTATAGTGTTTTTAATCCCCACAGCCATAAAAACATGCTCATGCTGAGGATTACAGCCCTGGGGGCTGTGGACATGACAGCTCCTTGTTGTCAGCTGCCCGAGTGACCCCCAGTCACGCTATTGCCGTTATCCAAGTAAACAGTTAAAAACTTTAAAATTTCATCTTTCCTCATATCCGTGAGTGGAGATGAAATTACATACCTAAAGCCCCCGGATTTATCCGCGGACCTTACCCCAGATTGCCGGGGTAATTTAAAATCTCCCTGTTGCTGGCTAGCAAACGTAGCTGAAAGCCTGGAGATTTCACGATGGGCACCGGTCCCGGCGCTCTCCCCGACACCCGGTTTGAATTTGGCGCCAAAAACCTCATGGCGCGTCTTGCTCCTTGCGGCCTCTCGCCGCCGCGACTGCTCTTATGACCGCCTCTCTTTGCAGTGGGACTCGGGCTGAGTCGCGCCGGGGGGGTGTTTCTTCGCTTCGGGCGGCCTCGCCCGGCATCCCCCTCTTGTGCTGCTCCCTCTCCGGATACCGGCTCCCTTGCTGCTGGCTCGAGTGGCCCCCCCGACTCCGATCCCGACCTGCAGCTGGCGATTAACTCCTCCAGCCACTCGGCGCCATTCCGCTGGATTGCTTCTTGAATCTGTAGCCGCAAATCTTCCATCCTCAGTCTTGGGTCTTCTTGCTTCCACGGACCACTCTGGCACACTCTCCCTCTTCTTGCTTGCCCGGAGCAGGTGAGTTTAATTCAGGCGCGGGTCTCCTGCGGATCCGGACGGCTTCCATAGGCCTCAATAGAAGCCTGCGGGAGCCGTCCCCGCGGGAGTCCCACGCCTGAATGTATCATGTCCGGATTTTTTTCTGCACATGGGACCCGCGCCTGCAGGAAAAATGACATCCGCAGATATTTTACTACCTGCGGGTGTCTAATGCATCCCTATGGGGCGTGGATCCGCGTGCAGGAAAAACGATGCGGATTCAAAATCCGAATTTGCCCGTGGACATGGGGCCTAAGGCGGATTTTAACTCTTCTCCTGCCCGCGGATCCGCATCCCATAGGGATGCATTGATCACCCGCGGGTAGATAAATACCCGCGGATGGTCAATAAAAGTGATTTTTTTTAAAATTGAGCATGAAAAAATCTGGACCATGCTCCATTTTCGTGCGGGAGACCAAAATCGGAATTTACTCACCTGCTCCGGATCTTCCCTTCGCCGCGGCTGGCTGTATAACATATCCAGTCGTGTGAGACCGGCCTTCGGTAGATCGCTACCTTTTTATCACGTGACCAGGGACAGCTCAACGAGACCACCGATCACTGCTCCAGGCTCTTGGTGACCTTTGTTAGCCGGGAGCACAGAGATTTAAAATTTACCGGGCTCCCTAGCTGCTGCGCATGTGTCTGGCATTTTAAGGCAGGTTCATGCGCAGAAGCCGGAGAAGGTCCACGAAGGAGGATCACATCGAGGTTCAAATACGGAGGCCTCCGGTAAGAAGTTTCATCTCCTCTCACCGATCAAAGAGGGGAGATTAAACTTCAACTTTTTCTTAACTTTTACATGATCGCCGTTATCCAACCGAGGATAAGGATCCCGTCGGGGGACATCGCCGGAGGCCTTAGGGAAATATTTTCACCTTCCCTTACGGATTGGATTCGTGACAGGAGGTGAAGCTGTAACTCTTTTACTTTTACATGATCGCCGTTATCCATTGGCTAATGGCAATCACGTGACTGGGGACCACGTACTGCGGCCCACCATGAAATCTCCAGGCTCTCAGCTATGTTTGGTAGCCAGGAGCAGGGATATCTTAAATTACTCAGGCAATCTGCGGCTCTTGCATCGGCCAACATTGACGACGGGCGCGTGCGCAGAAGCTGAGGTGAGGTCCAAGGGTAAATCCGGGGGCCTTAGGTATGTAATTGCATCTCCCCTCACGAATATGAGCGAAGATTACATTTTACCATTTTTTAACTTTCTGTTGACTTTTAAGGGTGACTGGTGGTCGCGCCAACAGCAGGGAGTTGTCATGTCAAGCACTGAGCTCCCATGAACGGCGGAGTCGTAGTCATGCAATGAGACTAGTGCTACGTGACCAAGATCGCTGTATAGCCCTGCGACCTCACACTCTCGGGCCGGCTTCACACCACCGGTTTCCTATTATTCAATCCGCAGTCGTCGTCCACACGGAGGATCTGCAGCAAATCACATGCATTGAAAGATACATACTACTGCTACTTCCTTCACACTCGCGGTCATCTGCATTACAGAATCTGCAGGAACGCAGGGTCGCCGGCTGGGGTAACGGCCAGATTCCGCTGTGGTATCCCGCATTCGGAATGTGAAGCGGTCGTGTGCAGCTGGCCTTACTGAAGACAATGTAGTTGCGATACAACTCACAAGTAGCTACGACCAATATATTGCAAAAATCCAACCTCGGTGAGGTTTTAGCACTCTATAGGTTGTGGGAACTTGCGCGACCCCATTGATATATTTGAGAATGCAAGTTCACAGGGCTGCACAGCGATCTTTGGTCACATGACCCATGTCATGGCGAAAGACTCCATAGAGCTCCAGCCTTAGGGCTCATGTCCACGATTGTGTTCTCACCGCAGAGACGCAGCGTTTTACGCATACCACCGTGGGCTCTTCGGCCAGATTCACACAGATGTATTTGCGTAGCATATTACGCATGAAAAATATACATGCTAAATACACGTCAGTAGAACCCGCTGATTGCAGCGAGTTCCTTCACATAAGTGTATTTTGCATGCGCATTTTGTCCAAAAAAAAAGCAGTCCCCTTTATTTTCTCGTGCATTTCTGCAGGGGAAGAACATGTATTATTCTAATTACACTAATTGCCTATTTCAATAAATGGCGGCATGGTTGCGTGTTTTTTTGCGCTTGCAAATGTGCTTGATTCATGCTAACAAAAGTACAGTAAGGGCCGCTTCACACAAACATATTTGTTTCAATGGGTGCCTTCAGAATTCTCTTTACAATATAGTTGCGTATAGGCTGCGGGTATATCCGCGACCACGGAGCACAATAGGCTCTATGCTGCGGATATCCGCGGTAAAATAGAACCTGCTGCGTTCTCTTTTCTGCTTCCATGGGTGGAAATTCTGCAGGAAATCCGGCAGCGGAATTTCCGCCCGTGTGCACGGGGCCTAAGGCTGCTCTAAGACGTGCGTTCAGAAAACACAGCTTAAAATCGTGGGTTTTTTACCTCAATTTTGAGCAGCACTTTTGAACGCATGGTAAAGCGGTTTTAATGCACCCCACAATTGTGATGGGTGGGGAGGTGCGTTAGAAAACGCAAATACAGGACAGATAGCGCTTAAAAATCACCGCTTCCGAGCTCACGTCTGAGTAATCGCATTCAAATCAATAGAAACAGTATACCGCAATAAAAAGCGGTGTGTGTGTGTGATTCTCATCTAGCGCAGGAAACGCGTTAATAGGGCTAATTCATGTATGGAAATTCGTTTTGCAGCTTTCCTAGCTATCCTCCGGCACGGCTACTTACCCGAAGTGATGCGAGGCGGTTTTGAGATAAAAATGCCTCACATCCGCGGGGAAATTGCATGTTGGCGAGGGAGTGATTCACGGCCCGATATCGCACTCGTCCGTGTGACGTTAGCTTTATAGTTTGGGGGATAGTTCTGGTATACACGCTGATTTTGTAGCATAGATGCGCTGTGAATTGAGGTGAATATATATTTTGGCAAGTCAGTCAATGGACCTAAAAGAGGAGTCAAGGCATGATCTACTGACTTAGGGCTAATGCCCACGGATGGATTTCTGCCGCGTTTCATGAACCTAATAATAGCTTACTGCCTTTAAATGTTCACACAGCATGAAAGAAATCGTGCCATGTTCTAATTGCCACGGGAAAACGCGCAGCCGGCGTCCATTGCAGTCAATTGAAGCCATGCATCACGTGATACATGGCGGAAGTATAGCATGATTACACGTTTTTTTTGTTTTTTTCAGCCTCACTGCGGCTGTAGATTGCTGCGCCCGTGTGAAGGAGTCCTAAAGAATATTTAACATTAAGCAAAAACTAGTGCCAGATTCTTGACAAGCACACAAGCTACCGCTAATCTCTGCGCCAAAACTATGCCAAATGATTGTGCCCCAATACCTTTACCTTACTTATATTTGTTACTGTATTACTTTATTATTGCAACACACTGTATGCAAATGAGCCAGGTGTCTGGCAGGCTGATGTCACTGCATTGTGAGGTCATCAATTTAGAAGTATAAATACCGGCAGCCATGTTAGTCAGTCTCCACTGCAGCTTGGAGACGGGAGGTGGGGGAAACCCTATCTCCTCCGAGAAGCCACAGAACTGGACCTTTTTTTATTTTTAGCTGAGTGCATTTTTAATGCAGCACACAAGGGGGAGACAGCGGCCTACCAAAATCTACTGGGTCATATGACGCGGCTGGCGGTGGGCGGGGAAGCGGTTTTTACTCTATCTTCCGCTGTGCTACAGCGGAAGATAGCGTGACGGATGGCTTCCATTGACTAGAATGGAGGCCGGCCACGCGTACACCCGCGGCAAATAAAGCATACCGCGGGTGAGGTCGGGTGATTTCACAGTGCGGAATTCCGCGATATAATTCCGCACCGTGAGAATTGAGCTATTAGGTTCAATAGAACCTAATAGCTGCGGGCAATGCAGCGGACTTACGCAGCGTATTACGCAGCGGAAATCCCTCCGTGGGAAGGAGCCCTAACTTTAGCCAGCAGAAGGCGCCATAGTATAAGGCAGAAAAAGAAAAGCCCCTAGGCAACCCCGAATCCAAAATTGGATTGCAGAGGGTTAAAGAGGCCCTGTCCTTTTTAGAACGACGGGGTAAAATCATACGTCCTGATCAGCCCCGCCCCTGACACGTTGGCACTTTGCGATAAATAAGTGGCTTTTGTGTTGCAGTTTGGGTACCCAGTCTCTAAAAGGTTCGCCATCACTGATATAGAGGAAGCCCCGACATGTTGGACATGTTGGATACACATGGGAGTGCAGCGCCAAAAACACATGGAAAATACGCAGTACACCACTAGATGAATTCGTTAAGGGGTCTAGTTTTCAAAATGGGGTCATTTGTAGGGGTTCTCTGTCGTTTTGGCCGCTCAAGGGCTCTACAAGTGTGCTATGGGAAGAGGCAGGGCGGGGCTAAGTTCTGAGAATTAGCCCCGCCCCTGTCCCACCTCTCCCCATTGCAAATAGTGCAGAGGGGCGGAGAGGAGGCAGAGAGGGGGGGCGGGAGCTCAGTTCCTGCTCCTGGCTCTTCCATCCCCCCCCCCTGCACACGAGGACAACGTATATCTGTGCATGGGGGAAGGGGGGAGAAAAAAACCCCCGCAGCTTTAGGCCTCTTTCATACAAGCGTTGCATTCACCCGCACCCGGCTTAGGTAGTTAACCATGTGCTGCCTGCTTGCTGGAGAAGAACCCCTCTGTCTGCTGGGAGTCCCCCAAACTATTGCAGATTTACATGCAATTCACCTAACAACCCTCCTTGAATGCCGCGAGCTAACTAAGGATGCGGCACATGACTGGGAACAGGTACAGCAGGGGTTAAGTAGAGCGAGCAAAAGGGGGGTGGAGTTTAGACAGGAAGAGAAAGGGTGGGGGGGAGCGGAAGGAGCTCAGTCGTGAGACAGGAAGAGACGGGAGAAGACTGGAGAAGAGACAGCAGCAGAAAGAAGATTGCAAAGGGCGAAAAGTGTTTCCAGAGAGAGGAGAAGAGGTGCGGCAAAGGGAAGGAGTATCCAGCAGAAGAGGAGAAGCGGCGAAGAAATACCTGCAAGCGGCGTGGAAGAAGAGAAGGCAACCGCGTCCGGCGATCCAGAAGTCCCAAGATCGGAGGATGGAGGAGCTGCGAGCCCAGATTCGGGAGGCGATCCAGACGGACGGCGCGGAATGGCTAGAGGAGATCATCGCAAGCTGCAGATCGGGGTCGGAGTCCGGAAGGCCAGTCGGGCCGGCAGCAGCTTTACCGGCGGCTGCCGAGGGAGCGGAACAGCTGGGGGATGCCGGGCGAGGCCGCCCGAGGAGAAGACGGAACCCCCCTGCGAGGCTCAGTCCGAGCCCCGCCGCCAAGAGGGTCGGCCGCAGGAGCGGCCGCAGCGGAGAGATGTTGCCGGGCGCGGGACGCGCCACGAGGGCGGAGGCGCGAAATTCGAATCGCGCGGCGGTTGGAGCGACCGCGGAGGAGCAGCGGGAACAGCCGGGCGGCAGTCCGCAAAACAGCAGAGGGGCACCGGCAGCATCAAGCAGGGGCTCCGGGTCCAGGAGCCAGCGCGCAGTCGGGCGCACGGCAGCAGGAGACACCGGCAGCATGGAGCAGCCAAGGAGGCACGTGCCACGTGCAGACGCATGGCGGGAAGGCAGGCAAGATGGCGGCAGAGCAAGGCAGCAGCGCCAGGTACTGGGGAGGAGGGGGGGAGGAGCGTCCTCAGAGGGCCAGGCGGCCAGGCACTTAAACCCATTACCCGGGAGGTATAACCCTGGGGGGGGGAGGGATAGGGGATACAGCCCGGCCACCAGCTCTACCGGCAGTGCAGCCACCAGGGCAGGGAGCGCTCAGGGAGTTAGGGAAAGTGGGGAGATTATAGGAGAAGCGGGGATCCCATTTGTTTCCCTGGTCCCGGAGGGTCCATCGGCCGGGTCTTATGCGGGTCACCCTATCCATGAGCATCGACATAGCCGGTATGTAACTTACATCCCGCCCGCTGGCACCGGGTACGTAGTCAGCACCCAGACCCGTGAGCATAGCGGTCGCGCGGCTCACAGATATCACCTTCCACAGCAGCAAGCGATAGCGGCCCCTAGCTCACAGAGACTTTGTTATGTCAACCCACGTTTCGTGGTGGCAACATCGTCAGGTGGGGGGGATTCCTCACAGGGCTACGCCAGTCGCGCAAGCGGCAACAGGCAAGGTTTGGGTGCCAAGCGTAGACAACGCGAGAGAGCTAGGAGGGCAAGGTATCAGCAAAGGCGCGAGAGTGAGCTTGCGAGAGTAGGAGCGCAAGCAAGCGAGAGCATAAGGAGGCCGAGCGGAGAGTCTCTGGGCGACGGATCCAGGAGTCCAGGTGTACGGCACCACCAGGATACTTACCGCCATGCGGAACCTCCGCCAACACCTTCAACAAGCAGGCACAACATACGCCACAGGAGGCGGGATACACCCCCGGGACGGCCAGAGCGGGGCCACCTTATGATAGCGGGAGGATATGCGGCAAACGACGCTCCGCATGTGAGTTCGCGGCAGCCATCGAGCAGCAGAGGCAGGAGCCCTGGGAGAAGGACGGCAGGGACCTCGCCCTTGGCGATGCCGGAGGACGGTCGTGCCGGTGAGTCAGACTGTTTAAATGCTTGGAAAAATGTAATGGATCCCGCCAAGGTGGCGGAGAAAAACGATTTGGTGTTAGTATTAAAATCGGTTTTGAATAAAATGGATAAAAAAGAGGTTTTATCGGTGTCCTGTGGATCCCCGGGGGGCGCGGGCCCACCCGTGGGGCAGGAGGGTGGCTTAACAGCCGGAGGTGAAGTGGACCCGATGGAAGGGTTGAGATACGCAGACTCGTTGTTCTGCGGGGTTGCCCCCTTGGGGGTCGGTGTGTCGGATGATCTACTCGATAAGATCCGGAAAGGTGTTTATGTGGATATATGGTCTCTGTTGTCTCCGGACCATGTGACGGTGGATAAAGAGAGGGTGTCGGATCGTGTGGATAAAAAATCGAAGGTCGCTAAGACTTTCTGTAATTGGGTTCAAGCGTTTACGATTTTGGCGTACGTTACATGCCAACAGTACCCTAAGAAAGGTCCCGAGATGTTGGTATATCTTAACACCATTTTCAGTGCATAGTGGGGGAGGCATAGTGGTGCACGGAGGCACCGCGTGGTGGCGCTATGACGAGGACTTTCGTCGGCGCGTGTCGGGTACGGCCGTGAGTTGGGCGACAAAAGCGACCGATGTATGGTTGCAACTCATTTTAGCCCAACGCCCGCAGAAACCTACCTTTCAAGGGGGGGCCGCGGGGGGCGGGCAACAGCCCCCTGCGGCCTCTCCGCGGCAAAACGGGTCATGCTGGCTCTATAATGAGGGCCACTGTCGGTTTTTCGCGACGTGCAAGTTTAGGCACGAATGTTCGGTCTGCGGAGGACAACACTCCGCGGTGCGCTGCTTCAGAAAACAGAGACAGCCAGTCGCCGGGGGCGGTGCCAGTGGAGCACCGAACCCCGGTGAAAAGCAAGTACCTCTTCCAGTGGCTCGACAGATACCACAGGAGGGAGGAAGCAAGAATCCTTAGACAAGGTTTCACCGACGGTTTTTTAATCCCCTTTTCATTTCAACCTGCTTCCACCTTGTGCTCAAATTTAAAGTCGGCCCTGGATAATATAGTATTGGTAAGAGAAAAGGTCAACAAAGAGGTGTCGGCGGGCCGCATGGCGGGCCCCTTCGACGAACCACCGTTCGCGAACTTGCGGGTCTCACCGTTGGGGCTAGTCCCTAAGAAAGAGGCGGGCAAGTTCCGATTGATCCATCATCTATCCTTCCCAAAAGGGGAGTCGGTAAATGATGGCATCACAAAAGAACAAGCATCGGTGGTTTATGCGTCATTTGACCAGGCGGTCGCTTTGGTCAGAGCAGCAGGTAAGCGGGCACAGTTAGCGAAAGCCGACATTGAGTCGGCTTTTCGGCTACTTCCAATTCACCCTGAGTGTTTCCACTTGTTGGGTTGCAAGGTAGATAACCAGTTCTTTTATGATATGTGTCTGCCGATGGGCTGCTCGATTTCGTGCTATTACTTCGAGCTTTTCAGTTCATTCCTGGAATGGATGCTCAGGTTCGAAACGGGCATCACATCGGTGACGCACTACCTTGACGATTTTCTGTTTATCGGTACGGAGCCATCGGGCACCTGCGAGTTTTTGTTACGCACATTTCGGTCATTGATGCAGGAGGCGGGGGTCCCATTGTCTGAGGAAAAGACCATGGGCCCGGTGACAAGGTTAACTTTCCTAGGAATCGAGATCGACACCGAGGAAATGGTTTTTAGATTACCGATTGAAAAAATTGCCCGCCTCCGGCAGACGGTTAACGATGTCGTATGGTGTAAAAAAGTTACGCTGCGCCAAATACAGGTCCTCTTGGGTTTATTGAACTTTGCGTGCAAAGTGATACCCATGGGTCGCGTTTTTTCACGGAGGCTGTCGCTAGCGACGGTGGGTGTAAAGGAGCCGCATCATTTTATTAGAGTCACGCCCGGGATTCGAGGGGATTTACACACATGGAAAATCTTTTTGGAAGCGTTCAATGGGCAGGTGGTGTGCCCTAAGGAAGAGTGGTCGGGTACAGGTCTTAGCCTGTCCGCGGACGCTGCAGGGTCTACCGGATTTGGGGTTATTTTCCGGAACCACTGGTGCAGGGAACCATGGCCAGTATCCTGGATAACTAAGCGGTGGAATCAAAACATTACTTTATTGGAGTTTTTCCCGTTGGTGGTGGCTGTGGAACTATGGGGTGAGGAGTTACAAGATCACAAAGTGTGTTTTTGGTCTGATAATGCTGCGGTGGTGCACATTATTAATCGGCAGTCTTCATCTTCCCCACCGGTGTTGGCACTCGTGAGACATGTGGTCTTGAGATGTTTACAGCGTAATATATATTTACGGTCAAAGCATGTGCCGGGATATAAAAATGTGGCAGCTGACGCGCTCTCTCGTTCGCAGATGGAGCGGTTCAGAGAGCGGCACCCTCAGGCGGATGCGTTGGGAGTACGCTGCCCGCTTTTCTTGTGGGATCTGGCAGAACAGAGCTGCTGAAGCTTGTCGAGTCATCCGTGGCAGTGGGAACCTGGAAAAACTATAATGCGGTGTGGAAAAAATGGTTGTGTTGTACGGATGGCAGGGTAGCTGGGGGCGAGAGGGCCCGGTCAGCTACCCTGGATATGTTAGCGTCCCTACGGGCGGGACGGGCGTCGGTGGATGCGGCGAAAAAGCATCTTGCGGGCGTCGCTTTTTTGCTAAAGTTGCACGGGTTCAGAGACGTTACAAAAGAGTTCGTTTTTCGCCAGATAGTGCGCGGGTGGAAGAAAGAAAAGGCCGGCTCTGATGCCCGCCGCCCGATTACTTACCAGTTGTTGTGCAAGTTATTGGACACTTTGGAGGTCACGTGTTGCAACGGGTACGAGGTTTTACTGTTTAGGACGGCGTTCTTGCTGGCATTTTTTGCGGCGCTCAGGATCGGCGAGTTAGTTCCGAAGAGCAAGTTTATGCCGGGAGGTCTTATGTTTGACGATGTGGTACCGGTAGACGACGGGCTACGGGTCAGGATTAAAAAATCAAAAACCGACGTTTTCGGTAGAGGTGAGTGGGTGCCGATCTCGCGGCTAGGCGCCGTTTGGTGCCCAGTAGATACGGTAGCCAGTTACATGGCAACAAGGCCGGCGGGGGAGCAGTTTTTGGTTCACGCATCCGGCCTCCCCCTCACCAGGTTTCAGGTAACGGCGGGGTTAAAATCGGCTTTGAGGTCTGTGGGCCTCGATCCGAAGGAATTCGGAACCCACTCCTTCAGAATCGGTGCGGCCACGTCGGCAGATGCGGGTGGAATGAACGAAGACGGGGTAAAACGGCTTGGGAGATGGAAGTCCCAGGCATATAAGTCTTATGTGCGACCCGATCTGGCGGTGCGAGATTTAAGTTAGGGTCAAAAGGCCCCTCGTTTTTCTTTAAATGTGAGGCAGTGTCCTTCAAGTTGGTGGCCCTTGTTTTGTTTTTCTTGTTTTTTATTTGCAGCAGCAGAACCGTGGAAGGTACACATAGTCGGGCATTCCTATATTCACTGGGCACAAAGGAGGGCAGCAGTACGCCCGTTGGGATCGGAGCTAGGCCTACCCGGAACATCCGTAACCTGGCACGGAGTCCGGGGGCTAAGATGGCCCGACATGTGGAAGCTGGTGGTGGACATAGCCAGAAGTACCCCCCGGAAAGTGGTGTTGGTGGTTCACGCCGGGGGGAATGATCTCGGGAAAGCAAAGACACGAGACCTGTTGGTCATCATGAAACAGGACTTACTGCGTTTTCGGGAATGTTTTAATGGATGCATCATCGTGTGGTCTGACATTGTCGCGAGGAGGCTCTGGAATGGAGCAAGGAGCCTGGAAGCGGTGGACAGAGCCAGGAGGCTGATCAACATGCGGATGTCGCAGTTTGTTCACTCTATCGGAGGGGTGGCGGTGCGCCATTGGGAGCTGGAAGAGAAGGAAAAGGGGGCATTGAGGAGGGACGGTGTTCACCTCAATGATGTAGGGTTGGATACGTTCCTATCCGGCTTGCAGGATGGGGTTGAGAAAGCTTTAGCTCGGGTTGGTGGGGTGGGGACGGAATGAGCCGTAGTAACGCGGCACATCCCGTGTGGCCCGGATTTTTTGTCCATGCTGTGAGGAAGTAGAGGAGGGTTTGCAAGCCGAAGGAACGGGGCTTACAAACGTCCTCAGTGGACTGTTTACGGACTTTAAAGTTTTAGCATACGGACAGCATGGACGGTTTTTTCAATAAAGTTTTTCAATAAAGTTTTTTGATATTCGTTAATAAATAAAAGCTGTGGCCTACCCCACAATTGGCAGAAACAAGAAGTTGTAAGTATTGGTTATTTAGTAGATAAGTGAGCGGGTAAAGGATTGTGAGTGTTCCCAGTCTTGAATGCCGCGAGCTAACTAAGGATGCGGCACATGACTGGGAACAGGTACAGCAGGGGTTAAGTAGAGCGAGCAAAAGGGGGGTGGAGTTTAGACAGGAAGAGAAAGGGTGGGGGGGAGCGGAAGGAGCTCAGTCGTGAGACAGGAAGAGACGGGAGAAGACTGGAGAAGAGACACCCGCCCACCCGCCCTGGAGGGATAGGGGAGAGGTGGGATGGTTATGAAGGACTATCGTTGGAAGTTGTCACAGCTGTTTTGGCCCGGATTTTTTGTCCATGCTGTGAGGAAGTAGAGGAGGGTTTGCAAGCCGAAGGAACGGGGCTTACAAACGTCCTCAGTGGACTGTTTACGGACTTTAAAGTTTTAGCATACGGACAGCATGGACGGTTTTTTCAATAAAGTTTTTCAATAAAGTTTTTTGATATTCGTTAATAAATAAAAGCTGTGGCCTACCCCACAATTGGCAGAAACAAGAAGTTGTAAGTATTGGTTATTTAGTAGATAAGTGAGCGGGTAAAGGATTGTGAGTGTTCCCAGTCATCTGTAACCTGACTGACCAGCAGTGAATGCCCGCAGTTAACTCCTTCATGACTGACCTGGTTTAAGCACTAATGAGAAACGTCACTCGCCGGCCGCTGGCACCGGTCTGCGCATTTAGGACGGCAACTCCCACAGCCTAGAAGTTTGTATGATCTAGAGGCTCAGTCACAGCAAATGTGGACACATAATACCATATGGAACCTGTATGCCTCAATTGCCCCCCATATCACATCTTGTATCCAAGCTAGAGGCGGTACAACAAAGTACTAGAGCCTCCATACTCGCCTGTATCACATCTTGTATCCAAGCTAGAGGTGGGACAACAGGGTACTAGAGCCTCCATGTTCGCCTGTATCACATCATCTTTTTTTATGATCGCAGGGAGAGAAAACGCATCAATTCTGCCATAGAATTTTGATTTTCTTTTTATAGCGTTAATCATGCAGCATAAATGATACACTACATTTTTTTCTGCGGGATGGTACGGTTACAATGATACCAAAATTCTTATATTTTTTTTAGGTTTTTCCACAATAAAAAGCCTTTTTTTGGAAATTATTATTTTTTTCTTAACTCCCTGCATTCCAAGTCCTATAACTTTTTTATTTTCCCATGGACGGAGCTCTCTGAGGGCTTATTTTTTGCGGGACGAGCTGTAGTTTTTATTTGTACCATTTTGGGGTACATACGCTTTTTTAATCACTTTTATTGCGTTTTTTTGTGAGGCAAAATGCTAAAATACTTACTATAGCAATCTTAGGCGCTGGCAATACAGGACGCCAGTATCTGGCGTCCTGTTGCCATAACAACCAGCCGGGCTCTGCGATATGAATTCCTTTGGGTAAGTGAGATTTTTGGCCCGTGTGAAAGGGGCATTACTGTATGCTAAACTGTTCACTTCATTTTCATTGCCTTCTATGACATTTATGGAAATGGCACGGCACAAATTATTGTTAGGGGTTCCATCACAGGTGCGAAAATCAGCATCCCCACCACACTCCCCTTGTGCAGCTGTACCGCCTCCACACTCCCCGCATGTAACCGCGCCGCCTCCACACTCCCCGCATGTAACCGCGCCGCCTCCACACTCCCCGCATGTAACCGTGCCGCCTCCACACTCCCCGCATGTAAACGCACCGTCAATACACTCCCCAGCATGTAACCACACCGTCACCACACTCCCCGCATGTAACCCCACCATCACCACACCGCCCTTATGTAACCGTACCGCCACCACACTCCCAGCATGTAACCGTACCATCACCACACCTTCCTCATGTAACCATTGCGCCTCCACACTCTCCGCACATAACCGCACCGTCACCACACTCCCCGCACGTAACCACACCGTCACCACAATTCCCTCATGTTACCGCGCCGCCACCACACTCCCTGCACGTAACCGCGCCGCCACCACACTCCCTGCACGTAACCGCGCCGCCACCACACTCCCTGCACGTAACCGCGCCGTCACCACTCTCCCCGCACGTAACCGCGCCGTCACCACTCTCCCCGCACGTAACCGCGCCGTCACCACTCTCCCCGCACGTAACCGCGCCGTCACCACGCTCCCCGCACGTAACCGCGCCGTCACCACGCTCCCCGCACGTAACCGCGCCGTCACCACTCTCCCCGCACGTAACCCCGCCGTCACCACTCTCCCCGCACGTAACCCCGCCGTCACCACACTCCCTGCATGTAACCCCACCGTCACCACACTCTCTGCATGTAACCCCACCGTCTCCACACTCCCTGCATGTAACCGTACCGTCACCACACTCCCTGCATGTAACCCCAGGTCGCCACATTTCCCTCATGAAAACCCACTTCTCTCGCGTAACAATAACACCACCACACTCCCCTTATATAACCGTACCATCACCACACACCTCGTGTAACCCCACATAGGAATGTATATAAGAAAGATGGAGAGACCACACCATTCCCTGACTCACTTACACCCTAGGTGTCTCCACACACTTTTTGGGTGCTCACCTTAAGGAGAAAGGACACCGCTTATAATCCACATCATAGGCCCCTCACAGACTAAGCCAGAAGCCTGCTGCACACCTCCCCACCCATCACAATTGTGGGGTGCATTAAAACTGCTTTACCATGCGTTCAAAAGTGCTGCTCAAAATTGAGGTAAAAAACCCACGATTTTAAGCTGTGTTTTCTGAACGCACGTCTTAGAGCAGCCTTAGGCCCCGTGCACACGGGCGGAAATTCCGCTGCCGGATTTCCTGCAGAATTTCCACCCATGGAAGCTGCCATAGGATTGTGTTAGAAAACGCAATCCTAGGCAGACGGCCGCGGTTTGTCTGCGCGAAATCACACGTGGAAAACAAACCGCGGCATGCTCTATTTCTGTGCGGGGTTCGCAGAGCCCCGCACAGAAACGTCACTCGCCGGCCGCGGGCACCTGTCTGCGCATTTAGGATGGCAACTCCCACAGCCTAGAAGTTTGTATGATCTAGAGGCTCAGTCACAGCAAATGTGGACACATAATACCATATGGAACATGTATGCCTCAATTGCCCCCAATATCACATCTTGTATTCAAGCTAGATGCGGTACAACAAAGTACTAGAGCCTCCATGCTCGCCTGTATCACATCTTGTATCCAAGCTAGAGGTGGGACAACAGGGTACTAGAGCCTCCATGTTCGCCTGTATCACATCTTTTTTTATGATCGCAGGGAGAGAAAACGCATCAATTCTGCCATAGAATTTTGAGGTTTATTTATAGCGTTAATCATGCAGCACATGGTTAACTACCTGAGCCGGGTGCGGGTGGGTGCTGTCTGTCAAGGACCTCTGATGTCACCCAAAAAATGAGTAAGGAGACTTATAAGGTGATGCTAGCTCCTCTGGGATATCTATGCAAATAAGGATGGGAAAATACCTCTCTAGCGCCATCTATTGGATGACAGCATTCCTTCAAATCCAAGTGATTTATAACAAGCCTTAACAATGACTGGGAATATTAAACCAAGCCAGGAAGCCATGCTCAGACAGATTGTTTCATGGTGATTGCCCCTCCTCAGTGTGCAGCAGGCTTCTGGCTTAGTCTGTGAGTGGCCTATCATGTGGATTATAAGCGGTGTCCTATCTCCTTAAGGTGAGTATCCAAAAAGTGTGTGGAGACACCTAGGGGGTGAGTCAGGGAATAGTGGGGTCTCTCCATCTTTCTTATATACATTCCTATGTGGGGTTACACGAGGTGTGCGGTGATGGTACGGTTATATAAGGGGAGTGTGGTAGTGTTATGCACAGGTCCTTTCCTTAGGGTACTAGTGTATCTTGACGCCACCAGGATTTACTGGAGGAGTCAAGATTGACAGTGGTTGACGCCCCCTGTATCTGATTGGCTGGAACAGCTTGCTCTGCAGCAGGTCCTGTTAGTCCAGTAAGCTGAGGCAGCCGAAATGTTGGGATTCCTTTAGCTCCGTTTATTGCTGATCCGTGCATTGGGACACCTAAAACCCACTCCCCTTGCCCGGCAACAAGAACGGACCCCGCTGCTATGCAAGCCAGCTGAAACACCCTCGTCGTCGGCCCAAAAAAAGAATCCCCGCTTACATTCATGGAGGGCTGCACATATCTTTCTTGTTGGCCCCGCGCAGGAGGCGCGCATTGGTGTAGCTGAACGGGGCTCTCCGGCGGCAGGCAAGAGCAACGCACCCCGCTGTGTGTGACAGCGCTGAGCGGGGTGGCCTTCAGGGAACCCACAGGGCCGTGAAGCACGTTTCCCGGCGGCGGGGCTGAAGGGCCGCAGGTGGATTTGCCGCGGCCTAACACTGGACGGAATTTCCGTGACAAATCCGCCCTGTGTGAACCCAGCTGGTGAGATGCGGTGAACTAGACCGATCTGCACCAAATTCAGCACATGGGTCAATCGGGGGCTTTGGAAGGTTACAGACTGTGTATCGGCTCTCCAGAACCAAGACTCCAAAATAACGGGAGAGACGCGGCCAAACGACTGTTACACTTGCTGCCCATTTATGCAGAAGCTCCAATAACTCGCCAGCAATGTTCTAGAAGTAGATTACTGATTAAATACTTAAAAAAAACTGTCTTTGTTGCCCCTAGCAACCAGGGGGGCTTTCATTGTTGCAAACTGCTCTAGTAAAAGCAAAGTTGCCCTGTAATTGGTTGCTGCGGACAACAGAGTTTTTCTTGTAGCTAGTTCTAATAAATGAGGCCTGCTGTATATCAAACCAATGCTAGGTATTAGTGTACCTTGACGCCACCGGAAGCAAGGGGTTTGACAGGAAGAGGGAGGGGAGCGGAAGAAGACCAGAGACGAGAGACACAAGGAGAAGAAGGAAGATAGGAGCCGAGAAGACGAGCAGCAGAAAGAAAGAAAGCAACAGAAGACAGAAAATTGAGCAAGATCAGCAAAAGATCAGGACAGCGAAAAGAAGGCGAAATTCAGCAAAAGATCAGGACAGCGAAAAGAAGGCAAAATTCGCTTCAAGCGGCGAAAGCAAGCAAGAAGAGGGAGAGTGTGCCAGAGTGGTCCGTGGAAGCAAGAAGACCCAAGACTGAGGATGGAAGATTTGCGGCTACAGATTCAAGAAGCAATCCAGCGGGATGGCGCCGAGTGGCTGGAGGAGTTAATCGCCAGCTGCAGGTTGGGATCGGAGTCGGGGAGGCCACTCGAGCCAGCAGCAAGGGAGCCGGTATCCGGAGAGGAAGCAGCACAAGAGGGGGATGCCGGGCGAGGCCGCCCGAAGCGAAGAAACCCCCCCTTCCCCCCGGCGCGACTCAGCCCGAGTCCCGCTGCAAAGAGAGGCGGTCGTAAGAGCAGTCGCGGCGGCGAGAGGCCGCAAGGAGCAGGACGCGCCATGAGGTTTTTGGCGCCAAATTCAAACCGGGTGTCGGGGAGAGCGCCGGGACCGGTGCCCATCGTGAAATCTCCAGGCTTTCAGCTACGTTTGCTAGCCAGCAACAGGGAGATTTTAAATTACCCCGGCAATCTGGGGTAAGGTCCGCGGATAAATCCGGGGGCTTTAGGTATGTAATTTCATCTCCACTCACGGATATGAGGAAAGATGAAATTTTAAAGTTTTTAACTGTTTACTTGGATAACGGCAATAGCGTGACTGGGGGTCACTCGGGCAGCTGACAACAAGGAGCTGTCATGTCCACAGCCCCCAGGGCTGTAATCCTCAGCATGAGCATGTTTTTATGGCTGTGGGGATTAAAAACACTATAGGGCGGTCAATAAGGGGTTAAGGAGCAAACAGACTTTGTCACTAAGGCCTCTTTCACACAGAATGTTTTTTACAGCATTTAGCGTGGTTTGTGAAAAGCCGCAAAAAAACCCACTGATTGATCACAATGGAGCTTCTCAGGGAGCGTTCGAACACTACAATTTTCTAACGCTATCTGCTCTAGTTTAGTTTGTTTCAGCCCTTCTTAATGCCCCATATCACCCATTGTAATGATGGAGTGCGTTACACAATGCTGTTGAACACATTTAAAAATGGCGTTCGAAAACGCTTTAAAATGCAGCATTTTAACAGACGCCTGTGTGAAAGCAACCTTAGGGCTCATGTCCACGGGCGTATACGTAATACACTGTGGGTCTCCCGTGGTGTTTTACAAATTACAACCAATACTCTCTGCCGGCAGAGGTCGTGTATGTGGCAAGTATAGCACTGCGCATGCCCACTAATCTCACATCACGGACATGCGCAGTGTGATTTTTTTTTTTTAAATTCCCGCTCTGTTCAGAGCAGGAATGTGTATCGAAACACTGCCCTCTCGCAATGTGTGCGTATGGACAGCGTATCATACGCAACCCATAAAAGGGCTGCATGTCATGTGCAGAGAAATAGAGCATGTCCACTGACTTTCATTGCCTCCATTCACTGCGTGTCATGCAACGCACCCTTGATACTCCGTAAAAACACGGTCGTGGACATGAGCCCTGAGGCCAATTCACACGGGCGAGCGTGATGTGGGGCCGTGAATCCCGCCTCCATATCGCGCTGCTTACCATGTGATTTCCCCAGGGATGCGAGAGTTTTCATTGGAAAACAGCCTTGCATCCCTTCAGGGTCACAATTATCGCTGGGGGGTCACTATTACTGCCGCAGAGGTTTAGCCATTGCTTTCAATGAAGCCGACGATGCTGCAGCCGACCCCATTAACCTCTTAGTGACCAAGCCTGTTTGCGCCTTAAAGGGGTTGTCTCGCGAAAGCAAGTGGGGTTATACACTTCTGTATGGCCATATTAATGCACTTTGTAATGTACATCGTGCATTAAATATGAGCCATACAGAAGTTATTCACTTACCTGCTCCGTTGCTGGCGTCCCCGTCTCCATGGCTCCGTCTAATTTCGCTGGCTTCTTGCTTTTTTAGACGCGCTTGCGCTGTGTGGTCTTCTGCCTGGTGAATGGGGCCGCTCGTGCCGGAGAGCTGCTCACCGCGTCGCCATCGTAGCTCCGCCCCGTCACGTGTGCCGATTCCAGCCAATCAGGAGGCTGGAATCGGCAATGGAACGCAAGGAAGGAGAAGAAAATCCACGGTGCACCCTGGGAGAAGACCCGCGGTCCACCGTGGGAGAAGACCAGCGGCGCCATCTTTAAAAGAAGAATAGAAGAAGCTGCAGAACGCTGATGCAGGTAAGTGCAATGTGCTTTTTAAAAACTAACCTATACTTTCTTTTTAACAGACTTTAAATGCACACAAAAGTAGAGCATGCAACGGTTTTTTCGCATTTGGGCAAAAAAAGGAAACGAAAACCAATCCGTTGAAATCAATGGGTTTTATTCTCTGCATATTGTGCTCAGAAAGTTTGCGCATGCTAACACACGCGTGTAAATGTCCATGTGAAGGAACTCTTAAGCCTGGCTTCACATGGGTGTGTTTGTGTGCGCATTTATGCAGCGAATAGAGCCCTAACGAACGGGTTCGTTCACAAGTGCGCATCTTTACATTTCACGCAAAAAAAAAATATGCAGCATACTCTATTTTGCGGCACTTTTGCACACCAAAAGTCCCCATAGAAGTCAATGGGGATGCACAAATATACATGTGATATGCCAGGAGGTGCGTGATACGCTGCGTAATTGCGCAGGAAAGGAACACATCCAGAACTCGTTAGACTAATTCCATACATATTTTTAGGTGACTTGGACATTTTTGTTCCTAAGATCTGCATTCGACCAACAGACCGGCCTAATGTCACACGATGTCAATAGTAAGTAGCTTGTGCCTCTTAATACTAGTAAGTAGCTTGTGTTCTCCCGCGGGGTTTTGAACGATAATTGTCCCATGTAGAAACATGCAGAAACTGAACGACTGGATCAGAATCGTCCAGTTGTTCACTTTTAAGCAGCTTAAAATCCAAACACATTTCTCGGTGTAAGCAGCAGCCGTCCAGTACTGAACGTCTGCTGCTTACAGTGAATGGAGGTGAGCAGGGGGCAGAACTCTCCTCCAGCTGCCCCGCCTCCCTGCTGGCTGCGCTGTCAGCGATCCAGCAATGCTCGCTCCTGTGCAGAGCGAGCACCACAGGGATGAATGTCGGGCAAGCTCTGATTGTCTGAGACAGTCAATGAATGGCTGTGATTGGGCATCGAGCCATTGCCGAGAACCAATCACAGCAGTCTATTGCTGGAGGCGAGTTCTCAAACCTTGCTTACAGCAATAGATCCTTTGTCAGTGCAGGGGAAGCCCAGAGTAGCGGCAGAGATCGGTGGCCGGGACCCGGACGGCACCTGCTTTTTTTTTTTCCAGCATCCTTGGCTGCTTTTTCAGCTGTGTGAGGGAAGCCTTAGACTAGTGTATAAAATGCTGGTTTAAGTAAATATCCTACAAAATGTTTAAAATTTGGAGACGCGCTTTATTGTATACATATTTTTGATCAATTCAAAAAATGAAATACAATCCTATATAGATTTGGTTACATACCATGCCATGTAATCCCGAACATTGTTTGCATATAAAAATAATCCTTCTCCTCCTCCTCAGAGGGAACATAAACAGGCAGAAACTAAAAGGGAAAGATAAGGTCCAGTTAAAGGGAACATATCAGCACCCACATTATGGGGCTCAAAGCTGAGGGAGGAACTTGTGTGACGGCCGCCGGGTCACAACCCTTTCCTGTCATTTTTGTATGTAAAATGCAGAAAGATGAGGTGAGAAACACCCTTATGAGAACGAACCTCTGGAGATCACAGGGAGCCGTGCGTACATTGCCTTGTCAGGAAGCGCGGAATGAAAGCAGCCGTGCGAGACAATGGCGCGACTGCGCACGTGCGAACCCGGCACACGACTGCGCATGCAGCTATCCTGGAGATAGCTATAGTCTATGGAATATACACGGGCTTTAGCCTTGGCAGTCGTCGTCTTTAAAATCTATGTATAGCTACCTCCCATGCTGTCCATTGGTTTCTACAGTAACATTGCAGCGCCCTCTATTGGTTTTACAGAAACGTGCTGCACCTATGCTCCCTTTAATAAATGATCCCCAGATAGGGGACGTATCAGATGCAACACGCTCAGGCAGCACTCCAGGCGCACCCGCAATGCTCTGAGGGAGCTGGAAGACCTTTGCATAGCCCCACCCAACGCTTTCTCAACCGCGCCCTCCCCCTCACATCCTTCTCAGTCCTTCCTCTTGCACCGTGCTCACGCATCCTAGGCTTGCAGAGCCTGCAGGACTCGTCACCTCCCTACGCAGGATGGTTAAGCAGACGATGACACTAGAAGCAAGCACTAGTTTGCCTCTGAAGGTGCATCCGTCGGTCGTTTTGAGAGATCTCTTTTGGTGGACGCATTTCGAGTGGGGACGGACGGAAACTTTCTCCCAAAAAAAGGAAAAATGGCTTCGACCCCATAGGGCTTTATTGGCTTCCCCTGGGCTGGCATTAGTAGACCCTAGTAAGAATAAGAATAGATCAGCATGGTCATCTGAAGAAGTTAAAATGTACAGCAGGCCTTTTTTTTTTTTCCTGCCATACATAAATAAATTCATCCATCCATCCATAACTATAGATTATATAGAGAAATAAATCTTGCTATTTGTATAGCGATAGATAGATAGATAGAGTGAGTAGATTATAGACATACATTATATCCAGATGATAGATTTTAGATTATTTATATCTGTGTAGATTTTATCATCTATATTAATTAGATAATCCATAGATCTATTATCTATCTATCAATCAATAGATCTATTATATAATCAACATACATTATAGAATCTACATATATACATAATACAGCTTTATGTGTTTGTGTATGTATGTAGATATATAAATATATATATATATATATCATCTAAAATCTATCTTTAATCTATATGCACAAAATCTATATAATCTATATCTACATAATTAATAAATAAATAAATAGATTCATTCATTCATACTCATTCATTCATACATACATACATACATACTGTATGCAAATGAGCCAGGTGTCTGGCAGGCTGATGTCACTGCATTGTGATGTCATCAATTTAGAAGTATAAATACCGGACTTGGCAGCCATGTTAGTCAGTCTCCGCTGCAGCTCGGAGACGGGGGTGGGGGAACCCCTATCTCCTCCGAGAAGCCATAGAACTGGACCCTTTTTATTTTTAGCAGAGTGCATTTTTAATGCAGCACACAAGGGGGAGACAGCGGCCTACCAAAATCTACTGGGTCATATGACGTGGCTGGCGGTGGGCGGGGAAGCGGTTTTTACTCACTCTGAGGAGTAAAGCCCTGGGGGCTGTGGACATGACAGCTCCTGGCGGAAGATGATGATTGGTATTTGTTTCGGGGGTGGGGGGAGAAATTTCCGGAATACTCATTGGGTGTCTCGTCTGAAGTTTTTGCATCTATGGTCGGGGAATGGGAGAGCCCAAATCTTATAGTTCCAGTGTATGTACAACCTTCCACGAGAGCGCGGGGACGTTACTAGTCTAAGTAAACGATGCGCATAAATGCTACAAATGTATTAACCCTTAATCGTACTGACCAGCAGATTGTGTGCCTTTAGGAAAAGCATAGGTGTACCGTCAGGTGTCACAATTGCAAACCGGCCCCTGCGGTGAGGGAACTCAGAGGCCCCCACCATATAAAGAATGTGCATGGAGTGCATTACTCCCTTGCCGCACTGCCTGTTGTGGGAGGGGGTGGAGGGTTGGCCAATGCAGTGTACAGCGCGGAGCTGGTTGATGACATCATCATTCTTCTGCTCCTGGCACCCGTGTGGTCTCCTCACACTACCAGACGCCTGTTTTGGGAGGGGTGGAGGGTCGGCCGACGCGGTGTATGGCGCGGAGTTGGATGATGACATCATCATCCTGCTCCTGGCGCCTGTGTGGTCCCTTCACACTGCCGGACGCCTGTTGTGGGAGGGGTGGAGTGTCGGCCGACGCGGTGTATGTAGTGGAGCCGGATGATGACATCATCATTCTTCTGCTCCTGGCACCTGTAGAGAGCATTGGTCCTGTTCCGGAGGGCTGGTCCCATGACTGTCATATTCTGACTGCCCTGTGTTTGTCCCCCCCTTCCCCACGGCTCAGGGGTCAATGTATTTCTTGGAAGCCCCTTGAGGCTATCCCCCTTCTACTCGGCTCTCACCTCACACATTCTCCTAGCGTCACGTATGGCAATTGCCAAACACTGGAAAGCAAAGGAAGCCCCCTCCATACTGGAGGTAAGGAACTTAGTAAACCACACATTTCATTTAGAGGAGGCCTACTCACGAAGATTTGCTTCCGGGGGCCCACGAATGACCTTTTGGGCAACCTGGATAGACTATATGACTAATAATCCCTAAAGACACGAAAAGGCAATGCCACCTCCCTTAACTGCTAAACCCAAATGAGGCGGACCTGCTGACCCCCCACATGTTCTAACTCCCCCTCCGTCGACCGAAGCCCCCCCCTACCCACACCCCGGAAAACATACGGTAGTATGGTAAATTCGATAGATTTTGGACTCAAATAACTCATCAGTCCCCATCATAAGTGTACCTCCTCTATCTCATGTTATTTTATTCCATGTTATTTTATTTTATTTTATTTTGTTCCTCTTTCAATATGTTATATATATATGCTCTATTCTGCTCTGTAGTTCTGGTATAATTTGGATATTGCCACAGTACTACTACACTTCAATATGTTAACAATATGAAAAGTCCCTTTTTTTTTTTCTCTTTTGATTGTAATGGAAAATTGTTAATAAAGAGACAATTAAACAGGGTCATTTGTTCGGGTTCTCCAAAGCCGCTCAAGGGCTCCACAAGTGGGCAATGGGGCCTAAAACACTTTCATGCAAAATAACTTCACAAAGCCACCGGCTGCTCCTTTCGGTTTGGCCCCCATTGTGCATACGGACACAAGATTAGGGCCACAATGGGTATATCTCTGAACACGGGACATACAGGGGGTCTCCATTATCAAAGATTTGTACAGTATGTTTGCACATGTTTGAGATATTGCGGCTGAAAATAAATTACGTTTTTTTTTAAATTTTTCTCAATTTTGACGCTTTTAATAAATATACACTAATTTTATCAGACTATTTTCACCTCCTAAATGAAGTACAACATGTGGCAAAAAAACAATATCAGAATCACTTGGATATGCAGAGCCTTTAGGCCTCATGTCCACGGGGAAAAGAAGAATTAAAATCCGCAGCGGATCACCTGCACGCGTCCATTAGGAGGTTAAATTCCTCTTCTCTTTTCTTTTTGGCTCTTGCTCCAAGTTTAATAAATATGCCTCTCATGTAGGCTTTGTGTGTATTCCACACTGTGGAGATGTTCGGGACTGATCCTATATTGTTTGCAAAAAATCCTTCTAATTCCTCTTTAAGAGGTAGTTCGTGCTCAGGATGGTTTAAAGTGTATTCATTTAATCTCCATGGGAATGATGGGGAGTAGTTGAATTTCTCTTGGAGCGTTAAGGATATGGGGGCGTGGTCAGACCATGATATTGTTCCAATATCCGCCTGTAAAACCCCCTCGAGGCCTGCCCGCGGCAGAAGGAACATATCTATCCTAGAATAAGATGCATGTGGCGCGGAGAGAAACGTGTAGTCCCTCTACGATCCATGCATGCACCTCCACACGTCGTATAATTCTTCTGAGTGTATGATTGGGACAATGGGTGACATGCCCCTGCCGCTCGCGGTGGAGTCCAAGGTAGGGTCCACCACTGAGTTTAGATCTCCTCCGATCACCAAATTCCCCTCTCGAATTTTAGCCACTTCGGAAAGAACATGTTTGAAGAATTTGGCCTGCCTTTTAAATGGGAAGTAGACATTTACTAGAGTGTAGGTGGTGGCGTTAATTACGCAGACTAATATTAGAAATCGCCCGCCTGGGTCCACGTATACGTTTTTTTGGGAAAATGTAACGTTCCGGCTAATGGCTATCATTACGCCTTTCTTTTTTTCCCCTTCATTTGATGCCAGGAAAATGTTTGGAAATTTAGGGTGGTTGCAGGGGGGGTGTTTATCTCTCAGGAAGTGTGTGTCTCTTGGGCGAGGAAGATGTCTGAGTGGGACTTAAGAGCCTGTCTCCAAAGCATGCTACGTTTATAGGGGCTGTTCAGGCCTTTTACATTTAGGGATGTGATGCTAATGGGCATAACTGGTAGGTGGTTTATACGCTGGGGAGTCGTTGTGTTTTTTCATATTAAGTATGGTGGGGGGGTAGGGAAGTGGCCTCCTACTGAACCTTTTATAACTATATTTGACATAAGGAAAAAAAACATCATTAACAGTTATCAAAATATTGTTCATCCAGCGCCTATCTGCACTGGATGAATGAACCTTAGGTAGGGGTGGCATTTTAAACCATCCACTTTAGGCTCCGTAAAGGAGAAATATAACTATGGGTTCAAGACCCTTTACAACATCAATTTATGCGTGTCTGCCATGCTTATCTGCTGTTTTCCAGTCTTGTTCGATTCTTGTAGGAGATTCTACCGCCGTCCTCAGAGGCTTCTGAAGGATAGGGATCCCCCATTGTTTCAGGAACGAGACGCCTTCTTCTGGCGAGGTGGCAACCTGGATGGTTCCATTTTTTGAGATCAGTAGTTTGGTTGGGAATCCCCATCTATACTTGATGTGCGCCTCTCGTAGTGCTGCTGTAACTTCTGTAAACTTTCTCCGAGACTGCAGAGTGGCGGCTGAAAGATCTGGAAATATTTGTATGTCTTCATATGGAGTCGGTAGTGTGCCTCTACGCCTTCCAACTGCCAAGACTTCCTCTTTTATTTTATGGAAGTGTATTCTTGCTAAGATGTCTCTGGGGGCTGACTCAGGGACAGAGCGTGCTTTTGGAATTCTGTGGGCTCTGTCAACTGCATATTCGATCTCGGGAAGGTCCAGGAGGAGCGTTTGGAGTAATTTGAGTATATATTGTGGAATGTCAGGGGGAGTGTCACAGTCTCTGGAACTCCCCTAAATTTGAGATTGTTTCTTCTGGATCAGTCTTCCAAGTCTATGACCTTCTCTCTCAAATATGCGACTTCTTCCATACTGCCATGCGCATCTACCAACTCGTTGTGGGCTTTGGTAAATTCTCCCATTTTCCGTTCAAGGTGGTCAGTTCTGGTAGCTAGGTGGTCGATGTTAGATTGTAATTGACCAGAGAGGCTCTGTATATCTTTAGAAATGTCCTTTTGCAGCGAGATTAGCATAGTCTTCAGAGCGTTTATAGTTAAGGGGCTTTCAGAGTCGGGATAAGCTTGGAGATTGTTGATAGGATCTGTCTGCGGGGGAGTTTCTTGTGGATTGTTATTTTGGCTCTTTTTTGCCGCCGGTCCTTTTGGGGAGGGGGAGGCTGGTAGAGGGTCCTGAACATTCCTTTTCCCTCCGCTTCCAGGGGAGGTGTTGGGATTGGCTGGGGTAGGCGGGAGAGATCCTGTGGAGGAGTATGGAGACAGAGCCGCAGGGCTGTGGGTGTTGGGTATTTCTTCGGTTACGGGGATGTTTGAATGAGATGTGGCGGGTTTGTTTTTGTTGCTGTGTGCCAGGCGGGAAGTACTCTGAGAGCCTCCTGGGGGCCGTTGCTTTAATACGTCGCTTAACCATCCTGAATAGTTAATTCTTGGATATGCGCTGTGGATTGGTCGCTATTTGTTGTATAGTGGTCTACCGGGTGGCGTATTCTTTATGGAGGCGTTGGAAGGCGTAGTTGTTTGTTAAAAGTTCCTTTAGAAGCTCATTGATGTTGAGTGGTCCTGTTATGTGTTGCTGAGGAGCCTCATGTGGCGGGTGGAGTTAGAACATAGAGTCCTGCTATTCCATCTTGAGTGCCTTAGGTAGCGCTCCTGTAGAGTTTTGAAGATTTGTTAAGTGTGGCTTTGCCTGATAAGAGTCCTTTCTTTTTTTAGAACTATCAGTATTTGCTGAGAAGAAAGTGTTTGGGATTGAGGAGTCCGCTGGGTCGCACCGGGAATTTGATATTTGCGTCTGCGAGGCGCGCAATGTATTGCTTCCTTGGGTGTTGCGGGGGCTGGGACTTGCTTCCAGGCTATTTTGTAATGCTGAGGAGGCTATATAGTGTTTTTCTGTCAGTACCCTTTGGCACAGGGTCTGTCTTTGTGGGTTGCTGACAGTTTCTATATAGCAGTCTGGCTATGCAGATATTCCTCCACAGATCACTTGGCAGTAAGGTGGGGAGGTATTCTCCTTGTAGTTAACTGTGGGTCCCTCTTCTCAACACACTTAGGCCTCATGTCCACGGGGAAAATCAGATCCGCTGCAGATTCTCCATGTAGAATCTGCAGCGGGTCCCTCCTGCCCCGCGGACATGAGCGCTGAAAATGGGAATAAATGAGAATAAACTCACCTCCCATCCGCTCCGTTTCTTCTCTTCGTGGCGGCGTCATCTTCTCTCATCGCGGCCGGATCTTCATTCTTCGGCTCGGCGGATGTGCATGATGACGTCGGTGACGTGCCTCGCGCATGCGCCGGGCCGAAGCAAAATGATCCGGCCGTGACTGAGAGAAGATGGCGCGGCGCCGAAGAGAAGAACCGGAGCGTGTAAGTAAAATATGATTTTTGTGTCCCGCGGATCCGGACGGCTTCCATAGGCTTCAATAGAAGCCCGCGGGAGCCGTCCCCGCGGGAGACCCGCATGAAAATAGAGCATGGTCCAGATTTTTTCATGCTCCATTTTTAAAAAAATCACTTTTATGTACCCGCGGGTGGTCAATGCATCCCTATGGGGTGCAGATCCGCGCGCGGGAGAAGAGTTAAAATCCGCTGCGGATTTTAATTCTTATTTTCCCCGTGGATATGAGGCCTTAGGCCTCCTTCCCACGAACGGATTTACGCCGCGTAAATCCGCGGCAAAAATCCGCTGCGTTGCCCCATGCTATTAGGTTCTATTGAACCTAATAGCACAATGCACATGATGCGTAATTCCACCGCGGAATTACGCACCGTGAAATCTCCCGTTGTCACCCGCAGCATGTTCTATTTGCTGCGGGTGTACGCGCTGACGGCTTCCATTGCAGTCAATGGAAGCCGTCCGTTCACGCTATCTCCCGCTGCAACCAGCGGAAGATAGCGTGAAAAAACGCTTCCCCGCCTACCGCCGCATGACGCGGCCGGCGCGTCACGTGACACGGCCGGCCGCGTCATGTGACGCCGTGGGCGTGTCACATGACGCGACGGCGGTGGGCAGGGAAGCGTCTTCACGCGATCTTCCGCTGGTAAGTATGGGGTCTCTGGGGGGCGCCGTGACGGGCTTCACTGCGTAATATTACGCGGCGGAGCCCGTCACGCTCGTGGGAAGGAGGCCTTAGGGGCCTCGTTGCTCTTTCTAATGGGCAAGGATTGGCTTTGTTTAGTGCTTTGAGAAAGGGATGAGAAGAGGTTCAGGTCCTGGTTATCTCTGTTTTGGCCACTAGATGGTGCTGTGGTGCATTGATATTTGAACTGCACTATACTTTAATGGAGCCTGCTGTCGGTCTGAGAGCTCCGGGGAGAGGACCTTCGTTCCCCCGCTGCACGTCAGAAATAGTGAGTACTGCTTTAAACTTTGCCTGGTGTTGATGTGCTGGGAGGATCACAGTATCCTCTCTTTTTTACTTTTACTTTTCTGCTCTGGTCTGGCTAGTATGCCAAGCAGCCTGCTCGACTCAGGGGGGAGGGGGGGCGAGATGGCCGCTGCCTCACAGGGAGCTAGAGATTAGGTGCAGATCTTCCGGTGTGCCTGCCCGTGCTGATTGTCGGCTCTGGGGAGCAGGAGGGGGAAAACCACCAGCGTGGGGATTAGTCCAGCGGGGGATCACCCTGATGAGTGTATGTGCCGCCGAGTTGCAGGTTGGTGGCCACGGCGGTATATTCAGAGGGAGGGAGCCGCGGCTGTGTATTTGCAAGGCGCTGCGGTGAGAGCGCGGGCACTGAGGGTGACAGAGCCTCCCCTCCAAGTCGGCAGGGGTTACCTTGTGCCGTAGTCCTCTGCTTGGGGCTCCGTGAGCGGTCCTTGCCGGGTGTTTCTGAGCGCGGTACTTGTCGGGTTAGGCCGCGGGCCGCTGTGCAGGGCCGCGGCTCTTCGGCTTCTTTTTGGCGGCTGGAGATCACCAGGTGAGCCTTGTCCGGGCCGGTTGTGGGTTCTGGTGGGTCCCCAGGTGCTGTGCTCTTGTCTGCCTCTGTTTGGGTCACTGATTTGACCCAGAAAAGGGCTGAAAAGGGAGATTCTGTGGAGGAGCAAAACAGCGTGCGACCTCTCTCCTTGCTTGCTAAGCCACGCCCCGGGCCATAGTGTTTTTACGTCCTCCCGAAGTGGGCTTTATTCTCTGAGGAAGTAAAAACATGTGTCCTGCAGAGAATAAAGCCCCTCGGGCTCTGGACGTGACAGCTCCATGCTGTCGGTGTCCGCAGCATGGAGCTGTCATCCCGGGCTGTTCGGACCCCCCCACCCCCGGCATTGCGATCGGCGCTATGCAATGGATATGGATGCATTAGACACCTGCAGGTAGTAAAATACCTGCGGATGTCATTTTTCCCTGCAGGCGCGGGTCCCGCGTGCAGGAAAAAATCCGGACATGCTCCATTCAGGCGCGGGTCTCCCGCGGGGACGGCTCACCACGGTTGAGAAGGCGTTGGGCGGGGCTATGCAAAGGTCTTCCGGCTCCCTCAGTGCATTGTGGGTGTGCCCGGAGTGCTGGCTAAGCGTGTTGCATCTGATACGTCCCCTATCTGGGGATCATATATTAAATGGATTTTTAGAACAGGGAGCTGGAAAAAGTGCTTGCTCTGTCCACTCCGCACATTGACCTGGTATTGCAGTACCTCCAGTACTGGTGCACCCCCTTTCCTACAGCAGTTTCCAAAAGCAGGAAAAAAAACTGATGAGCAAGAGGTGCAGCGCAGCTGCGGCTGCTAACAATTAAGCACTTAGATTTAGGCCTCATGTCCACGTGATACATGGCGGAAGTATCGCATGATACTTGTGCGACGGCTCGTGTTTTTGCGTGATGTCCTGTAGTTTTTATTTGTACCATTTTGGAGTTTATAAGACTTTTTTATCGCTGTTTATTATAACTTTTTTTGGAGATAGGAATCGGTTACGTGCACACTTCCCATAGACTTGTACAGGGACCCTTGGTGCGCAAATGTGCACAAAAATAGAGCATGGTGAGGTTTTGCACGCATGCGAAATGTGTGAGTAAAGAGAATTCTGAAGGCATCCATTGAAACAAATCTTTGTGTGAAGCGGCCCTTACTGTACTTTTGTTAGCACGAATCAAGCACATTTGCAAGCGCAAAAAAACACGCAACCATGCCGCCATTTATTGAAATGGGCAATTAGTGTAATTAGAATAATACATGTTCTGCCCCTGCAGAAATGCACGAGAAAATAAAGGGGACTGCTTTTTTTTTTTAACAAAATGCGCATGCAAAATACACTTATGTGAAGGAACTCGCTGCAATCAGCGGGTTCTACTGACGTGTATTTAGCATGTATATTTTTCATGCATAATATGCTGCGCAAATACATCTGTGTGAATCTGGCCGAAGAGCCCACGGTGGTATGCGTAAAACGCTGCGTCTCTGCGGTGAGAACACAGTCGTGGACATGAGCCCTAAGGCTGGAGCTCTATGGAGTCTTTCGCCATGACATGGGTCATGTGACCAAAGATCGCTGTGCAGCCCTGTGAACTTGCATTCTCAAATATATCAATGGGGTCGCGCAAGTTCCCACAACCTATAGATTGCTTAAACCTCTACGAGGTTGGATTTTTGCAATATATTGGTCGCAGCTACTTGTGAGTTGTATCGCAACTCCATTGTCTTCAGTAAGGCCGGTTGCACACGACCGCTTCACATTCCGAATGCGGGATACCACTGCGGAATCTGGCCGTTAACCCAGACGGTGACCCTGCGTTCCTGCAGAATCTGCAATGCGGATGACCGCGAGAGTGAAGGAAGTAGCAGTAGTATGTATCTTTCAATGCGTGTGATTTGCTGCGGATCCTCCGTGTGGACGACGACTGTGGATTGAACAATAGGAAACCGGTGGTGTGAAGCCGGCCCGAGAGTGTGAGGTCGCAGGGCTATACAGCAATCTTGGTCGCGTAGCACTAGTCTCATTGCATGACTACGACTCCGCCGTTCATGGGAGCTCAGTGCTTGACCATCTCCGTCAGCTCCACAGAAGTGAATGGAGAAGTAGTCACACGTTTAAAGAAATCTCATCCATATAATGCGGAAAAACAATCTACAGTTTAAATTGACCTGTGGGGTGGATTTTAAAGCTGCCCCTTCAGCAGCGCTCTGCACTCACACTATAGCAGGTTAGTGTGAGAGCGCAGAGTGCTGCTGAAGGGGCCACGGGATTGTTCCTTTTAGAACAAAAGTTCCTGGCGGGAACAAATCCCAATCATCATCTTCCGCCAAGTCACTAAGATGACTAATCCGATATTTTTGTATCTAAGTGAACTGAATATGGCCGCCACCACAACTTGCCTCCAGCTTTCCTAGTCTTCTGCACAACATCATTACATGTCTACACCACTTTGTTTTCAGGAGCCGAGGCAAGTGGGGTGACGACTACCGAGCGAGGCTCTGTTCGTGTCAGTGGTAGGGAGCTCCATGATGGTCATCAGGTTACCAACATGTTCTGTCACCCAGCTTTCCTAGTTCCTGAATGGCCAGCTTCACAGAGCGCCACTTTTTACAACCCATACCCGTCGCTGAGGTCAAGAAATACCCCAAAAAGCATTAGAGGAGGGGGGAAACCTGGTTTTCTTGCCCCATGTGCCCATCCCAACCAGCCTCCGGACATAAAACGCAGTTTACGTTATTTTAGGGAATGCTAAAATGCTCCTCTCTTCAGTAGCTCCACTCTAGCCACTTCACTGATCTGCTGGATAGAATGTATTGGCTAGTGGTAGGATCTCCCAGCAGCCACTACACTCCAGACGCACCATCCAATCAGTGAGCGGGGAGCAGGGCTAGTGAGCGGCAGCTCTGGGGAGGACGCAGCAGTTCTGAACTCCATGTCTTCTGGGGTGGGTGCGGTGGCCGGGCTTCAGTTCCTGCAGGCAGAGCTGCACATCCAGCAGGTGAGGCCATCATATCTCTAGTGGGCATTAGTGTTTACAGCTGCTTTAACCAGGGCATTGTGGGTAATGGGCGGGGCCATAGTCTCCGCTGGGGCATTGTGGGTAATGGGGGGGGCTCTCTAGTTTTCGCTGGGACTAGTGGGGTCATAAATGGAGAGGTTTATGCGCACAACAGAAGCATCTGCACAGCGCAGGCCGAGTCTTCATGCATGGCTGCTGCCGCACAGGAGGCTGGAGGGGCGGGTGAATAACAGCACCTAGCGGACATGGCGCGGCCCCAACTGCACCGCTCTGCGCCATCTGCGTGCAGCGCGGGGACTTCTTACAGATGCGACACCATTGTACCCTTTACATTCCACGGTCAGCATAGATTGCTGTCAGTCCCAACCAGCTCCCACTGTGAACCCTTTACATTCCACGGTCAGCATAGATTGCTGTCAGCCCAAGCCAGCTCCCACTGTGCTCCCTTTATATGCCGCGGTCAGCATAGATTGCTGTCAGCCCCAGCCAGCTCCCTCTGTAAACCTTTTACATGCCACGGTCAGCATAGATTGCTGTCAGCCCCAGCCAGCTCCCTCTGTGAACCCTTTACATGTCACGGTCAGCATAGATTGCTGTCAGCCCCAGCCAGCTCCCTCTGTAAACCTTTTACATGCCACGGTCAGCATAGATTGCTGTCAGCCCCAGCCAGCTCCCTCTGTGAACCCTTTACATGTCACGGTCAGCATTTATTGCTGTCAGCCCAAGCCAGCTCCCTCTGTAAACCTTTTACATGCCACGGTCAGCATAGATTGCTGTCAGTCCCAACCAGCTCCCTCTGTAAACCCTTTTCATGCCACGGTCAGCATAGATTGCTGTCAGCTCCAGCCAGCTCCCACTGTGAACCCTTTACATTCCACGGTCAGCATAGATTGCTGTCAGTCCCAGCCAGCTCCCACTGTGCTCCCTCTATATGCACGGTCAGCATAGATTGCTGTCAGCCCCAGCCAGCTCCCTCTGTAAACCCTTTACATGCCGTGGTCAGCATTTATTGCTTTCAATCCCAGCCAGCTCCCACTGTGAACCCTTTACATGCCGCGGTCAGCAAAGATGGCTGTCAGTCCCAGCCAGCTCCCTCTGCGAACCCTTTACATGCCGCAGTCAGCATAGATTGCTGTCAGCCCCAGCCAGCTCCCTCTGTAAACCCTTTACATGTCGCGATCAGCGTAGATGGCTGTCAGTCCCAGCCAGCTCCCTCTGTAAACCTTTTACATGCCCAGTCAGCATAGATTGCTGTCAACCCCAGCCAGCTTCCTCTGTGAACCCTTTACATGCCGCGGTAAGCATAGATTGCTGTCAGTCCCAGCCAGCTCCCTCTGCGAACCCTTTACATGCCACGGTCAGCATAGATTGCTGTCAGTCCCAACCAGCTCCCTCTATAAACCCTTTACATGCCACGGTCAGCATAGATTGCTGTGAGCCCCAGCCAGCTCCCACTGTGAACCCTTTACATGCCACGGTCAGCATAGATTGCTGTCAGTCCCAGCCAGCTCCCATTGTGAAGCCTTTACATGTCACGGTCAGCATAGATTGCTGTCAGCCCCAGCCAGCTCCCTCTTTGACCACTTTACATGCCGCGGTCAGCATAGATTGCAGTCAGTCCCAGCCAGCTCCCTCTGTGAACCCTTTACATGCCACGATCAGCATAGATTGCTGTCAGTCCCAGCCAGCTCCCACTGTGGGATAGTACAATCTCAGATTCTGCTCCCACGAGTTTACAGCAAGTACCAGCCACCCAGGACATGTTATCTTTTAAGGGGTTAAACCCTTAATGCCACCGGATGTACATCTGTCCTGGCTGTGTGGTACTTGCCACAACAGGACACAAACGTACATCATGTGGATGGCGTGGGATCAGAAGCTGAGCTCACACCATCCGATAGCGGGCTTCCCACTGCTACAGCAGGGTACATAAGGATAGCGATCCCTACTATTAAACTCCTACATTCTGTTGAGATGGCAGCAAGTAGAGGATTCCCCGAGGGAGCATGCTCCCTATGTTATGTCGTCTGGCCCTTGTAATCGTGGCAGGCCGATTGGTTGCCATGACAACAGGTGTCCCTGCTTGCCATTACCTATGATCACTACTGTAACTGATGAGGCATTGCGGTACAGAAGCCTCTTGTATAATCATGGCTGTTGTGGCCCCTATAGAGAGAGATATAGATATTCAACTTTTCTGTGCATTTTCCTCTATTTCATATGGGAGGGGGGGTGAAGACCCCCATATTTGGTATCACCATATCCATAATGGCCTGTACAATACACTGAATACACTATCAAACACAGAAAAACTGGAGAAAAAGACAAACCTCTAATAAATGGAGGCAAAATACTAAGTGATCAAAAGTATGGACCCAAAATGGGGCAAAAAGGTCGTCACGTAGAAAGCAAGGCCTCACCTACCTCTGACCGGGGAAGATGCAGAAGTTATGGGATGCTGAATGCGGGGATGGGAAAAGAACTTCCAAAACCAAGTGTTGTGTTTGATATGGAGATAATCTGCCCCCCGCAGGACACAATGTATCCAGGCATTAATGCTGGAATACATCACAGGCATCGAGAGATGGGAAAATAAGAACTACACTTCACCAGGCCTCATATGGCCATGTTCTCAAGGGGCTTCCAAGAAATACATTGACCCCTGAGCCGTGGGGAAGGGGGGGACAAACACAGGGCAGTCAGAATATGACAGTCATGGGACCAGCCCTCCGGAACAGGACCAATGCTCTCTACAGGTGCCAGGAGCAGAAGAATGATGATGTCATCATCCGGCTCCACTACATACACCGCGTCGGCCAACACTCCACCCCTCCCACAACAGGCGTCCGGCAGTGTGAAGGGACCACACAGGCGCCAGGAGCAGGATGATGATGTCATCATCCAACTCCGCGCCGTACACCGCGTCGGACGACCCTCCACCCCTCCCAAAACAGGCGTCTGGTAGTGTGAGGAGACCACACGGGTGCCAGGAGCAGAAGAATGATGATGTCATCAACCAGCTCCGCGCTGTACACTGCATTGGCCAACCCTCCACCCCCTCCCACAACAGGCAGTGCGGCAAGGGAGTAATGCACTCCATGCACATTCTTTATATGGTGGGGGCCTCTGAGTTCCCTCACCGCAGGGGCCGGTTTGCAATTGTGACACCTGACGGTACACCTATGCTTTTCCTAAAGGCACACAATCTGCTGGTCAGTACGATTAAGGGTTAATACATTTGTGGCATTTATGCGCATCTTTTACTTAGACTAGTAACGTCCCCGCGCTCTCGTGGAAGGTTGTACATACACTGGAACTATAAGATTTGGGCTCTCCCATTCCCCGACCATAGATGCAAAAACTTCAGACGAGACACCCAATGAGTATTCCGGAAATTTCTCCCCCCACCCCCGAAACAAATACCAATCATCATCTTCCGCCAGGAGCTGTCATGTCCACAGCCCCCAGGGCTTTACTCCTCAGAGTGAGTAAAAACCGCTTCCCCGCCCACCGCCAGCCACGTCATATGACCCAGTAGATTTTGGTAGGCCGCTGTCTCCCCCTTGTGTGCTGCATTAAAAATGCACTCTGCTAAAAATAAAAAGGGTCCAGTTCTGTGGCTTCTCGGAGGAGATAGGGGTTCCCCCACCCCCCGTCTCCGAGCTGCAGCGGAGACCGACTAACATGGCTGCCAAGTCCGGTATTTATACTTCTAAATTGATGACATCACAATGCAGTGACATCAGCCTGCCAGACACCTGGCTCATTTGCATACAGTGTGTATGTATGTATGTATGTATGTATGAATGAATGAGTATGAATGAATGAATCTATCTATTTATTTATTAATTATGTAGATATAGATTATATAGATTTTGTGCATATAGATTAAAGATAGATTTTAGATGATATATATATATATATATATATCTACATACATACACAAACACATAAAGCTGTATTATGTATATATGTAGATTCTATAATGTATGTTGATTATATAATAGATCTATTGATTGATAGCTAGATAATCCATAGATCTATTATATAATTAATATAGATGATAAAATCTACACAGATATAAATAATCTAAAATCTATCATCTGGATATAATGTATGTCTATAATCTACTCACTCTATCTATCTATCTATCTATCTATCTATCTATCGCTATACAAATAGCAAGATTTATTTCTCTATATAATCTATAGTTATGGATGGATGGATGAATTTATTTATGTATGGCGGGAAAAAAAAAAGGCCTGCTGTACATTTTAACTTCTTCAGATGACCATGCTGATCTATAGTTATTCTTACTAGGGTCTACTAATGCCAGCCCAGGGGAAGCCAATAAAGCCCTATGGGCTCGAAGCCAATTTTCCTTTTTTTGGGAAAAAGTTTCCGTCCGTCCCCACTCGAAATGCGTCCACCAAAAGAGATCTCTCAAAACGACCGACGGACGCACCTTCAGAGGCAAACTAGTGCTTGCTTCTAGTGTCATCGTCTGCTTAACCATCCTGCGTAGGGAGGTGACGAGTCCTGCAGGCTCTGCAAGCCTAGGATGCGTGAGCATGGTGCAAGAGGAAGGACTGAGGAGGATGTGAGGGGGAGGGGGGAGGGCGCGGTTGAGAAAGCGTTGGGTGGGGCTATGCAAAGGTCTTCCAGCTCCCTCAGAGCATTGTGGGTGCGCCCCGGAGTGCTGCCTGAGCGTGTTGCATCTGATACGTCCCCTATTTGGGGATCATTTATTAAAGGGAGCATAGGTGCAGCACGTTTCTGTAAAACCAATAGAGGGCGCTGCAATGTTACTGTAGAAACCAATGGACAGCATGGGAGGTAGCTATACATAGATTTTAAAGACGACGACTGCCAAGGCTAAAGCCCGTGTATATTCCATAGACTATAGCTATCTCCAGGATAGCTGCATGCGCAGTCGTGTGCCGGGTTCGCACGTGCGCAGTCGCGCCATTGTCTCGCTCGGCTGCTTTCATTCCGCGCTTCCTGACAAGGCAATGTACGCATACGTCACTAGTGAAGGAAGCGGAAGGTAGCGCAATGTACACTTTTTGACCAGATGGAGGAAAATCGGGTTGCTCGAGGTCACGTGACCGAAGTGACAAGCGGCTCCAGGAGAAGATTTGGGATAAGAAGAAGAGGTAAGCAGGCTCCCTGGGGAGCAATAGGTAAGTATACAGTATATTTTTTTGTTTTTAATGACAGAACCCCTTTAAGGCTCTATTATGACACTTTTCGAACCGTGGTATGGTTACATGCGGGGAGTGTGAAGACGGTATGGTTACATAAGGGGGGTGTGGTGACAATACGGTTACACTAGGAAAGTGGGCTTACATGAGGGGAGCGTGGAGGCGGTGCGGCTACAGAAGGGAAGTGTGATGGAACCCCTAACAATAATCTGTGCCGTGTCATTTCCATAAATGTCATAGAAGGTAATGAAAATGAAGTGAACAGTTTAGCATACAGTAATTCCCCTTTCACATGGGCCAAAATTCTCACTATTCTCACTTACCCAAAGGAAGCAGCTGGTGACAAAACATGAAACGTGGGCAAGGAGGCTCTGGTATCCTGTTGTACCACTTCTAGCTTGGATACAAGAGGTTATACAGATGGGAATGGAGGCTCTAGTACCCTGTTGTACGCCTTGTAGCTTGGATAAAAGATAAGATAAGGACAGGCAAGGGGACTCTAGTACTGCGTTGTACCACTTCTAGCTTCTAGTATAGAAGATGGGGAACAGGCGGCTATGGAGGCTCTATTCTAGAGAATCAATACAGTAAGCAGTGGAGTAGGTCAGTAAATCAATGGCTGAAATAACAGTTGAATTGTGTTACCACGTTACTACTGACAGTCCTCACCTCTTTAGTAACCGGTGGCATGGCTGAAGCCTCATCACAGTATTTCAGTGCCAGAGCTTTCTGTCCTCGGTCTTTGTAGCACTGGGATGAAAGATAAAAAACACCAAAAAAAGCAAAAACCAGTAAAGCAATAGAATCTTACAGTAACTTTGGGGCATTACAGCAGCACACAATGTCCCTGCAGGTTGGATTACAGATGAGTGCTGCTGTATGGTGCCTTCATACCTCTAGGGCAGGATACCTACCTGATATGTATTGTCATGGGGCGCACCAAGATCTTGTCTCAGGCTTTGCTTGCAGTCCTACCATATCGCACTAAATGCAGAAGTGCAGTCAATGCAGCTTTTTACCTAAAATAGTAAAAATTGGTCAAAGCCTCATGCAGTGTATTACCTGACCCTGGAATAACATCAATGGCAATTATAAGAATAATGCTGATAATAATACAAATTCTGTATGTCTGTTTTCAGCCTTACAAAACTATAACTATAGAAGTTTAAATTTATACGTAAAGCTAGATATTTTTAGAAATATCTATATTGATATATAACTATCTATTTTTATAGCTAGATATATATCTATGCAGTAAGATACATTAGATCGATGATGACACACGCACCCGAAACAAGGACCACAGGTTGTAAGCAGCCATTTTTCCGTCAGTCTCCACTGGAGTCTCTCCCAGGCCCAAACTGAACCTACCTACCTTCTTGTTCTCTATGAAAGAACTGAGCGTACCTTTTTAAAAAAATGGCGTCGGCAGCAGCAACCAATCAGATTTTGTATAGTTTATGTATAGCTACCTGCCATGCTGTCCATTGGTTTCTACAGTAACATTGCAGCGCCCTCTGTTGGTTTTACAGAAACGTGTTGCACCACCTATTGGATTTACCCAAACTTACAGCACCATAGAGATTAGCGGGTCACCTTCCAGTTCTCCATCTTTTTGCCCTATTTTTCTCTAGGGTGGTTTCAAACCGGCGGGTAAAATCGCGCCATTTTTAACCGATGCGTTGGTTATTGAAAAAAAAAAAGCAGATTTCGCAGCCAATGATTCCCGACGGTTCCCTTCCCTTCAGCAAGGTTTTCACTGATGTGATGTTGAGAGAGAAAAATTGCAGCCTGCTGTGTCCTTCTGCGCAGTGCATTTTTTAAAATCTCCCATGTAATCCTATGGAGGCTGCGTTTTATCGCATCACAAGGCGACAAATATGCGCTGCAATGTTAACATTGGAAAGTCCTACCGACTTGCGCGTTAAACAAAAACATGTGGTTTTTAATGTGTGCGGCAGCGATGCGATGTGGTTTCGTTTTCACCAGCAGTATTCTCTCCCGTTAATACTTGACCGAGAAAATATAGGACCTCCCCTATGAATACTATGTGCGTGAAAGATCAGGCGGCCGCCATATTCCCACCATTTATTTTGTTTCTTACAGTTGCTCCTACAGCGGTGTGTGTGTGTTTGTATATGTATGTGTGTATGTATGTGTATATATTTTACACACATACACACATCGCAATGCATTGTTCTTACAAGGCGCACTGCACTGGCAGACACACTCGCATATTTGCCATGCGAGATATTGGTTTGAGTTTCTCGGGCTGATATAGTGCTCACTTGTGTAAGATCAGCCACAGAGAATGAATTTAACATCACCAAAGACATAAAGCTATACATTGCCCTCTATTGTCAGCATGCTGTTATCCTGACCCCCAAGTGTCAATGCATAATGCATCCCAAGTGGCAGCTTGCCCACCCATATCACGTCTTGTATCCAAGCTAGAGGCGATACAACAGGGTCTGTTTCACATTTTGTATCCAAGCTAGAGGTAGTACAACTTTAACTTTTTTCCTTCTGCTTTGCTCAGATTCATTCAAATACTGTGGGTCAAAATACGCAGCACAGCCCTAGAGGAATTCGTTAAGGGGTCTAGTTTTTTAAACAGGGTCATTTGTGGGGGTTCTCCAAAGTGCTCAAGGGCTCCACAAGTGAGCAATGGGACCTAAAACACTTTCATGCAAAATAACTGTTCACAAAGCCACCGGCTGCTCCTTTCGGTTTGGGCCCCATTATGCATACGGACACAAGATTAGGGCCACAATGGGTATATCTCTGAACACGGGACATACGGGGGGTCTCCATTTTGGGGTGCCAATCCTCATCTTCATGTGCAATATAGAAAAAAAGCCCATCATTAAAATTAAAATGACATATTTGCAAAAATATGAAATTTAATTTCTTCCCCTCCAAATTGCATTAATTCTTGACAAAACCTGTAGTTTATAAAATGGGGTCATTTGTGGGGGGATCTATCATTTGGACACCCATGAGACTTTGCAATCTTGGCTTGGTGCAGGAGAAAAAAGTGTTCCTCAAAATGTTAAAAATCAATGTAAAATTTGTACGTCTCCTAAATTGTTAAAAAAAAACTGAAGTTTTTCTAATGTGCGTCCAGAATAAAGTAAACAGATGGAAATATATATCTTATCAAAGATTTGTACAGTATGTTTACACATATTTGAGATATTGTGGCTGAAAATAAATTACATTTTTATAAATTTTTTCTCAATTTTGACGCTTTTAATAAATATACACTAATTTTATCAGACTATTTTCACCACCTAAATGAAGTACAACATGTGGCAAAAAAACAATATCAGAATCACTTGGATATGCAGAGCCTTTAGGCCTCATGTCCACGGGGAAAAGAAGAATTAAAATCCGCAGCGGATCACCCGCACGCGGATCCGCACCCCATAGGGATGCATTGACCACCCGCGGGTAGATAAATACCCGCGGATGGTCAATAAAAGTGAATTAAGAAAAATGTGGAGCATGAAAAAAAAATGGACATGCTCCATTTAGGTGCGGGTCTCCCACAGGCTTCTATTGAAGCCTATGGAAGCCGTCCGGATCCGCGGGAGACCTAAAATAAGAATAACTTACCCGTAGCGGACCGGGCAGATCTTCTCTTCTTTGCGGCCAGATCTTCTTTCTTCGGCCCGGCGGATGTGCCCGGCGCACGCGCGCGGCACGCCTATAACAGTTTGTCTCCTCACCAACCATATGTATCAGTGTTATGGTGGATGGTCTATATTGCATCTATTACTCCTAGTTCTAGCTGGTTGTCATCCCTTTGATGACTGTCAGGATCCAACAGCCCCCCCACCCATCAGGATCCAACAGCGCCCCACCCATCAGGATCCAGCGGCCCCACACCCATCAGGATCCAGCAGCCCCCCACCCATCCTTCCCCTCTGAAGGTAATATAGCGCTCACTAGCTCCACAAGACTAGATTGGAGCGGCTCCTCTCTTCAGTAGCTCCACTCTAGCCACTTCACTGATCTGCTGGCTAGAATGTATTGGCTGGTGGTAGGATCTCCCAGCAGCCAATACACTCCAGACGCACCATCCAATCAGTGAGCGGGGGCGGGGCTAGTGAGCGGCAGCTCTGGGGAGGACGCAGCAGTTCTGAACTCACGATATTTTTGTATCTTAGTGAACTGAATATGGCCACCACCACAACTTGCCTCCAGCTTTCCTAGTCTTCTGCACAACATCATTACATGTCTACACCACTTTGTTTTCAGGAGCCGAGGCAAGTGGTGTGACGACTACCGAGCGAGGCTCTGTTCGTGTCAGCGGTAGAGGGCTCCATGATGGTCATCAGGTTACCAACAGTTCTGTCACCCAGCTTTCCTAGTCCCTGAATGGCCAGTCAGACTCCTTTTGTCATATCACTGTAGGGCAGTGACTCCCACCTCCAGTCTTCGGGACCCCACAGGTCATGTTTTCAGGACTTCCTCAGTGTTGTACAGGTGATGTAATTATCATCGGTACCTCAGACATTGCCACAGGTGTTCTTACTATACGAGATCCTGTACATGACCTGTTGGGGGCGCTGAGGGGCGGAGGTGGGGAGCACTGCTCTAGAAGGTTCTAGGAAAGCTGGGAGATCCATTGTGTTGGCATTAGGTTAGCTGAACCCCCAGCGATCCACTGTAATCCAAGGAAGATCTGGCAGTAAGGCTAATGACACACAGTGAGTGCGATACCAGGCTGTGAATCGCGGCCCGTTTTCGCGCTCGCTAACGTACGATTTTTCTGTGGATGTGAGTCATTTTTGTAATAAAACTCCCTCCCGCTGCGGCTGTCCGCTCCTAGCACGCGGTGCGATGCTGCCGCCAGCCCCATTAAAACAATGGGTGATGCAAGGCCCCGCCCAAAGATAGAACGAGCCGCGGTTCATATACGTGCAATATTTGCTCTGCCGCGTGAAAAAGGCCGAAGTGTTCAATTCCCCTGCAACGCCCCCGCAGGAGAAATTAAGTATTACGCCGTCCTTCTGCCATATGATGAACAGACATGTTGGCTGCACCATATGGTAAACTGGAGTCGGGTAATAGTGAAACGCTCAAACGTGGGAATACAACCGTTTATGTTCCATCTGAATATTGGCGCATTTACGGTTGGCGTTCGGAGGCAGAACACGTCTTAAGCAGGATTTTCACACAATGAACACAGAAACAGCAAACCTGCTGTGAAGTCGAGGAGCGTCCGACACGTTCGCAGCAATACGTACAAATCTGCCGCAGGACACCGACAGCGGAGATTATTAGCACCACGTGGTCCAGCAAGCTACAAACATGGCCTAAATGTTAGGAGGCTCGTATATATTAGGGAGTCCCCTAATACTCAGGCCGCGTTTACATGAGCGACAAAGTCACACTGCGACAAATCACGTGTTTGTTCGGCCCATGCTTTCCAATGGGGCAATTCACATGTTTTGGAGGGTGCGACATCCCGATATGCCCGTGACTCATGAGGTTTCGTGGCCCATGTTATCCTATGGAGCCTTCCTCTCTGTTGCATCGTATGAAAGCGTGATTTTTGTGCGGTGCGATGCAACTTTGACAGGAGGAAATCCTATCATCACAGCCATAACCTAAGGCCTATATATATACACACACATCACCTAGGAGCGCTGCCCGGCGCTGCTGCAGCTTCCTCCCAGTATATATATATATATATATATATATATATTATATATATATATATACACACACTGGGAGCTGTCCAAATCCGCAGCTATGGTTGTGGTTTACACGGAGAGACGACAAGGAGCCGTTCATGTTTAGCCCATGTAAAGGACGCCATCAGCCAACAAATGAGCATTTCCTCGTTAGTCCGCTCATCGCTGCCATGTTCACACGAGGTAATGAGCGGGCACCAGTCAGTGGCCACGAACCTTCGGCCACTGCAGATATTGGCGCGGACTTCCCTTTTACGGGAACCCGTGGCCAGCTGTTAGCCCAGTAAACCAATCCCACGGGTACAATGGTGTCGCATCTGTAAGAAGTCCCGGCGCCGCACGCAAATGGCGCAGAGCGGTGCAGTTGGGGCCGCGCCGTCTCCGCTAGGTGCTGTTATACACCCGCCCCTCCAGCCTCCTGTACGACGACAGCCATGCATGAAGACTTGGCCTGCGCTGTGCAGCTGCTTCTGTTGTGCACATAAACCTCTCCATTTATGACCCCACCAGTCCCAGCGAAGACTAGAGAGCCCCCCCCCCCAATTACCCACAATGCCCCAGCGGAGACTATGGCCCCGCCCATTACCCACAATGCCCTGGTTAAAGCAGCTGTAAACACTAATGCCCACTAGAGATATGATGGCCTCACCTGCTGGATGTGTAGCTCTGCCTGCAGGAACTGAAGCCCGGCCACCGCACCCACCCCAGAAGACATGGAGTTCAGAACTGCTGCGTCCTCCCCAGAGCTGCCGCTCACTAGAGAGCCCCCCCCCCCAATTACCCACAATGCCCCAGCGGAGACTATGGCCCCGCCCATTACCCACAATGCCCTGGTTAAAGCAGCTGTAAACACTAATGCCCACTAGAGATATGATGGCCTCACCTGCTGGATGTGCAGCTCTGCCTGCAGGAACTGAAGCCCGGCCACCGCACCCACCCCAGAAGACATGGAGTTCAGAACTGCTGCGTCCTCCCCAGAGCTGCCGCTCACTAGCCCTGCTCCCCGCTCACTGATTGGATGGTGCGTCTGGAGTGTAGTGGCTGCTGGGAGATCCTACCACTAGCCAATACATTCTATCCAGCAGATCAGTGAAGTGGCTAGAGTGGAGCTACTGAAGAGAGGAGCATTTTAGCATTCCCTAAAATAACGTAAACTGCGTTTTATGTCCGACGGCGGGGGTAATTACAGAGGCTGGTTGGGATGGGCACATGGGGCAAGAAAACCAGGTAATATTACGCAGTGAAGCCCGTCACGGCGCCCCCCAGAGACCCCATACTTACCAGCGGAAGATCGCGTGAAGACGCTTCCCTGCCCACCGCTGTCGCGTCATGTGACACGCCCACCGCGTCACATGACGCGGCCGGCCGTGTCACGTGACGCGCCGGCCGCGTCATATGACGCGCGGCGGTAGGCGGGGAAGCGTTTTTTCACGCTATCTTCCGCTGGTTGCAGCGGGAGATAGCGTGAACGGACGGCTTCCATTGACTGCAATGGAAGCCGTCAGCACGTACACCCGCAGCAAATAGAACATGCTGCGGGTGACAACGGGAGATTTCACGGTGCGTAATTCCGCGGTGGAATTACGCATCGTGTGCATTGTGCTATTAGGTTCAATAGAACCTAATAGCATGGGGCAACGCAGCGGATTCTTGCCGCGGATTTACGCGGCGTAAATCCGTTTGTGGGAAGGAGGCCTAAGGCCTCATGTCCACGGGGAAAATAAGAATTAAAATCCGCAGCGGATTTTAACTCTTCTCCCGCGCGCGGATCCGCACCCCATAGGGATGCATTGACCACCCGCGGGTAGATAAATACCCGCGGATCGTCAATAAAAGTGATTTAAAAAAAAATGGAGCATGAAAAAATCTGGACCATGCTCCATTTTCATGCGGGTCTCCCGCGGGGACGGCTCCTGCGGGCTTCTATTGAAGCCTATGGAAGCCGTCCGGATCCGCGGGACACAAAAATCACATTTTACTTACACGCTCCGGTTCTTCTCTTCGGCGCCGCGCCATCTTCTCTCAGTCGCGGCCGGATCATTTTGCTTCGGCCCGGCGCATGCGCGAGGAACGTCACCGACGTCATCATGCACATCCGCCGAGCCGAAGAATGAAGATCCGGCCGCGACGAGAGAAGATGACGCCGCCGCGAAGAGAAGAAACAGAGCGGATGGGAGGTGAGTTTATTCTCATTTATTCCCATTTTCAGCGCTCATGTCCGCGGGGCAGGAGGGACCCGCTGCAGATTCTACATGGAGAATCTGCAGCGGATCTGATTTTCCCCGTGGACATGAGGCCTAAGTGTGTTGGCAGGTTCATGCGCAGAAGCCGGAGAAGGTCCACGGAGGAGGATCACATTGAGGTTCAAATACGGAGGCCTCCGGTAAGAAGTTTCATCTCCTCTCACCGATCGAAGAGGGGAGATTAAACTTCAACTTTTTCTTAACTTTTACATGATCGCCGTTATCCAACCGAGGATAAGGATCCCGCGGGACATCGCCGGAGGCCTATAGAAATATTTTCACCTTCCTTTACGGATTGGATTCGTTACGGAATGGATATCCATTGGCTAACGGCAATCACGTGACTGTGGATCATGTACTGCGGCCCACCATGAAATCTCCAGGCTCTCGGCTATGTTTGGTAGCCAGGAGCAGGGATATCTTAAATTACTCAGGAAACTGCGGCTCTTGCATCGGCCAACGTTGACGACGGGCGCGTGCGCAGAAGCCGAGGTGAGGTCCAAGGGTAAATCCGGGGGCCTTAGGTATGTAATTACATCTCCCCTCACGAATATGAGCGAAGATTACATTTTACCATTTTTTAACTTTCTGTTTACTTTTAAGGGTGACTGGTGGTCGCGCCAACAGCAGGGAGCTGTCATGTCCACAGCCCCCAGGGCTTTAATCCCCAGAGCAAGTGTCTTTTTACGGCCCTGGAGATTAAAGCCCACTTAGGCAGGAAGTCACTAAGGGGTTAAGGAGCAAACAGACTTCGTCACTAGGGCCGCTCTCACACAGACAGTTTTTACAGCATTTAGCTCGGCGTTTAAAAAGCCACGGTAAACACTGTAAAACACCTCCATTGATTTCAGTGGAGCTTCTCAGTGATGTGGATTTATTTTGGGGTCTACGGCGTAATCAATAGGAATGTTTCAGATTTATGTTCAGAGATTGTGCGCACAATGTAAGAGATCACACGGAGACAAGACTGTCAGTGTAGAAAGTCTTCCTGACTGTTTATTAGTAGGCGTATAGCATCTTATATAGCATGATGAGTTAATTGCCCTTTATGGGCAGCAGGAAGCAATACGTGGTTGGGAATCAAAGCATGGGATTGGGTGGTCCAAATATGGTATTTTTCCATCCGGTCCTGCGTGAGTTGCTGTAGTCATGGACGTCCGATATCACGTGGTTTCAGGTACAAAATCAGCGCCATCTCTCCCGAGTTTGATGGAGAGGGCAGGGGCGAGAATGAGCAATGTGTCGTCAAATGACGCCTGAGGGTTATGTGCAGGTAAAATGTGTCCTGAGGTTATGAGCGTGTGTTTCTATCATGCTGCATATTCTGATGACGGTTAGCAGTAATGAAACTGTCTGTTTTACTAACTGTCCCTACACTACCCCGCAGCCCTCAACGGTTGACCCTCCTCGACCTCCCAGATCGAGGCAGGCCCATCGAGCAAGCTAAGGCAAGCTCTCCGGGTCTACCACAGGGTTTTTCACAGCCCTTGCGACTGGACCACAGCTAGCCTGAGTCCCCTGTATTAGTTTAGTCGCTCTTCTTTGAACCCCCTCCAATACTGTAACATCTACACACATCACCTAGGAGCGCTGCCCGGCGCTGCTGCAGCTTCCTCCCAGTATATATATATATATATATATATATATATATATATATACTGGGAGCTGTCCAAATCCGCAGCTATGGTTGTGGTTTACACAGAGAGACGACAAGGAGCCGTTCATGTTTAGCCCATGTAAAGGACGCCATCAGCCAACAAATGAGCATTTCCTCGTTAGTCCGCTCATCGCTGCCATGTTCACACGAGGTAATGAGCGGGCACCAGTCAGCAGCCACGACCCTTCGGCCACGGCAGATATTGGCGCGGACTTCCCTTTTACGGGAACCTTTAGCCAGCTGTTAGCCCAGTAAACCAATCCCACGGGTACAATGGTGTCGCATCTGTAAGAAGTCCCCGTGCCGCACGCAAATGGCGCAGAGCGGTGCAGTTGGGGCCGCGCCATCTCCGCTGGGTGCTGTTATACACCCGCCCCTCCAGCCTCCTGTGCGACGACAGCCATGCATGAAGACTTGGCTTGCGCTGTGCAGCTGCTTCTGTTCTGCACATAAACCTCTCCATTTATGACCCCACCCCGCCCATTACCCACAATGCCCTGGTTAAAGCAGCTGTAAACACTAATACCCACTAGAGATATGATGGCCTCACCAGGTCAATGTGCGGAGTGGACAGAGCAAGCACTTTTTCCAGCTCCCTGTTCTAAAAATCTATTTAATATATGATCCCCAGATAGGGAACGTATCAGATGCAACACGCTCAGGCAGCACTCCGGGCACACCCACAATGCACTGAGGGAGCCGGAAGACCTTTGCATAGCCCCGCCCAACGCCTTCTCAACCGTGCCCTCCCCTTCACATCCTTTTCAGTCCTTCCTCTTGCACCATGCTCACGCATCCTAGGCTTGCAGAGTCTGCAGGACTCATCACCTCCCTACGCAGGATGGTTAAGCAGGCGATGACACTAGAAGCAAGCACTAGTTTGCCTCCAAAGGTGCGTCCGTCGGTCTGTTTGAGAGATCTCTTTTTGCTGGACGCACTTCGAGTGGGGACGGACGGAAACTTTTTCCCAAAAATGAGGAAAATTGGCTTCGACCCCATAGGGCTTTATTGGCTTCCCCTGGGCTGGCATTAGTAGACCCTAGTAAGAATAAGAATAGATCAGCATGGTCAACTGAAGAAGTTAAAATGTACAGCAGGCCTTTTTTTTCCCCCACCATACATACATCCATCCATCCATCCATCCAACTATACTTAAACCAGCATTTTATACACCAGTTAAGGCTTCCCTCACACAGCTGAAAAAGCAGCCAAGGATGCTGGAAAAAAAAAAAGCAGGTGCCGTCCGGGTCCCGGCCACCGATCTCTGCCGCTACTCCGGGCTTCCCCTGCACTGACAAAGGATCTATTGCTGTAAGCAAGGTTTGAGAACTCGCCTCCAGCAATAGACTGCTGTGATTGGTTCTCGGCACTGGCTCGATGCCCAATCACAGCCATTCATTGACTGTCTCAGACAATCAGAGCTTGCTGGGGTTAAATAAACAACTTTTCACACAAAAACAAGTCCTCAAAACAAAAGAAAAAAAAAAAAAAAAAGAGTTCTGATCCCAGGAATGCACAAAAATAAAGACTGAAAAACTGGTTGCTCGTTAGTGCTTAAACCAGGTCAGTCATGAAGGAGTTAACTGCGGGCATTCACTGCTGGTCAGTGAGGTTACAGATGGAGGGTTGTTAGGTGAATTGCATGTAAATCTGCAATAGTTTGGGGGACTCCCAGCAGACAGAGGGGTTCTCCTCCAGCAAGCAGGCAGCACATGGTTAACTACCTAAGCTGGGTGCGGGTGAATGCAACGCTTGTATGAAAGAGGCCTAAAGCTGCGGGGATTTTTTTCCTCCCCCCTTCCCCCATGCACAGATATACGTTGTCCTCGTGTGCGGGGGGGGGGGGGAGGATGGAAGAGCCAGGAGCAGGAACTGAGTTCCCGCCCCCCTCTCTGCCTCCTCTGCACTATTTGCAATGGGGAGAGGTGGGATGGGGGTGGGGCTAATTCTCGGAACTTAGTCCCTCCCTGCCTCTTCCCATTGCAAATAGTGCAGAGGGGCGGAGAGGGGGACGGGAGCTCAGTTTCTTCTCCTGGCTCTTCCATCCTCCCCCCCCCCCCCCTGCACATTACATAGAGAACGCCCACAAGTGACCCCATTTTGAAAACTAGAACCCAGAACAAATTTATCTAGGGGTGTACTGCACATTTTGACCCCACAGCTTTTAAATGAATTCAAGCAAAGCAAAAGGAAAAAAATTGTGATTTTCATTTTTTGGCAATTTTGTCATTTTAAAAACAGCATTTTTGTACAGCACACACATGAATGAAGATTTGCACCCCAAAATAGATACCCCTGTTTGTCCAGTGTTCAGAGACATACCCATTGTGGCCCTAATCTTATGTCTGGATGCACAATGGGGCCCAAAATATAAGGAGTAGTCGGTGGCTTTCAGAACTGAAATTTAGCATGAAGGGGATTTCGGCCCCATAGCACGCTTGTAGAGCCCTTGAGCGGCCAAAACGACAGAGAACCCCTACAAATGACCCCATTTTGAAAACTAGACCCCTTAACGAATTCATCTAGTGGTGTACTGCGTATTTTTACCCTACAATTTTTTAATAAATCTAAGCAGTAGGAAAAATTTCAATTTTCATTATTTTGGCAGTTGTATCAATTTAATCGGACGTAAAAACACTATGGGCTGGTCGTTAAGGGGTTAAACCATCGGATGGTTGGCTCTGAGCCAGTCATATATGTATCTCATGGGCTAGAGATGTACCTTGAAGCTTCTAGGGCCCTAACAGGGCTTTCCCCACCATGTGCCATTTATAATACTAGTGTGGCAGGAGAGTGACTGCCACCTCTGTACACCTTATTTCTCTATCAAGGAGTACAGTCATTGCCTCTAGGGAGTACTTAGTCTGTCCTGGTATTGTGATGAAGGTAGGTACAACACATAGTGCCATGATAACCTTTGCTGAATTTTTAAGTAATTTATTTGAGAAGGGAATACTTGGCCAAGGAATGTTGGAAAACCCTATTCTAGATGCTCATGGTCTGCTTGCATCTTGTGCGCACTCTTCTCTGAACACACACCCTTAGGGCTAATTCACATGGACATATGTCTCCCAATGTGAAAAATACATGCGTAGTAAGCAGTGCTAAAAGCCCACTGATTTGTCTAGGGCTTCTCACACCAGCGTTTTTTATTCACGTCTGTGGAAAAAAAATTGCAACGTGTCCTATTTTGGTGCGGAATATGCACCTTATCTAATTTTTGGGGATTTAACAGGCGTAGTAAATGTGCATATGAAAAATACGTGGGACACATACTCCCGTCTGAGTGAGCCCTTAATCTACGGGGGTTTGCCTTTGTTTCCGCAGGAGAAATCAGCTTGTCCAGGCCTGTCTGTTTCCTTCAGGGATGCTAGGATATTCTACATTAACACATCCTGTCCTCTAAAAAGGGTGTGGAGAATGGGAGTAACTACCCTGTTTCCCCAAAAATAAGAACTACCTACAAAATAAGCTCTACCATTATTTTTCAATAGGGCTTGAAATATAAGCCCTACCCTGAGATCTACCAAGCAAGTTTTTGTCTTTGGCCATAGTCTTAGAAGCTTCAATGTTCAATAGGCCTGTACGTTTACAGTATTCTGGGAGTACAGAGCTGTATTAGTGTTACTGACCAGTACATGAATGCCATGTATTACATAGAAGGCCAATGTCTACCTGAGCGAGAGCTATTGCTTGATGGCATCTCTCCCCTCTGGCTAAGTGGAGTAGGTATCCCATACGGACATGATAATCCTATGGGAAGATCCCTTATTATATTTATTTACTTATTTATTTATTCATCTTTTCTTCTACTTACAATTCTCGGGGCAAAACTTTTACTCATGACCGTGTGTCAAGTCTGTACCCATGTAGAAGTAGAGGTAAGGAATACTATATGAAATATAATGTTCCCAAAACGTTTTAGCGGAGATCTGTAGTAGAATCATCCCTGTTTATTAAAGTAAACTATGCTATGGGGCTGAAAGGTAAGGAATTGGGGGTAACAGGGAGCTGCTCTTTATACTTACCAGGTTCCTCTTTTCCAGCACTGTGTCTCCGAGAAATCAGAACACGCGCAGCGTGACCCTTTTTAGAAGATAATGCGCATGTGCTCTCTCATTAAACTCTATACGAGAGCGCATGCTTACAGAGCCGTCTGCAGAGTCGTGCTGTCTGCTTCTCCGATTTCTCAGGGTTACAGCCCTGGAATGAGGGACCTGGAGAGTATAAAAAGCACCCCCCCCCCCCCCCCCTCTACAAGTTCCTCCCTCAGCTTTGAGCCTCCGCAGTTAACTCCTTCATGACTGACCTGGTTTAAGCACTAATGAGCAACCAGTTTTTCAGTCTTTATTTTTGTGCATTCCTGGGATCAGAACTCTTTTTTTTTTTTTTCTTTTGTTTTGAGGACTTGTTTTTGTGTGAAAAGTTGTTTATTTAACCCCTTCCCGCCCCATGACATAAGGGTACGTCATGGCAGGGTGGTACTTCTCGCAAAGTGACGTACCCTTATGTCATAGGGATAGCGCGAGATCATAGCAGATCTCGCGCTATCCCGCAGCGGGAGCCAGCTGTCACTAGTAGCTGGCGTCCTGCTGCAACAGCGGGGGGCATCGGAGATGCGCCCCCCCCTCCCTGCTGTAAACCCCTTCCCTGCCGGGATCTATGTTGATCGCAGCAGGGAAAGGGTTCACAGAGGGAGCGCGCTCCCTCTGTGACTTCAGCCGACTCTCGCAATGTTATCGCAGAGCCCGGCTGGTTGTTATGGCAACAGGACGCCAGATACCGGCGTCCTGTATTGCCAGCGCCTAAGATTGCTATAGTAAGCATTTTACCTCACAAAAAAACGCAATAAAAGTGATTAAAAAAGCGTATGTACCCCAAAATGGTACAAATAAAAACTACAGCTCGTCTCGCAAAAAATAAGCCCTCAGAGAGCTCCGTCCATGGAAAAATAAAAAAGTTATAGGACTTTGAATGCAGTGAGTTAAGAAAAAAATAATAATTTCCAAAAAAAGGCTTTTTATTGTGGAAAAACTTAAAAAAAATATAAGAATTTTGGTATCATTGTAACCGTACCATCCCACAGAAAAAAATGTAGTGTATCATTTATGCTGCATGATTAACGCTATAAAAAGAAAATCAAAATTCTATGGCAGAATTGATGCGTTTTCTCTCCCTGCGATCATAAAAAAAGATGATGTGATACAGGCGAACATGGAGGCTCTAGTACCCTGTTGTCCCACCTCTAGCTTGGATACAAGATGTGATATGGGGGGCAATTGAGGCATACAGGTTCCATATGGTATTATGTGTCCACATTTGCTGTGACTGAGCCTCTAGATCATACAAACTTCTAGGCTGTGGGAGTTGCCATCCTAAATGCGCAGACCGGTGCCAGTCACTTATAAGGTGATGCTAGCTCCTCTGGGATATCTATGCAAATAAGGATGAGAAAATACCTCTATAGCGCCATCTATTGGATGCAGCATTGCTTCAAATCCAAGTGATTTATCACAAGCCTTAACCTGACTTAAATGGTTATTTACCCTAATGAGTAGGCAAAAAAAAAAAGTTCTGATCCCAGGAATGCACAAAAATAAAGACTGAAAAACTGGTTGCTCATTAGCAGGGGCGTACCTAAAGCCTAAGGGGCCCGGGTGCAAAAGTTCAGCTGGGCCCCCCTCCATCTGTACCCGTACCTATACCTAAACCGTGCTAATTTACAAACATGATCTAGCCCCTTGGTGCTTTTTATTGCGGTATACTGCTTCCATTGATTTGAATGCGATTACTCAGACGTGAGCTCGGAAGCGGTGATTTTTAAGCGCTCTGTCCTGTATTTGCGTTTTCTAACGCACCTCCCCACCCATCACAATTGTGGGGTGCATTAAAACCGCTTTACCATGCGTTCAAAAGTGCTGCTAAAAATTGAGGTAAAAAACCCACGATTTTAAGCTGTGTTTTCTGAATGCACGTCTTAGAGCAGCCTTAGGCCCCGTGCACACGGGCGGAAATTCCGCTGCCGGATTTCCCGCAGAATTTCCACCCATGGAAGCTGCCATAGGATTGCGTTAGAAAACGCAATCCTAGGCAGACGGCCGCGGTTTGTCCGCGCGAAATCACACGTGGAAAACAAACCGCGGCATGCTCTATTTCTGTGCGGGGATCGCAGAGCCCCGCACAGAAACGTCACTCGCCGGCCGCTGGCACCGGTCTGCGCATTTAGGACGGCAACTCCCACAGCCTAGAAGTTTGTATGATCTAGAGGCTCAGTCACAGCAAATGTGGACACATAATACCATACCAAATCTTCCCAATTAGACTTTCTCTACACTTCTGGTTTTGGCTCACAAAATACTGATGAAAAATATGCCCGTGTGAATAAGCCCCTAATTCTGTGCATGGGGGGAAGGGGGGAGAAAAAACCCCGCAGCTTTAGGCCTCTTTCATACAAGCGTTGCATTCACACGCAAAGGCATCGCGTGGAAGAATTGCGGCAGCGCAGCATTGCTGCAATCTAATCCCTTTTGGAATTAGCGCTGTCTCGTCCATTCACAGGGCTGCATCGCGTGAATGGACTCCGCTGCCGCGGTCGGCAGAATGGCTTTTGTTAAGCCTTACCCCAGCCGGCGACCCTGCGTTCCTGCAGATTCTGTAATGCAGATGACCGCGAGTGTGAAGGAAGTAGCAGTAGTATGTATCTTTCAATGCATGTGATTTGCTGCAGATCCTCCGTGTGGACGACGACTGCGGATTGAACAATAGGAAACCGGTGGTGTGAAGCCAGCCCGAGAGTGTGAGGTCGCAGGGCTATACAGCGATCTTGGTCACGTAGCACTAGTCTCATTGCATGACTACGACTCCGCCGTTCATGGGAACTCAGTGCTTGACATGACAACTCCCTGCTGTTGGCGCGACCACCAGTCACCCTTAAAAGTCAACAGAAAGTTAAAAAATGGTAAAATGTAATCTTCGCTCATATTCGTGAGGGGAGATGCATTTACATACCTAAGGCCCCCGGATTTACCCTTGGACCTCACCTCAGCTTCTGCGCACACGCCTGTCGTCAACGTTGGCCGATGCAAGAGCCGCAGATTGCCTGAGTAATTTAAGATATCCCTGCTCCTGGCTACCAAACATAGCTGAGAGCCTGGAGATTTCATGGTGGGCCGCAGTACGTGGTCCCCAGTCACGTGATTGCCATTAGCCAATGGATAACGGCGATCATGTAAAAGTAAAAGAGTTACAGCTTCACCTCCTGTCACGAATCCAATCCGTAAGGGAAGGTGAAAATATTTTCCTAAGGCCTCCGGCGATGTCCCCCGACGGGATCCTTATCCTCGGTTGGATAACGGCGATCATGTAAAAGTTAAGAAAAAGTTGAAGTTTAATCTCCCCTCTTTGATCGGTGAGAGGAGATGAAACTTCTTACCGGAGGCCTCCGTATTTGAACCTCGATGTGATCCTCCTCCGTGGACCTTCTCCGGCTTCTGCGCATGAACCTGCCTTAGGGCTCATGTCCACGGGCAAAATATGATTTAAGATCCGCAGCGGATCTCCCGCATGCGGATCCGCATCCCATAGGGATGCATTGACCACCCGCGGGTAGATAAATACCCGCGGATCGTCAATAAAAGGGATTTAAAAAAAAATGGAGCATGGAAAAATCCGGACCATGCTCCATTTTCGTGCGGGTCTCCCGCGGGGACGGCTCCCGCGGGCTTCTATTGAAGCCTATGGAAGCCGTCCGGATCCGCGGGAGACCTAAAATAGGAATTTAAAGTATTTACCATCCGGCGCGGGCGGGGAAGGTCAGCTGTTCCTCACGGCCGCATCTTCCTTGCTTCGGCTCGGCGGATGTGCCCGGCGCATGCGCGCGGCACGTCGGCGACGTGCCGGCGACGTGCCGCCGGCGTCAGGAATTCATCCGCCGGCCGAAAATGAAGATCCGGCCGTGAGGAACAGCTGATGTTCTCCGCCCGCGCCGGATGGTAAATACTTTTAAATTCTTATTTTCGGCGCTCATGTCCGCGGGGCAGGAGGGACCCGCTGCAGATTCTACATGTAGAATCTGCAGCGGATCTGATTTTCCCCGTGGACATGAGGCCTTAAAATGCCAGACACATGCGCAGCAGCTAGGGAGCCCGGTAAATTTTAAATCTCTGTGCTCCCGGCTAACAAAGGTCACCAAGAGCCTGGAGCAGTGATCGGTGGTCTCGTTGAGCTGTCCCTGGTCACGTGATAAAAAGGTAGCGATCTACCGAAGGCCGGTCTCACACGACTGATATAGAGGAAGCCCCGACATGTTGGATACACATGGGAGTGCAGCGCCAAAAACACATGGAACCGTAGTGAGAGGAAAAACAGTGTGAAAATGGCCTTATAAAGATATATTTTTACATTTAGGCTGGATTCCGACGAGCTTACGCATATTTGCACAGACAAAGAAATAACACGCAACGATTATCTCAGCTAGTGAAATAGACAATTAGTATAATATGCGTTCTTTCCCTATGAGAATGTGCGAGAAAATATAGTATGCTGCGTATTTTTTTGTGCGATCGAAATGCACAATGTATGTACGTACGTGCGTGTATGTATGTAAGTACGTGCGTGTATGTATGTACGTGCGTGCATGTACGTACGTGCGTGCGTGCATGTATGTATGTATGTACGTACGTGCGTGTTTGTATGTACGTACGTACGTGCGTGTATGTATGTACGTGCGTGTATGTATGTATGTACGTGCGTGCGTGTATGTACGTGCGTGTATGTATGTACGTATGTACATGTATGTACGTACATGCGTTTATGTATGTACGTGCGTGTATGTATGTACGCGTACGTACGTGTATGTATGTACGTACGTACGTACGCGTGTGTATGTACGTACGCGTGTGTACACGTACGTCGAATTTGGACAATAATTTGCTGTGTTAAAATTTCATCTTATAGGCCGGATAACAGATTACATAAAATTTTTGAATTTTTATTTTTTATTTGGCATTTTTGGATACACTAATAGCTTTTATTTATTTTCTTGCAAACGTACAGGTGCCATCACAATACTGTACCAAATTAGCACACAGCTAACAAAGCTTCGGAAAAACATACTAATTGTCCAAATGAGATGTCTGGATCTATTAAAGTTGTGGTGAAGAAAAGCAGGGACAGTAAGGGAGGCCGGAACCGGGGCCCGCAGGGCCGTAGGTGAAGGCGATCATGACGGGGTTAACGGGGAGGAAAGGGTTAATATTTTAAATGAAAATAAGGTGAGGTGGAGGTTAAAAGGGAGGGGGTGTAATGAGGGGGAGCAAAGGTTTATGGGATAGAAAGAGCGGGAAGAAAAGGGGGAGGAGTCATTCCGGGAGCAGCAGAGGAAGAAGAAGGACCTGGAACCTGGACGGGGAGAAGAGTGAAGACCGAAGAAAAAAAGACAGCAGGATAAGAATTTAAGCGTGGCAGCTGAGGAGGATCGGGAGGACCTGAAGCAGAGGACGATCGGGTGAAGACAGAAGAAATTAGAAGACCTACCTGAAGACCGGAGCAGGAAGACCGCTGGTGAGAAGATCGGAGCAAGAAGACCGCTGGTGAGAAGACCAGAGCAGGAAGACCGCTGGTGAGGAGATCGGAGCAAGAAGACAGTTAGTGAGAAGACCGGAGCAGGAAGATCGCTGTTCAGAAGACCGGAGCACAAAACACCGTTGGTGACAGGACCTGAGCAGGAAGATTGCCCCCGGTGGAGATCGGAGGTACTGCAGTTCAAGAAGAGCCTGAAGAGATGGAAGCGCTGATGGAGAGGATCCGGGCAGCGGCAGCTGAGCGAGGAATCGGGTGGCTCGAAAGACTGGCAAGTGAGGGAGAGGGGGGAGCGGCGGCAGTTCCAGAGAGGGAGAGGAGGCCGCGTCGGGCGCGTGCGCCGGAGAGGCTTAGCCCCGAGCACGCGCCTGTGCGCCGGCGCCGCACAGGGAGCCCATCTGTGGAACCTCCAGCCGGGCCAGCCCCCGCAGCGGCAGGGGGGGGGGCCAGGGCTGGGAGGAATCCTAATCGGCGGCGTGGTGCTGCGTGCAGCGCAGGTACCCGGGCTGCGAGGGGGCCGGGACCTGCGACTGCACAGTCGGCTCCAGGAGCAGCGATCTTTGGTCACATGACCCATGGCATGGCGAAAGACTCCATAGAGCTCCAGCCTTAGGGCTCACGTCTATATGCATAAAACAATGCGGGTGTCCCGTAGTGTACTAACGGTCTATGTGATGCCGACTCTGTCGGCAGAGACTGCGTATGGCAGCGAGTGTACTGCGCATGACTACGTATCTCACGTACACGATCATGCGATGTGTGACTGTCTTTTTTCTTCTAATTCCCTGCTCTGTTTCATCGTGGGGGTTGCATATGTATTACGTATGGACAGTGGTGTATATACGCTGCCCATACAAAAGTATAGGGCTCACACTGCGTGGTATGTGGAGAAATAGAGCAAGCTGCCATCTTTTCCTCGCTCGGATCTACACACAGTGTTTGATTCAAGAAGCAATCCAGCGGGATGGCGCCGAGTGGCTGGAGGAGTTAATCGCCAGCTGCAGGTCGGGATCGGAGTCGGGGAGGCCACTCGAGCCAGCAGCAAGGGAGCCGGTATCCGGAGAGGGAGCAGCACTAGAGGGGGATGCCGGGCGAGGCCGCCCGAAGCAAAGAAACCCCCCCCCCGGCGCGACTCAGCCCGAGTCCCGCTGCAAAGAGAGGCGGCCGTAAGAGCAGTCGCGGCGGCGAGAGGCCGCAAGGAGCAGGACGTGCCATGAGGTTTTTAGCGCCAAATTCAAACTGGGCGTCGGGGAGAGCGCCGGGACCGGTGCCCATCGTGAAATCTCCAGGCTTTCAGCTACGTTTGCTAGCCAGCAACAGGGAGATTTTAAATTACCCCGGCAATCTGGGGTAAGGTCCGCGGATAAATCCGGGGGCTTTAGGTATGTAATTTCATCTCCACTCACGGATATGAGGAAAGATGAAATTTTAAAGTTTTTAACTGTTTACTTGGATAACGGCAATAGCGTGACTGGGGGTCACTCTGGCAGCTGACAACAAGGAGCTGTCATGTCCACAGCCCCCAGGGCTGTAATCCTCAGCATGAGCATGTTTTTATGGCTGTGGGGATTAAAAACACTATAGGGCGGTCAATAAGGGGTTAAGGAGCAAACAGACTTTGTCACTAAGGCCTCTTTCACACAGAATGTTTTTTACAGCATTTAGCGTGGTTTGTGAAAAGCCGCAAAAAAAACCACTGATTGATCACAATGGAGCTTCTCAGGGAGCGTTCGAACACTACAATTTTCTAATGCTATCTGCTCTAGTTTAGTTTGTTTCAGCCCTTTTTAATGCCCCATATCACCCATTGTAAAGAGGCGCCGGAATAGTAGCCCCCGGGGATATATATGGAGGCAGCCCATGACAGGGTTAACGGGGAGGCCAGGGTTAATGGAAGGGTGAAGAGGGGGGGGGGTGTGTAGTATAGGGGGGAGTAGAGGGGGAAGTTAGAGAGAAAGTGCGGGAACAGCAGGGGGAGGAGCATCCCTAGGCGGCAACGGAGGAAGAAGAAGCAGAAGGAGAAGACGGAGGCCACGAGGAAGAAGAGGGAAGAGGTAGAGAAGTCCCAAGACCCCAGGCAGAAGTCCCAAGACCCCAGGCAGAAGTCCCAAGACCCCAGACAGGAGTCCCAAGACCGAAGTCTGCAGACCGAAGTCCCCAGACCTGTCCGTGAAGAGCCCGAAGGTGATCGTCAGGAAGCGCCCAGAAGAGGACTTACCGGACATGGAGGCCGCCATGGAGAAGATCCGGGCAGCGGTGGAGGAGCGGGGCATCGACTGGCTCATGAGGGTCCTGGATGTCGGGGCCCCGGGCCCATCGGAGGTGGAAGCGGCACCCGCACGGTCAGCAGCATCGGGGGGAGAGGCGTCCGGAGCCCCTGCAGCAACTGCGGTGAGAGAAAGGGGGCGAAGGACAGCCGCTGCGGGGAGCCGCACACCGGAGGCAGCAGCGGGAGCGCTGTCGGGGACTGCTAGCGGCCGGAAGGAGGAGGCAGGAGGGAGCAGGCAGACACCGGCAGCATCGGCGAGAGGGCCGAGTACTAGGAGGGCCCGCGCTCCGGCGCGTCTGAGCCCTGATCAGGCTCCACAGCGTCGGCGCCGCATAGAGAGTCCCTCACGGGCCCCTCCGGGCCGGCTCCCTGCACCATCCATGCCATCGGGGGAGCGCAGGCCCGGGAGGAATCTCGCCGGGCGGCACGGCGCAGCGTCCGGCACTAGGTCCCGTGCTGCCAGGGGGGCGGGGCCTAACACCGGGCTGTCGGCGGTGAACCGAGCTACAGCGTGGGGCCGCTCTGCAGGAGAGCCAGTGGTAGCAGAGCAGCCCCACAGTGACTTCCAGGGACAAGCTGAAGTGCGGCCCGTGAGAGCCAGGCCGAGCAGCAGGCAGGCGGCTGCGAATCCGGAGGTGCGTATGCAGCCAGAGGAGGACCCCGGTCGTCAGTTCGGACCACATTCGGACGAGGAATCGGATCCGCTGGAGGGAGGATCGGCGGCTGGTGGGACTACAGCCCCTACGCAGCCAGGTGAGCAAACACACGGGGACAGTACATTACATGCAGTTAGCCGCGTTGCGCACGCGGGAGATAGTTTTGGGGGGTGGACAGGGGATGGGGGGGCGATGGCAGGCACACATGGCGCAGCGAGTGATTTTGGGTTATTTCTGGGTGGATTATGGGAGTTGTGGCGCAAGCAAGACGCAAGAGCAGGGCCGTCGCCAGTAGCTGCTTGGACGCTACCGTCCAATGCGTCGATCGCCGACGATAGCGCTAGGGGTGGTAGCACGGCGGGGGCGTCTGTAGGGCAGCAGGTAGCGCCCGTTACGGTAGGGGTCCAGACGGAGAAAGATGGGGAAGGGATTCGCTTGGATGACAGAGCAAAGGGGGAAGTTTATGTGTGTTTCGAGGGCCCCCTAGGTGCACACTTAAAGAAGGAGGTTAGAGAAAAGATTTGGCGCGACGAATACGTCGAGATCTTTTCCCTTCTCCCTTTGGAAAAATTCAATTTAGATAAAGGGAAAAGGACAGAATATAAGAAGGAAGAGGAGGAGAAACGTCGGTGGAGACTGATTCCACAGACGTTCTCCAACTGGATGCAAGCCTTCGCTATTCTGGCCAGCGTTATAGGTGAAAAGGCGCCTGAGAATTGCTCCAGCCTTTTTTGCTATCTCGATGCGATAGGTGAGGCGTACAGGGTGTACGGGGGCCAGACGTGGCTTAGGTACGACGAACAATTTCGTCAGCGGAAAGCGATCCGACCGTCTATTCGGTGGGATCAGAAAGATATTGGCCTATGGTTGCGGGTAATGGCCCCAGTTAGGTTTGGCCAGCCCTTTCAGGGGGGGGCCGGGACTAGCAGCTCGGCCAGTGGTTCCCAAGGGGGGGGGCAGGGAGGACAGTCAGGGAGTCATAGGCTCGGATTGTGTTGGCCGTTTAACGACGGCCAATGCAAATTCGGGAACTCTTGCAGGTTCAAGCACGTCTGCTCCGTGTGTAACGGCACGTCACATGGAGCAGCAAAGTGCTTTAAAAAAGGAAAAGGAAAGGGTTTCGGGGCACCTGGAAAAAGGGATGACACCAGTGAAACTGGCAAAGATGGTGCCGTTTCTAAATAGGTACCCCGACCGAGATAAGGCTAGTTTACTGTTTGAGGGTTTTAGGGACGGTTTTAGAATTCCCGCCCCAGTTCATAGGGTTCCGGTCACAACCAAGAATTTGCCGTCAGCGATTCGGCAATCGGCTGTGGTGACCGAAAAATTGTTTAAGGAGGTTCAGTTAGGCCGCATGGCGGGACCGTTCCGTTCCCCGCCCGTGGCGGACCTGGTGGTCTCACCGCTGGGGGTTGTTCCTAAGAAGGAACCTAACAAGTTTCGACTCATACACCATCTGTCATACCCAAAGGGGGCGTCAGTAAATGACGGTATAGACCCGGAAATTTGTTCTGTGGTGTATACTTCATTTGACGCCGCAATAAAATGGGTCCGCAGGTATGGGCAGGGAGCGAAGCTGGCAAAGGTGGATATCGAGTCTGCGTTTAGGTTGCTCCCAGTTGCTCCCGAGAGCATTCGTTTGTTAGGGTGTTTTTGGGAGGGAAGTTATTTTGCGGATAGGTGCCTACCCATGGGCTGTTCCATTTCTTGCGCTTATTTTGAAGCGTTCAGTTCCTTTTTAGAATGGGTAGTTAGGGATTGCACGGGGATTAGGTCAGTGATCCATTATTTGGATGACTTCCTATGCATAGGGCCAGCAGGTTCGCCTATTTGTGCAACTTTGCTGGGGTCACTTCAATGGGTTTCCGGTCAATTCGGGGTGCCTTTGGCGCCTGGGAAGACAGAGGGGCCCAATACATGTTTAAAGTTCCTGGGCATTACCATTGACACGGTTGCAATGGAATGCAGATTGCCCGAGGAGAAGTTGACAGAGTTAAAGGCGGAGGTAAAAAGAGCAAGGGTTGTCACCAAGGTCACTTTGAGGGAGCTCCAATCGTTATTGGGCAAGCTTAATTTCGCTTGCCGAATAATGCCGATGGGGCGAATTTTCAGCAGAAGGCTAGCGTCAGCAACGGCGGGGGTTCGGTTACCCCACCATTTTATCCGGCTAGGTAAGGAACTCAAGAAAGATTTAGCAGTATGGGCGGCGTTTCTAGAGAACTACAACGGTCGGTCAGTAATGATGGAGGAAATGGTAAACAATTTTGATTGGGAATTGTTTACTGACGCCGCAGGGAGTTCGGGTTTTGGGATTTACTTCCAGGGCCAGTGGTGCGCGGCCGGATGGCCGAGCGATTGGTTCTCGTCAGGGTTGGTAAGGAACTTGGTGCTACTCGAGCTCTTCCCCATTATAGTGGCGGTGGAGATATGGGGCGAGCAATTTAGGAACAAGAGAGTACGCTTTCACTGCGACAACCTGGGGGTCGTGCAGGCGATAAATAAATTGTCTGCATCGTCCCCTCCAGTGGTGGCCTTACTGCGCCACCTGGTGCTGAAAGCGTTATCACTTAACGCTTGGATAGGTGCGGTACATGTGCCGGGGGTGAGCAATTCACTAGCGGATGCTCTTTCTCGTTGCCAGTGGGAGCGATTCCGACGTTTGGCCCCGGCAGCAGAGAAGGAAGGGGTGTCTTGCCCGAGACACATCTGGAGCGTGGTCAGCGAGCAGTGAGGCACTTGATAGGTACCTCACTGGCTCGGAGTACGTGGACGTCTTATAGGGCAGCCTGGTCGGAATGGGAGGAGTGGCTGCAGCAGTGGGGAATCGTGCGTTCAGACGAGGACAGGGTAGGGGCGTTGTTAGGATGGTTGGGGAAAAGTTCTGAGACAGGGTTGTCAGTCGCCAGAGTTAACAAATTTATGGGAGGAGTGGCGTTTGGCGCTAAGTTGCGGGGTTTGACTGATGTTACAAAGAATTTTGTAGTCAGACAGGCACTAAAGGGGTTTAGAAGGGGGCGGGGGGGGGTCAGATATGCGTCGGCCAATCTCGTTCGACTTGTTGAAGAGATTGGGGGGCGCATTGGGGGAGATATGCGGGGACGGGTTTGAATACTCGCTTTTTAAGTTGGCTTTTTCATTAGCTTTCTTTGGGGCTCTTCGGCTGGGGGAACTGGTTTCCCCCAGCAAAAAGAAAGGGGGGGGTTTACAAAGCGAGGATACCAAGGTTATAAAAGGGCGGTTGGAATTAGTCATCCGTCGTTCTAAGATGGATCAGGAGGGTAGAGGTCGGAGAGTGTCGCTAGGACAAGTGCGGGGAGAGTCCATGTGCCCAGTTAAATGTTGGGAGGACTACAGTTTGTTAGCAGGAGTCAGGGTGGGGCGTCTTCTGCAGCACCGAGATGGTCGTTTTTTGTCAAGGTTCCAGTTCGAGGCGGTGTTAAGAAGAGCGATAGATACGCTGGGGTTAGACAGCTCTAATTTCGGGACACATTCTTTTAGAATAGGCGCGGCAACGGAGGCAGCAGAGAGGGGACTGGATAGTCAGGCGGTGATGGGCATCGGTCGGTGGCAGTCGGGACGGTTTAAACGTTATATCAGGCCGCACTTGCTTTAAGCGGGGGGGGGGGGGGTACGTTTTTGCGGCGGGGTTAATTACGACTAGTTGTTTTTTCTTTTGTTACAGATCATCGAGCCGCGTTGGTGTGGATAATGGGCCACTCTTTTGTGTATTGGGGGGGGGGAGAGGGCTAAGATCAGGCCTAACGGTAGACAGTTAAGGCTGAGTAGAGAGACGGCGGTAATTCGATGGATCGGAGTGCGGGGCATGGCCTGGTTCCGGGTGTTACAGGACGTTCAGCGCTTAGTCTCCCTAGACAGGCCGCCTAACATCCTCGTACTGCACGTCGGGGGCAACGATTTGGGGCAGAGACCCTTTAGGGACCTAGGTAGGGACATCCGGTACGATATGCTTCGTATGATGCAGATGTACCGGGGCTTGATCGTGGTCTGGTCAGAGATGGTCCCTCGCAAGGTGTGGCGCAACGCGCGCTCAGTGCGGGGGATAGACAAGGCCAGGATCAAGGTTAACCGGGAGGTTTCACGCTTCGTTGCGCGTAATGGAGGAGTGGCCGTTCGGCACATAGATCTTGAGAAGGGAGTAGGAAACTATTGGAGGAGCGATGGCGTGCATCTCAACGAGATTGGGACGGATCTGTGGTTAGAGGGGGTTCAGGAGGGAATAGAACGCGCGTTAGTTCTGTGGGGTGCTGCGCAGGCATGAGGTGGTCATGCCATGCTGGCGGTGGCGTTCGGAAGGGGGGGGGGGGGAGTTCTTGGAGCCAGCTGATGTGCGGGGGGGGGGGGGGGAAACGGGGGCTGATGGCTACCTCCCCCCCCCCCCCCCTCCCCCTTTTTGGGTATAGTGTGTGTGGTCAGCCTGTCGCCTCCCGGCTCTGTCAGGCCGTAGTCCCTGCAGAGAAACGTGGCTAGCCGAGGAACGGCTCGCGCCTCTCTGAGTCGGGAGGAGGAGGGCGACTAGGGGCAACCGGTTGTGTGTTGCCTCCCGAGTCGGCTGTCTTGCGACGGGAGGGTTTTAGCGGGAAGGATTTCAGTCTCCCGAGTCGGATAGAGGGAGAGAGCGGCGGGAGGCAGGACGGAAATCCTTTTCCCTGTTGGGGAGGCGACAGAGGGGGTTGGAGGCTCCAGGGACTTCCCCCTTTTCAGTGGGTTGTTTTATTTGATGTTTTTATCAATTGTTAATAAGAATTTTAATAAATGGCCGCTGTGGCCAAAAATTTATCCAAGCTAGAAGTTGCAGCGTTTTAATTGAAGAAAGGGGGAGGTTTGGGTTAGGTCACAGAGGTCACATCCGATATACCCGCGTCAAGAGGCGCCGGAATAGTAGCCCCCGGGGATATATATGGAGGCAGCCCATGACAGGGTTAACGGGGAGGCCAGGGTTAATGGAAGGGTGAAGAGGGGGGGGGGTGTAGTATAGGGGGGAGTAGAGGGGGAAGTTAGAGAGAAAGTGCGGGAACAGCAGGGGGAGGAGCATCCCTAGGCGGCAACGGAGGAAGAAGAAGCAGAAGGAGAAGACGGAGGCCACGAGGAAGTCCCACCCACCCGCCCTTACTTTAGCATATAGGGGGCAGTTTAGTTAGTAGAAAGGGTCGTAGAGGTATCGTAACATTGTCATAGCGGCGTTCGGAAGGGGGGGGGGGGGAGTTCTTGGAGCCAGCTGATGTGCGGGGCGGGGGGGGGGAACGGGGGCTGATGGCTACCTCCCCCCCCCCCTCCCCCTTTTTGGGTATAGTGTGTGTGGTCAGCCTGTCGCCTCCCGGCTCTGTCAGGCCGTAGTCCCTGCAGAGAAACGTGGCTAGCCGAGGAACGGCTCGCGCCTCTCTGAGTGTCAGTAAGGCTAATGTCACACAGTGAGTGTGATACCAGGCTGTGAATCGCGGCCCGTTTTCGCGCTCGCTAACGTACGATTTTTCTGTGGATGTGAGTCAATTAGCTTTTCCTGTATTTCCTCCACTTCCCCAAGGCGTTGACCTACGTGCAGGATGTCTTTTTGTAGACCTGTAATGTCTCTTTTGTGGGATTGTTCGAGCTTATATAGAGATTCGTCCAGATCTCTTTTGGTGGGGAGTGAACGCAGGTGTGCGCGCCAATCCCATTGCTCCTCTTCGCAATGTGAGTCTGGTGGAGGGTGCTGGCGTGGGCCCCTTGTGTTTGCCCCTGAGGGTGATGAATAGGGGGAGCATGGGGGGGCTACAGGGCTCTTGAGATACTGCCAGTTCTTCTGTGTCCTTTGTGGGCCGCCCCTCCCCCGCTGCTGTTTGTGTGCCTGGTGGGGAGTGCTGTAGCTCGGCCTGTGGTGTTGCCGTGTCAGGGTGGATTTTATCTGACCTGCTTTGCGATCCTCCCTGCGACTGTGAGCAGTTTGTGGATCTGGGCTCCCTGGACTGGCAGCTTGCGCTATCGTCCGAGTCGTCCGTCTCAGCGGCTCTCTCCTTCTGCACGCTGCTGCTAGGTCGCGCCGGACCTCCCGTCGGCGCCATCTTGATTTTTCCCCGCTCACCGGCCGCCTCTGCTTGCGGTCTCAGGAACGGCTCCAAACTGCCTGCACTGCGTTCCGGAGTGCGCCCCGAGGTGTTCTGGGCTCTCTTGCGCCCCATGACGTCTCTCTGTGCCGCTGTGATAGCTTGTGGAGCCTTAAAGAAGCCGCGGCCGCCGGAGCGCGTCTCAGAAGCGACTTACTCCGGCATCAGGTAGCTCCGCCCCCCCCTTTTTAAACTTTTAAAAAACTTTTTAAACTTTTTTTTTACTTTTTCACACTTTTTTTTTTAACTTTACATGATCACTGTCATCCACCCAGACACATGTTTTTACGTCCTCAGGGATTAAGGCCCACTTGGGCAGGACGTAAAAACACTATGGGCTGGTCACTAAGGGGTTAAGAATTAAATTATGCAAACCGAATAATACGAAATGTAACGATTGGCCAATTTTGCATCTTTCAAATAATGTGGAATATGATTTAGACGCGTTACCACTGAGAAACAAGGCGAGGTTCATCCATAGACTCATCACAACAGTTCTTTTGTTTTATTATATACTTTATTATTGTGATTTGCATTTTATGTACTTTGTCAAATCAATAATTTAGAAAATCAATTAAATATTTGTTGATGAAAATGGACAAATGTTTCCGCTTACCTGTACAGAGCTGACGGAAAATGCGTTTTTCCCATGGAATCGGCTCTTTAACCCCTTAACGACGGCCCCATCGGGATTCTACGTCCTGGCCGGCTGGGCTTTATTCCTAGAGGACGTAGTTTTATGCATCCTCTAGGAATGACAGCCCTGCAGGCTCAGGACGTGATAGCTCCATGCTGCCGGTTACCGGAGGTAGCCGACAGCATGGAGCTGTCATCCCGGGCCGCGGGACCCCACCCCCGGTCACGCGATCGCGTTAAACTCAATGGAAAGTTAAAAACAATTAAAGTTTCAGCTCCCCTTACGGATCGGATCCGTAAGGGGAGCTGAGAGTACTCACCTCCGGTCCTCCGCAGCGTCCGGATCCTTCTGTCTTCTCCCCGGCACGTCACGCACGTCACGCGCATGCACAGAGAGCCGGGAGGCCCGGGAAATTTAAAAATTCCCTGCTCTCGACTAGAATGAGTAGCCGAGAGCAGGGAGCTGTCACCGGGAGCTGCTGTATGCGGTTCCCGCTCACATGATCCACCATTTTGCTTTTGTTGGTATCGGGTTGCATGCATTGATCGTGTCCTGTATGTGATAGTATAATATAGATATTTTCCCCGCTGTGGTGGTGGCGTTACCTATTATGTCCGCCACTATGTTCGTTGTCACTGTTATTTCCGCCAAATTCTTTTACATCTGTGACTGAAGGCTTAGAAGGGTATTTCAATCTCAGCAAATAAAAGTAATACCTTGTATAATCAAAAATTAAAATTTTCCAATATAATTTATAAGCGACTATATGCATAAAACAATGCGGGTGTCCCGTAGTGTACTAACGGTCTATGTGATGCCGACTGCGTATGGCAGCGAGTGTACTGCGCATGACTACGTATCTCATGTACACGATCATGCGATGTGTGACTGTCTTTTTTCTTCTAATTCCCTGCTCTGTTTCATCGTGGGGGTTGCATATGTATTGCGTATGGACAGTGCTGTATATACGCTGCCCATACAAAAGTATAGGGCTCACACTGCGTGGTATGTGGAGAAATAGAGCAAGCTGCCATCTTTTCCTCGCTCGGATCTACACACAGTGTTTACACGCTAATGTGAATGGATCAATAAAAGTCAGACAACAAAAAAAAAAAATCACAGAGAGCGGCCATATACTCACTGATATACTGATTCACCACGTGTCACACGGCAGTACATCGCATGAGCCCTAAAGTAGAACATGCTGCGTACCTATTTATGTAGTCTAATAGAGCCTCATGAGTGTGAATAAGCTGGTTCCTTTGGGTAAGTGAGATTTTTGGCCCGTGCGAAAGGGGCATTACTGTATGCTAAACTGTTCACTTCATTTTCATTGCCTTCTATGACATTTATGGAAATGGCACGGCACAAATTATTGTTAGGGGTTCCATCACAGGTGCGAAAATCAGCATCCCCACCACACTCCCCTTGTGCAGCTGTACCGCCTCCACACTCCCCGCATGTAACCGCGCCGCCTCCACACTCCCCGCATGTAAACACACCGTCACTACACTCCCCAGCATGTAACCACACCGTCACCACACTCCCCGCATGTAACCCCACCATCACCACACCGCCCTTATGTAACCGTACCGCCACCACACTCCCAGCATGTAACCGTACCATCACCACACCTTCCTCATGTAACCATTGCGCCTCCACACTCTCCGCACCGTCACCACACTCCCCGCACGTAACCGCACCGCCACCACAATTCCCTCATGTTACCGTGCCGCCACTACACTCCCTGCACGTAACCGCGCCGCCACCACACTCCCTGCACGTAACCGCGCCGCCACTGTCAAAATATGCAGTACATCCCTAGATAAATTCGTTAAGGGGTCTAGTTTTTAAAATGGGGTCATTTGTGGGGGTTCTATATGGTTTTGGGCGCTCAAGAACTCTACAAGTGGGCAATGGGGCCTAAAAGGACTTCAAGCAAAATCTATGTTCTGAAAGCCACCGATTACTCCTTTTATTTTGGGCCCCGTTGTGTATCCAGACATAAGATTAGGGCCACAATGGGTATGTCTCTGAACACGGGACAAACAGGGGTATCCATTTTTGGGTGCAAGTCTTCCTTCATTTGTGTGCTGTACAAAAAAAGCTGTTTTTAAAATGACAGAATTGCCGAAAAAACGAAAATCACAATTTTTTCCTTTTGCTTGGTTTGAATTCATTCAAAAACTGTGGGGTCAAAATATGCAGTACACCCCTAGATAAATTCCTTAAGGGGTCTAGTTTTCAAAATGGGGTCATTTGTGGGGGGTTTCTATTGTTTTGGGCGCTCAAGAACTCTACATGTGTGCTATGGGGCCTAAAAGGACTTCAAGCAAAATTTCTGTTTTGAAAGACACTGACTACTCCTTTCATTTTGGGCCCCGTTGTGGACTCAGATATAACAATAGGGCCACAATGGGTATATTTCTGAACACGGGAGAAATAGGGGTATCCATTTTGGGGTGTAAATCATGATTTTCATGTAAACTATAGGAAAAAAATATGTCTTTAAAATAACAGATTTGCAAAAATATGAAATTTTACTTTTTCTCCTCTAAATTGAATTAGACCCAGTAGATTTTGGTAGGCCGCTGTCTCCCCCTTGTGTGCTGCATTAAAAATGCACTCAGCTAAAAATAAAAAAAGGTCCAGTTCTGTGGCTTCTCGGAGGAGATAGGGTTTCCCCCACCTCCCGTCTCCAAGCTGCAGTGGAGACTGACTAACATGGCTGCCGGTATTTATACTTCTAAATTGATGACCTCACAATGCAGTGACATCAGCCTGCCAGACACCTGGCTCATTTGCATACAGTGTGTTGCAATAATAAAGTAATACAGTAACAAATATAAGTAAGGTAAAGGTATTGGGGCACAATCATTTGGCATAGTTTTGGCGCAGAGATTAGCGGTAGCTTGTGTGCTTGTCAAGAATCTGGCACTAGTTTTTGCTTAATGTTAAATATTCTTTAGGACTCCTTCACACGGGCGCAGCAATCTACAGCCGCAGTGAGGCTGAAAAAAACAAAAAAAACGCGTAATCATGCTATACTTCCGCCATGTATCACGTGATGCATGGCTTCAATTGACTGCAATGGACGCCGGCTGCGCGTTTTCCCGTGGCAATTAGAACATGGCACGATTTCTTTCATGCTGTGTGAACATTTAAAGGCAGTAAGCTATTATTAGGTTCATGAAACGCGGCAGAAATCCATCCGTGGGCATTAGCCCTAAGTCAGTAGATCATGCCTTGACTCCTCTTTTAGGTCCATTGACTGACTTGCCAAAATATATATTCACCTCAATTCACAGCGCATCTATGCTACAAAATCAGCGTGTATACCAGAACTATCCCCCAAACTATAAAGCTAACGTCACACGGACGAGTGCGATATCGGGCCGTGAATCACTCCCTCGCCAACATGCAATTTCCCCGCGGATGTGAGGCATTTTTATCTCAAAACCGCCTCGCATCACTTCGGGTAAGTAGCCGTGCCGGAGGATAGCTAGGAAAGCTGCAAAACGAATTTCCATACATGAATTAGCCCTATTAACGCGTTTCCTGCGCTAGATGAGAATCACACACACACACCGCTTTTTATTGCGGTATACTGTTTCTATTGATTTGAATGCGATTACTCAGACGTGAGCTCGGAAGCGGTGATTTTTAAGCGCTATCTGTCCTGTATTTGCGTTTTCTAACGCACCTCCCCACCCATCACAATTGTGGGGTGCATTAAAACCGCTTTACCATGCGTTCAAAAGTGCTGCTCAAAATTGAGGTAAAAAACCCACGATTTTAAGCTGTGTTTTCTGAACGCACGTCTTAGAGCAGCCTTAGGCCCCGTGCACACGGGCGGAAATTCCGCTGCCGGATTTCCTGCAGAATTTCCACCCATGGAAGCAGAAAAGAGAACGCAGCAGGTTCTATTTTACCGCGGATATCCGCAGCATAGAGCCTATTGTGCTCCGTGGTCGCGGATATACCCGCAGCCTATACGCAACTATATTGTAAAGAGAATTCTGAAGGCACCCATTGAAACAAATATGTTTGTGTGAAGCGGCCCTTACTGTACTTTTGTTAGCATGAATCAAGCACATTTGCAAGCGCAAAAAAACACGCAACCATGCCGCCATTTATTGAAATAGGCAATTAGTGTAATTAGAATAATACATGTTCTTCCCCTGCAGAAATGCACGAGAAAATAAAGGGGACTGCTTTTTTTTTGGACAAAATGCGCATGCAAAATACACTTATGTGAAGGAACTCGCTGCATTCAGCGGGTTCTACTGACGTGTATTTAGCATGTATATTTTTCATGCGTAATATGCTACGCAAATACATCTGTGTGAATCTGGCCGAAGAGCCCACGGTGGTATGCGTAAAACGCTGCGTCTCTGCGGTGAGAACACAATCGTGGACATGAGCCCTAAGGCTGGAGCTCTATGGAGTCTTTCGCCATGACATGGGTCATGTGACCAAAGATCGCTGTGCAGCCCTGTGAACTTGCATTCTCAAATATATCAATGGGGTCGCGCAAGTTCCCACAACCTATAGAGTGCTAAAACCTCACCGAGGTTGGATTTTTGCAATATATTGGTCGTAGCTACTTGTGAGTTGTATCGCAACTACATTGTCTTCAGTAAGGCCAGCTGCACACGACCGCTTCACATTCCGAATGCGGGATACCACAGCGGAATCTGGCCGTTACCCCAGCCGGCGACCCTGCGTTCCTGCAGATTCTGTAATGCAGATGACCGCGAGTGTGAAGGAAGTAGCAGTAGTATGTATCTTTCAATGCATGTGATTTGCTGCAGATCCTCCGTGTGGACGACGACTGCGGATTGAATAATAGGAAACCGGTAATGTGAAGCCGGCCCGAGAGTGTGAGGTCGCAGGGCTATACAGCGATCTTGGTCACGTAGCACTAGTCTCATTGCATGACTACGACTCCGCCGTTCATGGGAGCTCAGTGCTTGACATGACAACTCCCTGCTGTTGGCGCGACCACCAGTCACCCTTAAAAGTCAACAGAAAGTTAAAAAATGGTAAAATGTAATCTTCGCTCATATTCGTGAGGGGAGATGCAATTACATACCTAAGGCCCCCGGATTTACCCTTGGACCTCACCTCAGCTTCTGCGCACGCGCCCGTCGTCAACGTTGGCCGATGCAAGAGCCGCAGATTGCCTGAGTAATTTAAGATATCCCTGCTCCTGGCTACCAAACATAGCTGAGAGCCTGGAGATTTCATGGTGGGCCGCAGTACGTGGTCCCCAGTCACGTGATTGCCATTAGCCAATGGATAACGGCGATCATGTAAAAGTAAAAGAGTTACAGCTTCACCTCCTGTCACGAATCCAATCCGTAAGGGAAGGTGAAAATATTTCCCTAAGGCCTCCGGCGATGTCCCCCGACGGGATCCTTATCCTCGGTTGGATAACGGCGATCATGTAAAAGTTAAGAAAAAGTTGAAGTTTAATCTCCCCTCTTTGATCGGTGAGAGGAGATGAAACTTCTTACCGGAGGCCTCCGTATTTGAACCTCGATGTGATCCTCCTTCGTGGACCTTCTCCGGCTTCTGCGCATGAACCTGCCTTAAAATGCCAGACACATGCGCAGCAGCTAGGGAGCCCGGTAAATTTTAAATCTCTGTGCTCCCGGCTAACAAAGGTCACCAAGAGCCTGGAGCAGTGATCGGTGGTCTCGTTGAGCTGTCCCTGGTCACGTGATAAAAAGGTAGCGATCTACCGAAGGCCGGTCTCACACGACTGGATATGTTATACAGCCAGCCGCGGCGAAGGGAAGATCCGGAGCAGGTGAGTAAATTCCGATTTTGGTCTCCCGCACGAAAATGGAGCATGGTCCAGATTTTTTCATGCTCAATTTTTAAAAAAATCACTTTTATTGACCATCCGCGGGTATTTATCTACCCGCGGGTGATCAATGCATCCCTATGGGATGCGGATCCGCGGGCAGGAGAAGAGTTAAAATCCGCCTTAGGCCCCATGTCCACGGGCAAATTCGGATTTTGAATCCGCATCGTTTTTCCTGCACGCGGATCCACGCCCCATAGGGATGCATTAGACACCCGCAGGTAGTAAAATATCTGCGGATGTCATTTTTCCTGCAGGCGCGGGTCCCATGTGCAGAAAAAAATCCGGACATGATACATTCAGGCGTGGGACTCCCGCGGGGACGGCTCCCGCAGGCTTCTATTGAGGCCTATGGAAGCCGTCCGGATCCGCAGGAGACCCGCGCCTGAATTAAACTCACCTGCTCCGGGCAAGCAAGAAGAGGGAGAGTGTGCCAGAGTGGTCCGTGGAAGCAAGAAGACCCAAGACTGAGGATGGAAGATTTGCGGCTACAGATTCAAGAAGCAATCCAGCGGAATGGCGCCGAGTGGCTGGAGGAGTTAATCGCCAGCTGCAGGTCGGGATCGGAGTCGGGGGGGCCACTCGAGCCAGCAGCAAGGGAGCCGGTATCCGGAGAGGGAGCAGCACAAGAGGGGGATGCCGGGCGAGGCCGCCCGAAGCGAAGAAACACCCCCCCCCCCCCCCCCCCGGCGCGACTCAGCCCGAGTCCCACTGCAAAGAGAGGCGGTCATAAGAGCAGTCGCGGCGGCGAGAGGCCGCAAGGAGCAAGACGCGCCATGAGGTTTTTGGCGCCAAATTCAAACCGGGTGTCGGGGAGAGCGCCGGGACCGGTGCCCATCGTGAAATCTCCAGGCTTTCAGCTACGTTTGCTAGCCAGCAACAGGGAGATTTTAAATTACCCCGGCAATCTGGGGTAAGGTCCGCGGATAAATCCGGGGGCTTTAGGTATGTAATTTCATCTCCACTCACGGATATGAGGAAAGATGAAATTTTAAAGTTTTTAACTGTTTACTTGGATAACGGCAATAGCGTGACTGGGGGTCACTCGGGCAGCTGACAACAAGGAGCTGTCATGTCCACAGCCCCCAGGGCTGTAATCCTCAGCATGAGCATGTTTTTATGGCTGTGGGGATTAAAAACACTATAGGGCGGTCAATAAGGGGTTAAGGAGGTACAAAATCAGCGCCATCTCTCTGAGTTTGATGGAGAGGGCAGGGGCGAGAATGAGCAATGTGTCGTCAAATGACGCCTGAGGGTTATGTGCAGGTAAAATGTGTCCTGAGGTTATGATGAGCGTGTGTTTCTATCATGCTGCATATTCTGATGACGGTTAGCAGTAATGAAACTGTCTGTTTTACTAACTGTCCCTACACTACCCCGCAGCCCTCAACGGTTGACCCTCCTCGACCTCCCAGATCGAGGCAGGCCCATCGAGCAAGCTAAGGCAAGCTCTCCGGGTCTACCACTGGGTTTTTCACAGCCCTTGCAACTGGACCACAGCTAGCCTGAGTCCCCTGTATTAGTTTAGTCGCTCTTCTTTGAACCCCCTCCAATACTGTAACATCTTTCCTGAGCACCGGTGATGAAATAAGAACATCTAAAATCTATTTGGTATCTTCGTGTCCATAACAATTTGAACTCTCAAAAAATCAGCATCATTTATGTTGTCAGAAAAAAAGCCAAAATGTCAGAATTGTACTTTTTGGGTCATTCAATTCCCCCCCCCAAAAAAAATATCATAAAAAACGATGAAAAAGTGGCATGTAGTCCAAAATGATACCAAGAGAAACCATAGGTTGTCCTGCAAAGTTTTGAGATGGCAGCAAATAAAGGATTCCCCAAGGGAGCGTGCTCCCTATGTTATGTCGTCTGGCCCTTGTAATCATGGCGGGCCGATGGGTTGCCATGACAACAGGTGTCCCTGCTTGCCATTACCTATGATCACTACTGTAACTGATAAGGCATTGCCGTACGTGTACGTATGTATATATATTTATTATATATGATTGTTCTGACCAGGTTGGGGGAGTAGTGGTCAATGTAAGTGGGTGGAGCGGATCTAGAGATCAGTAATACTGGTGTGATGTGACTGTTAACCTGCTGATTTTTCATCATTTCCTGCAGATCTGACGTCCTTGAGAATGGGAAGGCTGTCCGACAGTGAAGAGACCCTCGACGTTCAGCAATCTTGAAACCCTTCGTTTTATGGACTGCTTTTTGCCTGTGACTCACCTTTTTTTTTTTTTATAAGCTTTTTCTTTCAAAGAATTATGACGGAGGATCCTGAAAAACTGCGCAATATTTTACACCGATTGAGTAAACAGAAAAGATACCCAAACACAGCGGCCTTTGTTTTATCTGGGAATGACACTTGGTGTAAAATCCACATTTTTAATAAATAATAAAACGTGATTTGAATTTGTTTTTTTGTTTTACCTTATTTATGTTTTTAACTCCTGATTACCCACGCTGTAAAGCCGGCTGCACATGGCTGTGACGGGCTCCGCCATGGAATTCCGGGGCGGAGCCCGTCACGGCGGCCCCAAGAGACCCCAATACTTACCTCCAGTTTCGGAGTCCCGCATGACGCCTCAGCGCGCATGGGCAATCGAGCGCGTGACGCACCGCAGCGGCATGTGACGCGGTAGGCGTAGAGGCGGTTTCACACTATCTTCCGCTGTGCTACAGCGGAAGATAGCGTGAATGGACGGCTTCCACAGACTGCAATGGAAGCCGTCCGCGCGTACACCCGCGGCAAATAGAGCATGCCGTGGGTGAGGAGGGGTGATTTTACGGTGCGGAATTCCGCTGTGAAATTCCGCACCGTAAGCATTGAGCTATTAGGTTGAATAGATCCGTCTGTGGGAAGGAGCCTTAAGGCCTCATGTCCACTAGCAAAATGGAATTGCGGTTTCCGCAGCGGATTTGCCCCTAGGGAATCATTGGCCATCCGTGGTCCATTAAACTGATTTTTGCACCCGCGGATGGAATTTTAATAGAATTGCGTTTTTCACGCGTGGGAGAAAAAAACCCGGCATGCTCCATTTTACCGCGGATCGGCCACATTGCTATCACATTGATAGCAATGTGTGCAGATATCTGCATGCAAAAATTATACAATAGAAAGCTGATTCTACGCGGATTGTATTTTTCCAGTGGACATGAGGCCTAAGGCCGCCTGCAGACGGCCGTGTCGCATCCAGCTGCTCGCAACGGGACCCGACCTGAGCGCCTGCAGAGAGCAGTGCGGAACTCATGTGCCAGCAGACGGCACATGCGCAGAGCCGGCAGCCAGCGAGTGACGTTTATGTCCGGGGCTCTGCGAACCCCGCACAGAATTAGAGCATGGCGCAGTTTGTTTTCTGCGCGTGATTTCGCGTAGACAAACCACGGCCTTCTGCATAGGATTGCGTATTGAAATGCAATCCTATGCAGGCGTGTACAGCCGGAAATGTACGGTGCTTCGTCTGGCATAGACTGAAGTGGCAGCGGTGCGCACTCGTCATCAGCTGATTGGCAGGGATTCTGTGAGGCAGATCAACACTTCACTGCGCATAGATCATCAGTACTGGAGTCCCAGGGAACCCTTTTAACCCCTTGCCACCGCAGCACGTGAATGTATGTATATGTTAGAAAGCAGCTTTCTGGAATGGACTTGCATCTACATCCTACAGATCTGAGCCCATCTACTGCTGAAGACTGTTGCTAATGACAGTTGGCCTCCCGCAGTCACAGCGGGGATGGGTGAGACAACCGATTCCCGCTGTTAATGCTTTGCATGCAACGATTGCTCTTATTTCATTAGGTTTTTGCATGTAATCAGATATACTTCAGTCTAAGCCGACCTGAGTATAAGCCAAGGTACCAACTTTTACCCCAAAAACCTGGGGTCAATTATTGACTTGAGTATAAGCCAAGGGGTAATATTAGGTACCTCGGCTAACACTTGGATCGGCTATACTCAAGTATGCATTGTGGCTGCTGCTACAGGCCAAGTGGGCAGTATACCCCTAGGTAAACTAATTAAGGGGTGTATTGTTAAAATTTTGTGGCTGCTCAACAGCTCTACAACTGTGCTATGGGGCTTTAAAGGCCTTCAAGCAAAATGTCTGTTACGTCTGCTGCTGGTATATGTTGCTCAAAGCTTCAGTTTACTAGCAGCACAGCCCTGAGAGGGTTAATTGATTGAGCTGCCTGGGTGTGGTACTTCCTGCAAGCCAATCTCCTGGCTCTGTGCATACATATAAAGCCAGCTCTTGGCAGTCTGTGTCTGGGTTTCAGACTGAGCAGTTATGAATCCTTGTCTTGAGGTATCTGCCTTTTTCCCACGCAGAACTTGTAAGTGGTTATGTGTCTCTCAGCTTCCCGAAGACGGTTTGGACACCTGTAGTCCTCGTCTCCGTTATATGCATTCCCTTTACAGCTGTGGCCTCTGTACGTCTTGTCTGCTCTGTGTGTCAGTTAATGTAACTTGACACAGTCTCCTATCTCACCTTGTGTAGCTGACTGTCTATTCCCCTATATTATTGAGATGGCACTATATTTGATAGTTGGCGGTGTGCCCCATGCTATGTCCTGCTCCACTTGCAGTTGGCAGTGTGCCCCCTGCTCTGTCCTGTCCCAGATGCAAGCTTTCTGTGTGATCTGTGTCTTGCAGTTTCATGCCCGTTTGTACGTTTACGTTCTGTCAGTTTAGTGTTACCTCATCTCCTGTGTGAATGTTGTCCGGGTCTCCTGGACTCATGGTTAGTGTAGGGAATAGCGGTATAACCAGGAGCTTAGAAGTTCGCCCGCTAGCTTCACGTTTTGTCTAAAATGTCAAGTAATACCTGTTCTTTATAATCAGCCTATCTGTTAGTAGTGGTTGCATTTTTGGCTTCTGTATGCAGTGTTTTCTATCTCTGTGTATTCTGTTCCGTCTCTGTTATATGCCATGCGTGTGTCCTGTTCTGTGGCTCCTAGGATCAGCTATGGCCCAGATCCGAAGACCGCTGGGCCGCCCTCTTATTTGGGCGATGTCTACGCTTAGGTTGGGCCACTGTCGACCCCCCCCCCCCCCTTTTAGCACAGGGTCAGTGGCATGGATTCCATGTGAATTTCCTGTGTGCATCTTTGGTCACGATGGTGTTGGCAGTCTGCTAAATCTGCCCACACGATCATAACAGTCTGTTCAGAAAGCCACATAGTACTGTTTACATTTTGGGTCCCATTTGTGCATACTAACATAACATTAGGGCCACAATGGGTACATTTCTGAAAACAATACAAACAGGGGTATCCATTTTGGGGTGTCAGTGCACATGAAAATGATTTTGGGGGAAAAAAATTTAGAATAGCACATCACCCAAACACTTTTTTTTAAAATCTAAATTGCATTAATTCCTGAAAATGTGGGATCTAATTACTCCTGACACCCCTCAGTGAACACATTAAGGGGTGTACTTTGTAAAATAGGGTCATTTTAGGGGGTATGTATTCTGACACCCACGAGCCTTTGCAATCTTGGCTCGGTGGAGAAAAAAGGGTTTATCAAAATGAGGAAAAGTAAGATTCAACTTGAATGTCTCCTAAATGGTTCCAAACAAAGGATGTTTTTGCAAATGTGCGTCTAGAATAAAGTGAACAGATGGAAATATATGTTGGCAAAGATTTGTAGAGTATGCTTGCACATATGAGATATAACATTTGCAAATGTTAAAAAATTACAAGTTATTCAAAATGTTGTCAATATTCTTAATTTTAATTAATATACACAACTTCTAACTGCCCATTTTTACCACTTAAACGAAGTACAACAAGGCACAGAAAAAACAATGTAAGAATCACTTCGATTTGCAAACATGCCCATCTTGAAAGCGTCCTACTGAGCCAACATCTAGGACCGTCAGTCTCTCTGCTGCTTCAACAATGATTGTGAGCAAACGCAGTGTGGTAATCTTGAAATAACTTATCAGCTCACCTGTAAAGAAGAAGGAAAAAAGTTTGCTTTATTCTGGTGGTTTGCGTACTTTGTGGCTAATAAATCTCTAAACCGCTATAAGCTACATACTGTCCCTGCTTTTCTTCACCACAACTTTAATAGATCCAGACATCTCATTTGGACAATTGGTATGTTTTTCCGAAGCTTTGTTAGCTGTGTGCTAATTTGGTACAGTATTGTGATGGCACCTGTACGTTTGCTAGAAAATAAATAAAAGCTATTAGTGTATCCAAAAATGCCAAATAAAAAATAAAAATTCAAAAATTTTATGTAATCTGTTATCCGGCCTATAAGATGAAGTTTTAACACAGCAAATTATTGTCCAAATTCGACGTACGTGTACACACGCGTACGTACATACACACGCGTACGTACGTACACACGTACACGTATGTACGTACATACATACATACATGCACGCACGTACATACATACATACATACACGCACGTACGTACATACATACACGCACGCACGTACGTACGTACACGCACGCACATACGTACATACACGTATATACGTACATACATGTACATACGTACGTGTACGTACATACACACACAGTAATATATATACATATATGAACATATGAGCAGATGCAAGTGAAAACCTGCAAATATGCGCCAAATATACACATATGAGCAGATGCTAGTGAAAACATGTAAACATGCACATATGAGCAGATGCAAGCGAAAACCTGCAAACATGCACATATGAGCAGATGCAAGCAAAAACCTGCAACTAGGCGCAAAATGTGCACATATGAGCAGATGCACGCAATGAAAATTTTGGCAGATGCAGCAGCTTACCTCGACGAGTTATGTCAGCTGGTGTCCGAGCGAAGCAAAATTCTTCTCAAAACGTGTCCAAACGTCAGGATCCTCTCCACACGTAAGTTTGCAAAAAGGCGCACAAATCTCGGGTGGCCGCGTCTCCACACGTAGCGCACAATTCTGCAAAAACAGTCAGGTGGCGTCGCGCAAATCTCAAGTGACGTACTCACCACACGTAGCGCACGAATCGCGGGTGGCCGCGTCTCCACACGTAGCGCACGAATCTGCAAAAAAAAGTCAGGTGGCGTGGTGCAAATCTCAAGTGACATACTCACCACACGTAGCGCACGAATCTCGGGTGGCCGCGTCTCCACACGTAGCGCACGAATCTCAGGTGGCCGCGTCTCCACACGTAGCGCACGAATCTCGGGTGGCCACGTCTCCACACGTAGCGCACGAATCTGCAAAAACAGTCAGGTGGCGTCGCGCAAATCTCAGGTGACGTACTCACCACACGTAGCGCACGAATCTCGGGTGGCCGCGTCTCCACACGTAGCGCACGAATCTGCAAAAAAAAGTCAGGTGGCGTGGTGCAAATCTCAAGTGACATACTCACCACACGTAGCGCACGAATCTCGGGTGGCCGCGTCTCCACACGTAGCGCACGAATCTCAGGTGGCCGCGTCTCCACACGTAGCGCACGAATCTCAGGTGGCCGCGTCTCCACACGTAGCGCACGAATCTCAGGTGGCTGCGTCTCCACACGTAGCGCACAGCGCACAAATCTCAGGTGGGTACTCACCACATGTAGCGCACAGCGCACTAATCTCAGGTGGCGTCTCCACACGTAGCGCACAGTGCACAAATCTCAGGCGGCCGCGTCTCCACAATTAGCGCACAAATCTCAGGTGGCCGCGTCTCCACACGTAGCGCACAAATCTCAGGTGACCGCGTCTCCACAAATAGCGCACAGCGCACTGGCTGCTGGGAGATCCTACCACCAGCCAATACATTCTAGCCAGCAGATCAGTGAAGTGGCTAGAGTGGAGCTACTGAAGAGAGGAGCCGCTCCAATCTAGTCTTGTGGAACTAGTGAGCTCCATATTACCTTCAGAGGGGAAGGATGGGTGGGGGGCTCATTTGTTGGCTGATGGCGTCCTTTACACGGGCTAAACACGAACGGCTCCTTGTCGTCTCTCTCCGTGTAAACCACAACCATAGCTGCGGATTTGGACAGCAGATCACTGCAGCCGATCCACAACCATAGCTGCGGAATTGGACAGCAGATCACTGCAGCCGATCCACAACCGTAGCTGCGGATTTGGACAGCAGATCACCGCAGCCGATCCACAACCGTAGCTGCGGATTTGGCAAACAAAAAACTGTGTACTGCGCATGACCGCCTGTTTATGTGCAGTACACCGGTTTTTGTTTGTATTTCCCGCACCATCACTTAGATATGACTCGGGTACCCGCAGCCCATGCACAATACAGTTGCGTATGGGCTGCGGGTATATCCGCGACTATAGAGCACAATGGGCTCGAGGTCGTGGATATCCACGGTAAAATATAACATGCTGTGTTCTGTTTTCTGCGAGTGGATTAGGTAATTCCGACTCGCTAATTGGGGGGAATTGTGATTGATCCATGGATTACCGCTGATCAAGCGCATGCAGAACCCGTAATTCCTATCCGGCCGTGTGAGACAGGCCCAATGTTAGATCCCTACTTTTTTATCACGTGACTAGGGACCGCTCATCAAGGCCACCAATCACTGCTCCAAGCACTCCGCGACCGTTGGTCGCCAACAGCAGGGAGGTTTAAAATTTCCTGGGCTCCTGCGAATGTGTCCGGCATTTTGCCGGCGGGCACATGCGCAGAGGCCGGAAAGGTCCATGGAGGATAACCGCATCTGGATTAAAATGCGGAAGCCTCCGAGAAGATGTTTTATCTCCTCTCGCTGATCGCCGGGGTAAGGTCCTCGGATCAAATGCAAATCATAATAATAAAGTATATAATAAAACAAAAAAACTGTTGTGATGAGTCTATGGATGAACCTCGCCTTGTTTTTCAGTGGTAACGGGTCTAAATCATATTCCACATTATTTGAAAGATGCAAAATTGGCCAATCGTTACATTTCGTATTATTCAGTTTGCATAATTTAATTCTTAACCCCATAATGACCAGCACATAGTGTTTTTACATCCTGCCCAAGTGGGCCTTAATCCCTGAGGACGTAAAAACTTGTGTCTGGACGTGACAGCTTCATGCTGTCGGTGCCCGCAGATAGCTCCTCTGGGTAATATGTAAATGAGGGAGCTGGCATGAATCCTCCTTAGGGAGAGCAACTACAAACTGAGTAAGGAAACGCACCTGGCCATGCATGCTCCTCTGGGTAATATGCAAATGAGGGAGCTGGCATGAATCCTCCTAAGGGAGAGCAACTACAAACTGAGTAAGGAAACGCACCTGGCCATGCATGCTCCTCTGGGTAATATGCAAATGAGAAAGCTGGCATGAATCCTCCTTAGGGAGCGCAACTACAAACTGAGTAAGTAGACGCACCTGGCCATGCACGCTCCTCTGGGTAATATGCAAATGAGGGAGCTGGCATGAATCCTCCTCAGGAAGAGCAACTACAAACTGAGTAAGGAGCCGCACCTGGCCATGCACGCTCCTCTGGGTAATATGCAAATAAGGGAGCTAACATGAATCCTCCTTAGGGAGAGCAACTACAAACAGAGTAAGGAGACGCACCTGGCCATGCACGCTACTCTGGGTAATATGCAAATGAGCGAGCTGGCACGAATCCTCCTTAGGGAGAGCAACTGCAAACTGAGTAAGGGGATGCACATGGCCATGCACGCTCCTCTGGGTAATATGCAAATGAGGGAGCTGGCATGAATCCTCCTTAGGGAGAGCAACTACAAACTGAGTAAGGAGACGCACCTGGCCATGCACGCTACTCTGGGTAATATGCAAATGAGGGAGCTGGCACGAATCCTCCTTAGGGAGAGCAACTGCAAACTGAGTAAGGAAACGCACCTGGCCATGCACGCTCTTCTGGGTAATATGCAAATGAGGGAGCTGGCATGAATCCTCCTTAGGGAGAGCAACTACAAACTGAGTAAGGAGATGCACCTGGCCATGCACGCTCCTCTGGGTCATAGGCGTACATATAGGGGGTGCTGGGGTCGCGGTTGCCACCCGGCCCCTGAGCCCCCGGGGGCCCTCTTTCGCACGGACTGACCGCAGTTACTTTCATTAAGGTCTCTGCACTCGCCGGCAGCTTCTCCTGCACGCCGGCGCTTCCTCCCGGACCTCCGCTCAGACTCCTCCCCTCTGCAGGAGAAGCTGCCGGCCCGCGCGCATGTGTTTCTTTTCAGCCCCACTTCTGTAGCCTTGAGTACTTCCAGCAACCTCATTGGTTGTTGGGGACACACCTTCCTTTAAGATGTGCCCGAGGATACAGTTACACAGAGCTGTGCACGAGAAACAGGTGCTGACAGGAATACAGTTACACAGATCTGCCGTGTATTCACAGAGCTGACGAAGCAAGAGAAGCAGTGAATACACCGCAGATCTGTGTAACTGTACTCCTGTCAGCACCTGCTTCTCGTGCACAGCTCTGTGTAAATGTATCCTCGGGCACATCTGAAAGGAAGGTGTGTCCCCAACAACCAATGAGGTTGCTGGAAGTACTCAAGGCTACTGAAGTGGGGCTGAAACTGCGGTCAGTGTGCGGGACCCTGTGTGACGGGGGTGGGGAGCACGAGGGGCACCCTGTGTGATGGGGGGTGAACGAAGGGGACCCTGTGTGATGGGGCGGGGGAGAACGAGGGGGACCCTGAGTGATGGGGGAGGGGGGGGGGAGAACGAGGGGCACCCTGTGTGATGGGGGGAGAACGAGGGGGGCCCTGTGTGATGGGGGGGGGAGAACGAGGGGGGCCCTGTGTGATGTGGGGGAGAACGAGGGTGATCCTGTGGGATGGGGGGGGGAGCACGAGGGGGACCCTGTGTGATGGGGGGTGAACGAAGGGGACCCTGTGTGATGGGGGTGGGGAGCACAAGGGGCACCCTGTGTGATGGGGGGTGAACGAAGGGGACCCTGTGTGATGGGGCGGGGGAGAACGAGGGGGACCCTGAGTGATGGGGGGGGGGGGGAGAACGAGGGGCACCCTGTGTGATGGGGGGGAGAACGAGGGGGGCCCTGTGTGATGGGGGGGGGAGAACGAGGGGGGCCCTGTGTGATGTGGGGGAGAACGAGGGTGATCCTGTGGGATGGGGGGGGGGGGGAACAAGGGTGATCCTGTGTGATGGGGGGAGAATGAGGGGGATCCTGTGTGATGGGGAGTGGGAGGTGGGGTACGAGAGGCGTTCTGTGTGATGGGGAGTGTGTGGAGGGAAAACAAGGGGCGTTCCGTGTAGTGGGGGGGGGGGGTATAAGAGGCACTTCGTGTGATGGGGAGTGGGGGGGGGGGCGACGACAAGGGGTGTTCCATGTGATGGGGAGTGTTTAGAGTGTCAATGCGTATGGAGACAATGTATTGCGTATGGGTGGTTTATCACATGCAGCCCATAGAAGTGTACAGGGCTCACGTTGCATGGTACACAAAGAAAGAAAGCATGCTGGGATTTATTTCTCTTGCATATCTACATGCAGTCCATTGACTTTCATTGACTGCGTTCACTGTGCACCACGTGTGTATGCGCAACGCACGCATATTAGGTGGTGAAAACCTGGCCGTGGACATGAGCCCCAAACATGTTATATAAAGTTAGCTTTATGTTGTTTCTATTGTATATATTGTTATTATGCTGTCTCCAATGTATATGTGTGTGTGTATGTATATATATATATTTTTTTCTTTTTCTTTCCTGAGGAAGCGAAGCATGCCTTGAGGCTTGTGTTCTGGATGTTTTAAAACTCTGCTAAAACCACTGATTACCAATGATCTATTGATGGGTAATTTTAAAAAAACAGTAATGGAGCTAAAAGTGATGTAGAAGTAGTAGCCGTGAAAAGGAGTGGAGGTTGGAGGGGTCTGTAGAGGGCCCCAAGCTAAACTTATGCACCCGAGCCCATGAGCCTCTATCTACACCCCTGCTCTGGGTAATATGCAAATGAGGGAGCTGGCATGAATCCTCCTTAGGGAGAGCAACTACAAACTGAGTAAGGAGACACAGCTGGCCATGCACGCTCCTCTGGGTAATATGCAAATAAGGGAGCTGGCATGAATCCTCCTTAGGGAGAGCAACTACAAACTGAGTAAGGAGACGCACCTGGCCATGCACGCTACTTTGGGTAATATGCAAATGAGGGAGCTGGCATGAATCCTCCTTAGGGAGAGCAACTGCAAACTGAGTAAGTAGACGCACCTCGTCATGCATGCTCCTCTGGGTAATACGCAAATAAGGGAGCTGGCATGAATCCTCCTTAGGGAGAGCAACTACAAACTGAGTAAGGAAACGCACCTGGCCATGCACGCTCCTCTGGGTAATATGCAAATAAGGGAGCTGGCATAAATCCTCCTTAGGGAGAGCAAGTACAAATTGAGTAAGTAGATGCACCTGGCTGTGCACGCTCCTCTGGGTAATATGCAAATGAAGGAGCTGGCATGAATCCTCCTTAGGGAGAGCACCTACAAACTGAGTAAGGAGACGAACCTGGCCATGCACGCTCCTCTGGGTAATATGCAAATAAGGGAACTGGCATGAATCCTCCTTAGGGAGAGCAAGTACAAATTGAGTAAGTAGACGCACCTGGCCATGCACGCTCCTCTGGGTAATATGCAAATATCCGTAGCGGGCCTGATTTTCCCCGTGGACCTCGATTTTGAGCTCCCCGCCTAGAGCAGGGGAAGAACATGTATTATTCTAATTACACTAATTGCCTATTTCAATAAATGGCGGCATGGTTGCGTGTTTTTTTGCGCTTGCAAATGTGCTTGATTCATGCTAACAAAAGTACAGTAAGGGCCGCTTCACACAAACATATTTGTTTCAATGGGTGCCTTCAGAATTCTCTTTACAATATAGTTGCGTATAGGCTGCGGGTATATCCGCGACCACGGAGCACAATAGGCTCTATGCTGCGGATATCCGCGGTAAAATAGAACCTGCTGCGTTCTCTTTTCTGCTTCCATGGGTGGAAATTCTGCAGGAAATCCGGCAGCGGAATTTCCGCCCGTGTGCACGGGGCCTAAGGCTGCTCTAAGACGTGCGTTCAGAAAACACAGCTTAAAATCGTGGGTTTTTTACCTCAATTTTGAGCAGCACTTTTGAACGCATGGTAAAGCGGTTTTAATGCACCCCACAATTGTGATGGGTGGGGAGGTGCGTTAGAAAACGCAAATACAGGACAGATAGCGCTTAAAAATCACCGCTTCCGAGCTCACGTCTGAGTAATCGCATTCAAATCAATAGAAACAGTATACCGCAATAAAAAGCGGTGTGTGTGTGTGATTCTCATCTAGCGCAGGAAACGCGTTAATAGGGCTAATTCATGTATGGAAATTCGTTTTGCAGCTTTCCTAGCTATCCTCCGTCACGGCTACTTACCCGAAGTGATGCGAGGCGGTTTTGAGATAAAAATGCCTCACATCCGCGGGGAAATTGCATGTTGGCGAGGGAGTGATTCACGGCCCGATATCGCACTCGTCCGTGTGACGTTAGCTTTATAGTTTGGGGGATAGTTCTGGTATACACGCTGATTTTGTAGCATAGATGCGCTGTGAATTGAGGTGAATATATATTTTGGCAAGTCAGTCAATGGAGCTAAAAGAGGAGTCAAGGCATGATCTACTGACTTAGGGCTAATGCCCACGGATGGATTTCTGCCGCGTTTCATGAACCTAATAATAGCTTACTGCCTTTAAATGTTCACACATCATGAAAGAAATCGTGCCATGTTCTAATTGCCACGGGAAAACGCGCAGCCGGCGTCCATTGCAGTCAATTGAAGCCATGCATCACGTGATACATGGCGGAAGTATAGCATGATTACGCGTTTTTTTTGTTTTTTTCAGCCTCACTGCGGCTGTAGATTGCTGCGCCCGTGTGAAGGAGTCCTAAAGAATATTTAACATTAAGCAAAAACTAGTGCCAGATTCTTGACAAGCACACAAGCTACCGCTAATCTCTGCGCCAAAACTATGCCAAATGATTGTGCCCCAATACCTTTACCTTACTTATATTTGTTACTGTATTACTTTATTATTGCAACACACTGTATGCAAATGAGCCAGGTGTCTGGCAGGCTGATGTCACTGCATTGTGATGTCATCAATTTAGAAGTATAAATACCGGCAGCCATGTTAGTCAGTCTCCACTGCAGCTTGGAGACGGGAGGTGGGGGAACCCCTATCTCCTCCGAGAAGCCACAGAACTGGACCTTTTTTTATTTTTAGCTGAGTGCATTTTTAATGCAGCACACAAGGGGGAGACAGCGGCCTACCAAAATCTACTGGGTCATATGACGCGGCTGGCGGTGGGCGGGGAAGCGTTTTTTACTCTATCTTCCGCTGTGCTACAGCGGAAGATAGCGTGACGGACGGCTTCCATTGACTAGAATGGAGGCCGGCCACGCGTACACCCGCGGCAAATAAAGCATACCGCGGGTGAGGTCGGGTGATTTCACAGTGCGGAATTCCGCGATGGAATTCCGCACCGTGAGCATTGAGCTATTAGGTTCAATAGAACCTAATAGCTGCGGGCAATGCAGCGGACTTACGCAGCGTATTACGCAGCGGAAATCCCTCCGTGGGAAGGAGCCCTAACTTTAGCCAGCAGAAGGCGCCATAGTATAAGGCAGAAAAAGAAAAGCCCCTAGGCAACCCCGAATCCAAAATTGGATTGCAGAGGGTTAAAGAGGCCCTATCCTTTTTAGAACGACGGGGTAAAATCATACGTCCTGATCAGCCCCGCCCCTGACACGTTGGCACTTTGCGATAAATAAGTGGGTTTTGTGTTGCAGTTTGGGTACCCAGTCTCTAAAAGGTTCGCCATCACTGATATAGAGGAAGCCCCGACATGTTGGACATGTTGGATACACATGGGAGTGCAGCGCCAAAAACACATGGAACCGTAGTGAGAGGAAAAACAGTGTGAAAATGGCCTTATAAAGATATATTTTTACATTTAGGCTGGATTCCGACGAGCTTACGCATATTTGCACAGACAAAGAAATAACACGCAACGATTATCTCAGCTAGTGAAATAGACAATTAGTATAATATGCGTTCTTTCCCTATGAGAATGTGCGAGAAAATATAGTATGCTGCGTATTTTTTTGTGCGATCGAAATGCACAATGTATGTACGTACGTGCGTGTATGTATGTAAGTACGTGCGTGTATGTATGTACGTACGTACGTGCGTGCATGTATGTACGTACGTACGTGCGTGCATGTATGTATGTATGTACGTACGTGCGTGTATGTATGTACGTACGTGCGTGTATGTGTGTACGTGCGTGTATGTATGTACGTACGTGCGTGTATGTACGTGCGTGTATGTATGTACGTATGTACATGTGTTTATGTATGTACGTACGTGTATGTATGTATGTACGTACGCGTGTGTACGTACGCGTGTGTATGTACGTACGCGTGTGTACGTACGCGTGTGTATGTACGTACGCGTGTGTACACGTACGTCGAATTTGGACAATAGTATGCTGTGCATACTAACATAACATTAGGGCCACAATGGGTACATTTCTGAAAACAATACAAACAGGGGTATCCATTTTGGGGTGTCAGTGCACATGAAAATGATTTTGGGGGAAAAAATTTTAGAATAGCACATTACCCGAACACTTTTTTTTTTTTTTTAATCTAAATTGCATTAATTCCTGAAAATGTGGGATCTAAATAATGTGGCGCGCATGCGCAGAAGCCGGCGAGCCCGGCAAATTCAAAATCTCCCTGCACCCGGCTGTCACAGATAGCCGAGTGCAGGGAGATATGACTGGGATAACGGTAACATAGTAACATAGTATGTAAGGCCGAATGAAGACATTGTCCATCTAGTCCAGCCTGTCTATCCTACTGTGTTGATCCAGAGGAAGGGTGATCATATAAAGTTAAAAAGTAAAAAAAAAAAAAAGTTAAAAGTTTAAAAAGTTAAAGTTTCATCTCCCCTTACGGATCGTATCCGTAAGGGGGATGAAATTACGTACCCAAGGTCCCGGATTTGTTCCCTGGTGGGATGTTGATCCGTGGACCTTACCCCAGCTTCTGCGCAAAAGTGAAAGATTGCCCAATAAATGTAACATCTCCCTGCTGCTGGCTACCAAAGGTCGCCAAGAGCCTGGAGATGTCACGGGGAGCCGCGGTATACGGTTACTGGTCACGTGATCGCCGTTATCCAATGCATAATGGCGATCACGTAAAAGTTCTTTAAAAAGTGGCAGTTTCATCTCCCCTCACCGAAGCGATCGGTGAGAGGAGATGAAACATCTTCTCGGAGGCTTCCGCATTTGAATCCAGATGCGATTATCCTCCATGGATCCTGCCAGCTCCTGGGTATGCGCCCGCCGGCAAAATGCCGGACACATTCGCAGGAGCTGGGGAGCCCAGGAAATTTTAAATCTCCTTGCTCCCAGCGACCAATGGTTGCTGCGTGCTTGGAGCAGTGACCGGGGGCCTCGTTGAGCGGTCCCCGGTCACATGATAAAGTAGCGAACTAACATTAGGCCGGTCACACATGACTGGAGAGGAATTACGGGTTCTGCATGCGCTTGATCAACGGTAATCCACGGATCAATCGCATGCATTGGATTACACAATTCCCCCCAATTAGCGGGTCGGAATTGCGTAATCCACTCGCAGAAACCACACACACATATATACACACACACACACACACAAGGCTCTCACCCTGCAGCTGCTCCTCCTCAGCGATGCTCTCCTTGCTGCAGAGATCATGTTCTCTGCACTCCCCTTCCCTCCTCCGCGGCCGTTGTCAGTCTGCTATCGGCACTCCTCTATTACTGTCTGCATTAGACAGAACAAGCCGAGAGCAGACTGCCTACTGACAGCAGCACTCCCCACCAGGCACACAAACAGCAGCGGGGGAGGGGCGGCCCACAAAGGACACAGAAGAACTGGCAGTATCTCAAGAGCCCTGTAGCCCCCCATGCTCCCCCTATTCATCACCCTCAGGGGCAAACACAAGGGGCCCACGCCAGCACCCTCCACCAGACTCACATTGCGAAGAGGAGCAATGGGATTGGCGCGCACACCTGCGTTCACTCCCCACCAAAAGAGATCTGGACGAATCTCTATATAAGCTCGAACAATCCCACAAAAGAGACATTACAGGTCTACAAAAAGACATCCTGCACGTAGGTCAACGCCTTGGGGAAGTGGAGGAAATACAGGAAAAGCTAATTGACACTGTCGACTCGCACAGAAAGGTCATCCAAGCACAGTCGGCCCAAATTTCGGAGTTGTTTCTTCACTTAGACGACCTTGAAAACCGCCATAGGCGGAACAATTTGCGCATAAGAGGCCTAGACGAAAGGGTCGAGCACAACCAACTTGCCACCTGGGCACAAAAATTCTTCAACGACTTACTGAAACGCCCACCAGAAGACCTCATAGAGATCGACAGAATACACCGCACTCTGGGCCCGCGCTCCGCAGACCCCGCAAGGCCGCGAGATGTAGTGTGCAGAGTGCACTTCTTCCAGGAGAAAGAACAGATAATGAGAAGCGCTAGAGATGCTGGAAATCTACACTACAAGGGGTCCCCCATTCTCATCCTACAAGACCTTTCCCGCCGCACACTTCAACAAAGAAGAGCACTAAAACCACTACTGACGGCGCTGAGAGATAAGGACATTCTATATCAATGGGGCTACCCCTTCCAACTGCAGGCGCGCAAAGGGAACAAAAGAGCAACCTTTAGGTCCCTGGGGGATCTGCCCAATTTCCTGCACACATTCGAACTCCCGATGATTGACTTACCGGACTGGCCCAGACACGTAGGGGCGCTGGCTCCCGCTGTGGGCTCCCCATGGCAAAGAGCCAGCGACAAAACCAAACGCTGACAACCCAGACCCTCTCTTCTGAGATGCCGACCAACTGTCAAGAGACAAACGCGACGTGATCCTAGGCGGCGACCTTAATCTAGTGATGGACCCAGGACTGGACTCGTCGGTTGGTAAGTCCCCCATCTCCCACGCAGCACGTCGCACATTCAAAAAAGAACTAGATAGGCTGAGGTTGGTGGACCTGTGGAGGATTTTGCACCCCGGGGTCAGGGACTATAGCTTCCATTCGGCGGTGCATAACAGCTACAGCCGAATAGACCACCTTTTTATATCCCACAGACTGTTGGACCATGGCCCCTCGTGCTCCATAGGCCCCTTCCTGTGGTCAGACCACGCCCCTATCTATGGGGGTCTCTCTAGAGTGGGAGGACCTCCCAAAACATTTCAGTGGAAACTCAACGACAATTTGCTTAACGACGCTGTCTGCGCCGGAGACATCAAAAAAACAATAGAGATGTTCGCGGAAACACACAGGGAGGACCACACAGACCCCCCCATTAAATGGGAGGCCCTGAAGTGCGTCCTACGAGGCGTCTTCATCTCCCATGGATCCCGCTTAAAAAAAGACAGGTCAGCAAAACTGAAAAGACTCTTAGAAGAATTACAGACAAAAGAGAGACTAAACAAAGGTAGACCCACAGAGAACACGAAAGTGGAAATCTCCACAATTCGTCAACAAATCCTCTCGATACTCGACCAAAGGACACTAGGATTCAGAGACAAGATGCGCAGATGCGCGTTCGAGTATGGAGATAAATGTGGGAAATGGCTCTCAAAGACCCTACACCCCAAGGCCCCCCTGACTTATATCCCGAAAATACAAAAGCGACAGGGAGGAGTAGCCCACTCAACTACCGAAATTCTCGAGGCCTTCCGCGAATACTATAGCAGCCTATATAACATAGAGAGAGACCCCGCTCGGACCCCGAGGGACAGTGAAGTCGAGGAATACCTAGACAGCCACGCTCCTGGACCTATAGATCCAGAAGCGTCCGCGGAAATGGAAGAGGACTTCTCCCCCACAGAAGTCTCAGCCCTCATCAAAGAGCTAAAAGTAGGCAAGAGCCCGGGCCCAGACGGACTGACCCCAAAATTCTATAAACTATTCAAAAACGAATTAGCCCCATTGCTGACCAATTCTTTCAATGCAATAAACAGAGGCTGCCCCTTCCCGACTCAGGCCTTGCAGGCACACCTGGTCGTAATACCCAAACCGGGAAAAGACGCTACGGAGTGCGGTAGTTACAGGCCTATTTCACTCCTAAACGTAGACGTTAAACTTTTCGCCAAGTCAATCGCCACCCGACTTCAGCCATACATCCCGAAACTAATACATAGAGACCAGGTGGGGTTTGTCCCGGGAAGAGAGGGGAGGGACAATATAATAAAAACCATGTCACTGATCTCGCGGGCCCGACAAGAGAGGTCTCCATTAGGCCTTATGGCGGTCGACGCCGAAAAGGCCTTCGACAGGGTCGGATGGAGGTTCTTAGAGGGCACACTGGGGAGAGTGGGACTGGGGCCCCGCATGAGGGAGTGGATTATGGCGCTATACGGGAACCCCTCGGCGAGGATCAGAATCAACGGCGCCCTCTCAGATAACATCCCCATACGAAACGGAACGCGACAGGGCTGCCCGCTGTCCCCCTTTTTATACATATTGACGATGGAGTCCCTGGCCAACGCCATAAGAAAAAACGATGCCATAAGAGGGGTTAAACTGGGCCAGAGGGAGCTTAAACTCTCTTTATTCGCAGACGACCTCCTGCTATATTTATCCTGCCCGAGAATAGGGATCCCGGTTCTTCTGCAGGAATTCGACAAATTTAGTGCGATTAGCAACTTCAAAATCAACCTGCAAAAAACCGAAATGCTAAATATCTCCCTCCCAAGGGACGAAGCACACTCCCTACAGGAACTTTTCCCACTCAAATGGCAATCGAAATCCCTCAAATACTTAGGAATACAACTGCCGGAAGACCCCCGCAAACGTATACGACCTAAACTTTAAACCCTTCCTAACAAACTTAGAGAGAGACCTGGGGAAATGGAGTCCCCTCTTCCTATCCTGGGCGGGAAGGGTGAACGCGGTCAAAATGGACGTCTTACCAAAGTTCCTGTACATATGCCAAGCATTCCCCATAAAACTGCACAGGGCCTATTTTAAGCACATCCGCTCCCTGATTACTAAGTTTGTCTGGCGAGGCCGCAGTCCCAGACTTAAATACAGAACCCTGACCAGAGACAAACCCAGGGGAGGCCTGGGCCTCCCAGACTTTTCACTGTATAATAAAGCTAACATAGCGAACTGCGTGCTAAACCTGCTCAGGAACCGGAGCTCCAAGCTCTGGGTTGAACTAGAATACAACCTAGATGCCAGGCAGACGCAGGGAGTATTCTGGATCCCGCAGACCTTAATTAGGCGCCTTACAGTAATGTCCCCACTGCTGAACCAGCTAACAAGAGCCTGGTCGGGCTTTGCAAGGGATACAGAACTGATCTCAGTGCCAGGCCCCTTCACACCTCTACTAGCTAACCCCCAATTTGAGGCCTTCCTACACCGAAAAACCCTAGCGACCACGTCAATAAACCCCGCGCCACGACTAAGAGACGTAATGACAGGAGACAATCTGAAACCACTGACGGAACTATTTGAAGGACGCATCGTTCCACCAGGGACGTGACTAGAATACTTCCAGCTGAGGAGTGCGATAGACACCCTGGGTCCTGAGTCCCGGGGGGCGGAAGACCCCACTGACTTTGAAAAATTGTGCATGTCCACAGCCCCCATCAGCCACCCAATCTCAGTACTTTATAAGATGATGCTGGACCGGGAGATGGGGGATGGTCCCCTAGACTTTGTCCACGCGTGGGAAGAAGAATTGGGAAGGCACCTGCAGCCGAATGATTGGGTCAAACCGTTTGCCCTGACACACAAGGGGTCGGTATACTCCAGACTCCAAGAACTAAATTTTAAAATAATCTCTTGCTGGTACAGAACCCCAGCCAGGGGTTGCCAATGAGCAACCAGTTTTTCAGTCTTTATTTTTGTGCATTCCTGGGATCAGAACTATAAGGGGACTAAAGTACATTCGTGTGAAGGAGCCCTCGGCGCAATTTTATGCATATGAGAGCGAATTTGCTTACCCCCTTAGACTCTAATGGAATATCGGGAGCGCAAATGCACGTAAAAATCATTGCGGTTTCTGCGACCGCTTTTCTGCTAAATTTAGCACGCCGTGTGAAAGAGGCCCTAGGGCTTCGGCAGACGAGTGTACACGCCAAGACTATTGTCGCAGTGGAGCGTATTTGTGCATAAACAAGGTTTACAGTAATCGGGTTGCGCTTGAAATGCCAGTTCACACGCGCGTTCACCCCTTTCCGTGGCATACAGTGGCGATGGTCATCTTCTCCCTGCGACGGCCGCCGGGTCACAACCCTTTCCTGTCATTTTTGTATATAAAACGCAGAAAGATGAGGTGAGAAACACCCTTAGGGTCAGGGGCGTACCTAAAGGCTCAAGGGCCCGGGTGCAAAAGTTCAGCTCAGGGCCCCCCCTTACCTTTCTCACCGCGTACCCATACCTAAATCATGCTGCATACAGCTGCAAAACGAATTTCCATACATGAATTAGCCCTATTAACGCGTTTCCTGCACTAGATGAAAATCACACACACACACACCACTTTTTATTGCGGTATACTGCTTCCATTGATTTGAATGCGATTACTCAGACGTGAGCTCGGAAGCGGTGATTTTTAAGCGCTATCTGTCCTGTATTTGCGTTTTCTAACGCACCTCCCCACCTATCACAATTGTGGGGTGCATTAAAACCGCTTTACCATGCGTTCAAAAGTGCTGCTAAAAATTGAGGTAAAAAACCCACGATTTTAAGCTGTGTTTTCTGAATGCACGTCTTAGAGCAGCCCTAGGCCCCGTGCACACGGGCGGAAATTCCGCTGCCGGATTTCCCGCAGAATTTCCACCCATGGAAGCTGCTATAGGATTGCGTTAGAAAACGCAATCCTAGGCAGACGGCCGCGGTTTGTCCGCGCGAAATCACACGTGGAAAACAAACCGCGGCATGCTCTATTTCTGTGCGGGGTTCGCAGAGCCCCACACAGAAACGTCACTCCCCGGCCGCTGGCACCGGTCTGCGCATTTAGGACGGCAACTCCCACAGCCTAGAAGTTTGTATGATCTAGAGCACAGGTGTCAAACAATGCCCGCGGGCCGAATCCGGCCCGCCGCCTATGCAGTAGGTTCCCTCACTCCTCCGTGCTGTAGCTCGGCCTGTGGTGTTGCCGTGTCAGGGTGGATTTTATCTGACCTGCTTTGCGATCCTCCCTGCGACTGTGAGCAGTTTGTGGATCTGGGCTCCCTGGACTGGCAGCTTGCGCTATCGTCCGAGTCGTCCGTCTCAGCGGCTCTCTCCTTCTGCACGCTGCTGCTAGGTCGCGCCGGACCTCCCGTCGGCGCCATCTTGATTTTTCCCCGCTCACCGGCCGCCTCTGCTTGCGGTCTCAGGAACGGCTCCAAACTGCCTGCACTGCGTTCCGGAGTGCGCCCCGAGGTGTTCTGGGCTCTCTTGCGCCCCATGACGTCTCTCTGTGCCGCTGTGATAGCTTGTGGAGCCTTAAAGAAGCCGCGGCCGCCGGAGCGCGTCTCAGAAGCGACTTACTCCGGCATCAGGTAGCTCCGCCCCCCCCTTTTTAAACTTTTTAAAAACTTTTTAAACTTTTTTTTTACTTTTTCACACTTTTTTTTTTTAACTTTACATGATCACTGTCATCCACCCAGACACATGTTTTTACGTCCTCAGGGATTAAGGCCCACTTGGGCAGGACGTAAAAACACTATGGGCTGGTCACTAAGGGGTTAAGAATTAAATTATGCAAACCGAATAATACGAAATGTAACGATTGGCCAATTTTGCATCTTTCAAATAATGTGGAATATGATTTAGACGCGTTACCACTGAGAAACAAGGCGAGGTTCATCCATAGACTCATCACAACAGTTCTTTTGTTTTATTATATACTTTATTATTGTGATTTGCATTTTATGTACTTTGTCAAATCAATAATTTAGAAAATCAATTAAATATTTGTTGATGAAAATGGACAAATGTTTCCGCTTACCTGTACAGAGCTGACGGAAAATGCGTTTTTCCCATGGAATCGGCTCTTTAACCCCTTAACGACGGCCCCATCGGGATTCTACGTCCTGGCCGGCTGGGCTTTATTCCTAGAGGACGTAGTTTTATGCATCCTCTAGGAATGACAGCCCTGCAGGCTCAGGACGTGATAGCTCCATGCTGCCGGTTACCGGAGGTAGCCGACAGCATGGAGCTGTCATCCCGGGCCGCGGGACCCCACCCCCGGTCACGCGATCGCGTTAAACTCAATGGAAAGTTAAAAACAATTAAAGTTTCAGCTCCCCTTACGGATCCGAGCGTCCACCAAAAGAGATCTCTCAAAACGACCGACGGACGCACCTTCAGAGGCAAACTAGTGCTTGCTTCTAGTGTCATCGTCTGCTTAACCATCCTGCGTAGGGAGGTGACGAGTCCTGCAGGCTCTGCAAGCCTAGGATGCGTGAGCACGGTGCAAGAGGAAGGACTGAGGAGGATGTGAGGGGGAGGGGGGAGGGTGCGGTTGAGAAAGCGTTGGGTGGGGCTATGCAAAGGTCTTCCAGCTCCCTCAGAGCATTGTGGGTGCGCCCGGAGTGCTGCCTGAGCGTGTTGCATCTGATACGTCCCCTATTTGGGGATCATTTATTAAAGGGAGCATAGGTGCAGCACGTTTCTGTAAAACCAATAGAGGGCGCTGCAATGTTACTGTAGAAACCAATGGACAGCATGGGAGGTAGCTATACATAGATTTTAAAGACGACGACTGCCAAGGCTAAAGCCCGTGTATATTCCATAGACTATAGCTATCTCCAGGATAGCTGCATGCGCAGTCGTGTGCGGGGTGCGCAGTCGCGCCATTGTCTCGCACGGCTGCTTTCATTCCGTGCTTCCTGACAAGGCAATGTACGCATACGTCACTAGTGAAGGAAGCGGAAGGTAGCGCAATGTACACTTTTTGACCGGATGGAGGAAAATCGGGTTGCTGGAGGTCACGTGACCGAAGTGACAAGCGGCTCCAGGAGAAGATTTGGGATAAGAAGAAGAGGTAAGCAGGCTCCCTGGGGAGCAATAGGTAAGTATACAGTATATTTTTTTGTTTTTAATGACAGAACCCCTTTAAGGCTCTATTATGACACTTTTCGAACCGTGGTATGGTTACATGCGGGGAGTGTGAAGACGGTATGGTTACATAAGGGGGGTGTGGTGACAATACGGTTACACTAGGAAAGTGGGCTTACATGAGGGGAGCGTGGAGGCGGTGCGGCTACAGAAGGGGAGTGTGATGGAACCCCTAACAATAATCTGTGCCGTGTCATTTCCATAAATGTCATAGAAGGTAATGAAAATGAACAGTTTAGCATACAGTAATTGCACTTTCACATGGGCCAAAATTCTCACTTACCCAAAGGAAGCAGCTGGTGACAAAACATGAAACGTGGGCAAGGAGGCTCTGGTGTCCTGTTGTACCACTTCTAGCTTGGATACAAGAGGTTATACAGATGGGAATGGAGGCTCTAGTACCCTGTTGTACGCCTTGTAGCTTGGATAAAAGATAAGATAAGGACAGGCAAGGGGACTCTAGTACTGCGTTGTACCACTTCTAGCTTCTAGTATAGAAGATGGGGAACAGGCGGCTATGGAGGCTCTATTCTAGAGAATCAATACAGTAAGCAGTGGAGTAGGTCAGTAAATTAATGGCTGAAATAACAGTTGAATTGTGTTACCACGTTACTACTGACAGTCCTCACCTCTTTAGTAACCGGTGGCATGGCTGAAGCCTCATCACAGTATTTCAGTGCCAGAGCTTTCTGTCCTCGGTCTTTGTAGCACTGGGATGAAAGATAAAAAACACCAAAAAAAGCAAAAACCAGTAAAGCAATAGAATCTTACAGTAACTTTGGGGCATTACAGCAGCACACAATGTCCCTGCAGGTTGGATTACAGATGAGTGCTGCTGTATGGTGCCTTCATACCTCTAGGGCAGGATACCTACCTGATATGTATTGTCATGGGGCGCACCAAGATCTTGTCTCAGGCTTTGCTTGCAGTCCTACCATATCGCACTAAATGCAGAAGTGCAGTCAATGCAGCTTTTTACCTAAAATAGTAAAAATTGGTCAAAGCCTCATGCAGTGTATTACCTGACCCTGGAATAACATCAATGGCAATTATAAGAATAATGCTGATAATAATACAAATTCTGTATGTCTGTTTTCAGCCTTACAAAACCATAACTATAGAAGTTTAAATTTATACGTAAAGCTAGATATTTTTAGAAATATCTATATTGATATATAACTATCTATTTTTATAGCTAGATATATATCTATGCAGTAAGATGCATTAGATCGATGGTGACACGCGCACCCGAAACAAGGACCACAGGTTGTAAGCAGCCATTTTTCCGTCAGTCTCCACTGGAGTCTCTCCCAGGCCCAAACTGAACCTACCTACCTGAATTGTAAGTACCTACCTTCTTGTTCTCTATGAAAGAACTGAGCGTACCTTTTAAAAAAATGGCGGCAGCAGCAGCAACCAATCACATTTTGTATAGTTTATGTATAGCTACCTGCCATGCTGTCCATTGGTTTCTACAGTAACATTGCAGCGCCCTCTGTTGGTTTTACAGAAACGTGCTGCACCACCTATTGGATTTACCCAAACTTACAGCACCATAGAGATTAGCGGGTCACCTCCCAGTTCTCCATCTTTTTGCCCTATTTTTCTCTAGGGTGGTTTCAAACCGGCGGGTAAAATCGCGCCATTTTTAACCGATGCGTTGGTTATTGAAAAAAAATGCGAGAGGCCGGGTGAGTCTCTCCAGTGGCCGGGCGAGTCTTCACAGATGCCGGGCGAATCTCTACAGATGCCGAGCGAGTCTCTCCAGAGGCTGGGCGTATCTCTACAAAGGCCGGGCGAGTCTCTCCAGAGGCCGGGCGAGTCTCTCTCCAGGGGACGGGCGAGTCTCTCCAGAGGCCAGGCGAGTCTCTCCAGGGGCCGGGCGAGTCTCTCCAGAGGCCGAGAGAGTCTTTCCAGAGGCCGGGCGAGTCTCTCCAGAGGCCAGGCGAGTCTTACCAGAGGCAGGGCGAGTCTCTCCAGAGGCCGGGCGAGTCTCTCCAGAGGCCGAGAGAGTCTTCCCAGAGGCCGGGCGAGTCTCTCCAGAGGCCAGGCGAGTCTTCCCAGGGGCCGGGCGAGTCTCTCCAGAGGCCAGGCGAGTCTTCCCAGGGGCCGGGCGAGTCTCTCCAGAGCCCGGGCGAGTCTTTCCAGGGGCCAGGCGAGTTTCTCCAGAGGCCAGGCGAGTCTTTCCAGGGGCCGGGCGAGTCTCTCCAGGGGCCGGGCGAGTCTCTCTAGAGGCAGGGCGAGTCTCCCCAGGAGCCGGGCTAATCTCTCCGGAGGCCGGGCGAATCTCTATAGAGGCCGGGCGAGTCTCTCCAGAGGCCGGGCGAATCTCTACAGAGGTCGGGTGAGTCTCCCTAGTGGCCAGGCGATTCTCTTTAAAGAGGCCGGGCGAGTATCTACAGAGGCCGAGCGAGTCTCTCCGGAGGCAGGGCGAATCTCTCCAGAGGCCGGGCGAGTCAATCCAGAGGCCCGACGAGTCTCTCCAGAGGCTGGGCGAGTCTCACCAGGGGCCAGGCGAGTCTCTCCAGAGGCCGGGCGAGTTTCTCAAGAGGACGGGCGAGTCTCTCCAGAGGCTGGGCGAGTATCCCCAGTGGCCGGGCAAGTCTCCCCAGTGGTCGGTCGAGTCTTTCCAGAGGCCAGGCGAGTCTCTCCGGAGGCCAGGCGAATCTCTGCAAAGATCTGGCTAGTGTCTAAAGAGGCCGGGCGAGTCTCTACAGAGGCCAGGCGAGTCTCTCCATAGGCCAGGCGAGTCTCTCCAGGGGCCGGACGAGTCTCTCCAGAGGCCGGGCGAGTCTCTCCAGAGGCCGGGCTAGCCGCTCCAGGGGCAGGTCGAGTCTTTCCAGATGCAGGGCGAGTCTCTCCAGGGGCCTGGTCGAGTCTCTCCAGGGGCCGGGAGAGTCTCTTTAGAGACCAGGCGAGTCTCTCCAGAGGCCGGGCGAGTTTCTCCAGGGGTCGGGCGAGTCTTTCCAGGGGCCGGGCGAGTCTCTTCAGAGGCCGGGCGAGTCTCTCCAGGGGCCGGGTGAGTCTCTCCAGAGGCAGGGCGAGTCTCTCCAGGAGCCAGGCGAGTCTCTCCAGAGGCCGGGCGAATCTCTATAGAGGCCGTGCAAGTCTCTCCAGAGGCCGGGCGAATCTCTACAGAGGTCAGGTGAGTCTCTCCAGAGGCAGGCTAGTGTTTCCAGAGGCCGAGTGAGACTCCCCAGTGGCCAGGCGAGTCTTTCCAGAGGCCGGGCGAGTCTCCCCAGTAGCCGGGCGAGTCTTTCCAGGGGCCGGGCGAGTCTCTCCGGAGGCCGGGCGAGTCTCTCCAGGGGTGGGCTAGCCTCTCCAGGGGCCAGGCCAGACTTTCCAGAGGCCGGGTGAGTCTCCGCAGTGGCCTGGCGAGTCTTTTCAGAGGCCGGTCGAGTCTCCCCAGTGGCCGGGCGAGTCTTTCCAGAGGCCAGGCGAGTCTCTCTAGGGGCCGGACGAGTCTCTCCAGGGGCCGGGCGAGTCTCTCTGGAGGCCGGTCGAGTCTCTCCAGGGGCCGGGCTAGCCTCCCCAGTGGCCGGGCGAGTCTCTCCAGAGGCCGGGCGAGTCTCACCAGGGGCCAGGCGAGTCTCTCCAGGGGCCGGGCGAGTCATTTCAGAGGCAGGGCGAGTCTCTCCAGGGGACGGGCGAGTCTCTCCAGGGGACAGGCGAGTCTCTCCAGAGGCCGGGCGAGTCTCTCCAGTGGCCGGGCGAGTCTCTACAGAGGCCGAGCGAGTCTTTCCAGAGGCCGGGCGAGTCTCTGCAGAGGGCGGGTGAGTATAAAAAGAGGCCGGGCGAGTCTCTAAAGAGGCCAAGTGAGTCTCTACAGAGGCCGGGCAAGTCTCTCCATAGGCTGGGCGAGTCTCACCAGGGGCCAGGCGAGTCTCTCCAGGGGCCGGGCGAGTCACTTCAGAGGCAGGGCGAGTCTCTCCAGGGGACGGGCGAGTCTCTCCAGGGGACAGGCGAGTCTCTCCAGAGGCCGGGCGAGTCTCTCCAGTGGCCGGGCGAGTCTTTCCAGAGGCAGAGCGAGTCTCTCCAGAGGCCGGGAGAATCTTCCCAGAGGCCAGGCGAGTCTCTCCAGAGGCCAGGCGAGTCATTCCAGGGGTCGGGCGAGTCTCTCCATAGGCAGGGCGAGTCTCTCCAGGGGCCGGGCGAGTCACTTTAGAGGCCGGGCGAGTCTTCCCAGGGGCCAGGCGAGTCTCTCCAGAGGTAGGGCGAGTCTCTCCAGGGGCCCTGCGAGTCTCTCCAGGGGCCGGGCGAGTCTCTCTAGAGGCAGGGCGAGTCTCTCCAGGAGCCGGGCTAATCTCTCCAGAGGCCGGGCGAATCTCTATAGAGGCCGGGCGAGTCTCTCCAGAGGCCGGGCGAATCTCTACAGAGGTCGGGTGAGTCTCCCCAGTGGCCAGGCAAGTCTTTCCAGAGGCCGGGCGAGTCTCCCCAGGGGCCGGGCGAGTCTCTCCAGAGGCAGGGCAAGTCTCTCTAGGGGCCGCGCGAATCTCTATAGAGGCCGGGCGAGTCTCTCCAGAGGCCGGGCGAGTCTCTCCAGAGGCCGGACGAGTCTCTCCAGAGGCTGGGCGAGTATCCCCAGTGGCCTGGCAAAACTCCCCAGTGGCCGGTCGAGTCTTTCCAGAGGCCAGGCGAGTCTCTCCAGAGGCCGGGCGAGTCTCTCCAGAGGCCAGGCGAGTCTCTCCAGAGGCCGGGCGAGTCTCTCCGGGAGCCAGGCGAGTCTCTACATAGGAGGGGCGTGTCTCTCCAGAGGCCAGGCGAATCTCTACAGAGGCAGGGCGAGTCTTTCCAGAGGCCGGGCGAATCTCTACAGAGGCCGGGAGAGTCTCTCCAGAGGCTGGGCAAGTATCCCCAGTGGCCGGGCAAATCTCCCCAGTGGCTGGTCGAGTCTTTCCAGAGGCCAGGCGAGTCTCTCCGGAGGCCGGGCGAGTCTCTCCAGGAGCCAGGCGAGTCTCTACATAGGAGGGGGGTGTCTCTCCAGAGGCCAGGCGAATCTCTACAGAGGCAGGGCGAGTCTTTCCAGAGGCCGGGCGAATTTCTACAGAGGCCGGGAGAGTCTCTCCAGGGCCCAGCAAGTCCCTCCAGAGGCCGGATGAGTCTCTCCAGGGGCCGGGCGAGTCTCTACAGAGGCCGCGCGAATCTCTATAGAGGTCAGGCGAGTCATTCCAGAGGCCGGGCGAATCTCTACAGAGGTCGGGTGAGTCTCTCCAGAGGCCGGGCAAGTGTTTCCAGAGGCCGGGTGAGTCTCCCCAGTGGCCAGGCGAGTCTTTCCAGAGGCCGGGCGAGTCTCCCCAGTGTCCGGGCGAGTCTTTCCAGAGGCCAGGCGAGTCTCTCCAGGGGCCGGGCGAGTCTCTGCAGGGGCCGAGCGAGTCTCTAAAGAGGCCGGGCGCGTCTCTACAGAGGCCCGGCGAGTCTCTCCAGGGGCCGGATGAGTTTCTTCAGGGGCCGGGCGAGTCTCTCCGGAGGCCGGGCGAGTCTCTCCAGGGGCCGGGCTAGCCTCTTCAGGGGCCAGGCGAGTCTTTCCAGAGACAGGGCGAGTCTCTCCAGGGGCCGGGTGAGTCTTTCCAGTGGCCGGGCGAGTCTCTCTCCAGGGGACGGGCGAGTCTCTCCAGAGGCCAGGCGAGTCTCTCCAGGGGCCGGGCGAGTCTCTCCAGAGGCCGAGAGAGTCTTTCCAGAGGCCGGGCGAGTCTCTCCGGAGGCAGGGCGAATCTCTCCAGTGGCCGGGCGATTCTTTCCAGAGGCTGGGCTTGTCTCTCCATAGGCCGGGCGCTTCTCTCCAGAGGCCGGGCGAGTCTCTACAGAGGCCGAGTGAGTCTCTCCGGAGGCAGGGCGAATCTCTCCAGAGGCCGGGCGAGTCAATCCAGAGGCCGGACGAGTCTCTCCAGAGGCTGGGCGTGTCTCTCCATAGGCCGAGCGAATCTCTCCAGGGGCCAGGTGAGTCTCTCCAGGGGCCGGGCGAGTCTCTTCAGAGGCCGGGCGAGCCTCTCGAGGGGACAGGCGAGTCTCTCGAGAGGCCGGGTGAGTCTCTCCAGTGGCCGGGCGAGTCTCTCCAGTGGCCGGGCGAATCTCTACAGAGGCCGGGCGAGTCTCTCCAGAGGCTGCGCGTATCTCTACAAAGGCCGGGCGAGTCTCTCCAGAGGCCGGGCGAGTCTCTCTCCAGGGGACGGGCGAGTCTCTCCAGAGGCCAGGCGAGTCTCTCCAGGGGCCGGGCGAGTCTCTCCAGAGGCCGAGAGAGTCTTTCCAGAGGCCGGGCGAATCTCTACAGAGGCCGGGCGAGTCTCCCCAGTGTCCGGGCGAGTCTTTCCAGAGGCCAGGCGAGTCTCTCCAGGGGCCGGGCGAGTCTCTGCAGAGGCCGGGCGAGTCTCTCCAGGGGACAGGCGAGTCTCTCCAGAGGCCGGGTGAGTCTCTCCAGTGGCCGGGCGAGTCTCTACAGATGCCGGGCGAATCTCTACAGAGGCCGGGCGAGTCTCTCCAGAGGCTGCGCGTATCTCTACAAAGGCCGGGCGAGTCTCTCCAGAGGCCGGGCGAGTCTCTCTCCAGGGGACGGGCGAGTCTCTCCAGAGGCCAGGCGAGTCTCTCCAGGGGCCGGGCGAGTCTCTCCAGAGGCCGAGAAAGTCTTTCCAGAGGCCGGGCGAGTCTCTCCAGAGGCCAGGCGAGTCTTACCAGAGGCAGGGCGAGTCTCTCCAGAGGCCGGGCGAGTCTCTCCAGAGGCCGAGAGAGTCTTCCCAGAGGCCGGGCGAGTCTCTCCAGAGGCCAGGCGAGTCTTCCCAGGGGCCGGGCGAGTCTCTCCAGAGGCCAGGCGAGTCTTCCCAGGGGCCGGGCGAGTCTCTCCAGAGGCCGGGCGAGTCTTTCCAGGGGCCAGGCGAGTCTCTCCAGAGGCCAGGCGAGTCTTTCCAGGGGCCGGGCGAGTCTCCCCAGTGGTCGGTCGAGTCTTTCCAGAGGCCAGGCGAGTCTCTCCGGAGGCCAGGCGAATCTCTGCAAAGATCTGGCTAGTGTCTAAAGAGGCCGGGCGAGTCTCTACAGAGGCCAGGCGAGTCTCTCCATAGGCCAGGCGAGTCTTTCCAGGGGCCGGGCGAGTCTCCCCAGTGGTCGGTCGAGTCTTTCCAGAGGCCAGGCGAGTCTCTCCGGAGGCCAGGCGAATCTCTGCAAAGATCTGGCTAGTGTCTAAAGAGGCCGGGCGAGTCTCTACAGAGGCCGGGCGAGTCTCTCCAGGGGCCGGGCTCGCCTCTCCAGGGGCCAGGCGAGTCTTTCCAGAGGCAGGGCGAGTCTCTCCAGGGGCCGGGCGAGTCTTTCCAGTGGCCGGGCGAGTCTCTCCAGAGGCCGGCTAGTCTCACCAGGGGCCAGGCGAGTCTCTCCAGGGGACAGGCGAGTCTCTCCAGAGGCCGGGTGAGTCTCTCCAGTGGCCGGGCGAGTCTCTACAGATGCCGGGCGTATCTCTAGAGGCCGGGCAAGTCTCTCCAGAGGCTGGGCGTATCTCTACAAAGGCCGGGCGAGTCTCTCAAGAGGCCTGGGCGAGTCTCTCTCCAGGGGACTGGCGAGTCTCTCCAGAGGCCAGGCGAGTCTCTCCAGGGGCCGGGCGAGTCTCTCCAGAGGCCGAGAGAGTCTTTCCAGAGGCCGGGCGAGTCTCTCCAGAGGCCAGGCGAGTCTTACCAGAGGCAGCGCGAGTCTCTCCAGAGGCCGGGCGAGTCTCTTTAGAGGCCGAGAGAGTCTTCCCAGAGGCTGGGCGAGTCTCTCCAGGGGCCGGGTGAGTGTCTTTAGAGGCCGAGAGTGTCTTCCCAGAGGCTGGGCGAGTCTCTCCAGAGGCCAGTCGAGTCTTTCCAGGGGCCGGGCGAGTCTCTCCAGGGGCCGAGCAAGTCTCTCCAGAGGCCGGATGAGTCTCTCCAGGGGCCGGGAGAGTCTCTACAGAGGCCGGGCGAATCTCTATAGAGGCCGGGCGAGTCATTCCAGAGGCCGGGCGAATCTCTACAGAGGTCGGGTGAGTCTCTCCAGAGGCCGGGCGAGTGTTTCCAGAGTCCGGGCGAGTCTCCCCAGTGGCCGGGCGAGTCTTTCCAGAGGCCGGGCGAGTCTCTCCAGGGGCCGGGCGAGTCTCTGCAGAGGCCGAGCGAGTCTCTAAAGAGGCCGGGCGCGTCTCTACAGAGGCCCGGCGAGTCTCTCCAGGGGCCGGACGAGTTTCTTCAGGGGCCGGGCGAGTCTCTCCGGAGGCCGGGCGAGTCTCTCCAGGGGCCGGGCTCGCCTCTCCAGGGGCCAGGCGAGTCTTTCCAGAGGCAGGGCAAGTTTCTCCAGGGGCCGGGCGAGTCTTTCCAGTGGCCGGGCGAGTCTCTCCAGAGGCCGGCTAGTCTCACCAGGGGCCAGGCGAGTCTCTCCAGGGGCCGGGCGAGTCTCTTCAGAGGCCGAGCGAGTCTCTCCAGGGGACAGGCGAGTCTCTCCAGAGGCCGGGTGAGTCTCTCCAGTGGCCGGGCGAGTCTCTACAGATGCCGGGCGAATCTCTACAGAGGCCGGGCGAGTCTCTCCAGAGGCTGGGCGTATCTCTACAAAGGCCGGGCGAGTCTCTCCAGGGGCCGGGCGAGTCTTTCCAGGGGCCGGGCGAGTCTCTCCAGAGGCCGGCTAGTCTCACCAGGGGCAAGGCGAGTCTCTCCAGGGGCCGGGCGAGTCTCTTCAGAGGCCGGGCGAGTCTCTCCAGGGGACAGGCGAGTCTCTCCAGAGGCCGGGTGAGTCTCTCCAGTGGCCGGGCGAGTCTCTACAGATGCCGGGCGAATCTCTACAGAGGCCGGGCGAGTCTCTCCAGAGGCTGGGCGTATCTCTACAAAGGCCGGGCGAGTCTCTCCAGAGGCCAGGCGAGTCTCTTCAGGGGCCGGGCGAGTCTCTCCAGAGGCTGAGAGAGTCTTTCCAGAGGCCGGGCGAGTCTCTCCAGAGGCCAGGCGAGTCTTACCAGAGGCAGGGCGAGTCTCTCCAGAGGCCGGCTATTCTCACCAGGGGACAGGCGAGTCTCTCCAGTGGCCGGGCGAGTCTCTACAGATGCCGGGCGAATCTCTACAGAGGTCGGGTGAGTCTCCCCAGTGGCCAGGCGAGTCTTTCCACAGACCAGGCGAGTCTCCGCAGGGGCCGGGCAAGTCTCTCCAGAGGCAGGGCAAGTCAATCTAGGGGCCGGGCGAGTCTCTTTAGAGGACGGGCGAGTCTCCCCAGTGGCCGGGCGAGTCTTTCCAGAGGCCAGGCGAGTCTCTCCAGGGGCCGGACGAGTTTCTTCAGTGGCCGGGCGAGTCTCTCCGGAGGCCGGGCGAGTCTCTCCAGGGGCCGGGCTAGCCTCTCCAGGGGCCAGGCGAGTCTTTCCAGAGGCAGAGCGAGTCTCTCCAGGGGCCGGACGAGTCTTTCCAGTGGCCGGGCGAGTCTCTGCAGAGGCCGAGCGAGTCTCTAAAGAGGCCGGGCGCGTCTCTACAGATGCCCGGCGAGTCTCTCCAGGGGCCGGACGAGTTTCTTCAGTGGCCGGGCGAGTCTCTCCGGAGGCCGGGCGAGTCTCTCCAGGGGCCGGGCTAGCCTCTCCAGGGGCCAGGCGAGTCTTTCCAGAGGCAGAGCGAGTCTCTCCAGGGGCCGGGCGAGTCTTTCCAGTGGCCGGGCGAGTCTCTCCAGAGGCCGGCTAGTCTCACCAGGGGCCAGGCGAGTCTCTCCAGGGGCCGGGCGAGTCTCTTCAGAGGCCGGGCGAGTCTCTCCAGGGGACAGGCGAGTCTCTCCAGAGGCCGGGTGAGTCTCTCCAGTGGCCGGGCGAGTCTTCACAGATGCCGGGCGAATCTCTACAGATGCCGAGCGAGTCTCTCCAGAGGCTGGGCGTATCTCTACAAAGGCCGGGCGAGTCTCTCCAGAGGCCGGGCGAGTCTCTCTCCAGGGGACGGGCGAGTCTCTCCAGAGGCCAGGCGAGTCTCTCCAGGGGCCGGGCGAGTCTCTCCAGAGGCCGAGAGAGTCTTTCCAGAGGCCGGGCGAGTCTCTCCAGAGGCCAGGCGAGTCTTACCAGAGGCAGGGCGAGTCTCTCCAGAGGCCGGGCGAGTCTCTCCAGAGGCCGAGAGAGTCTTCCCAGAGGCCGGGCGAGTCTCTCCAGAGGCCAGGCGAGTCTCTCCAGGGGCCGGGCGAGTCTCTCCAGAGCCCGGGCGAGTCTTTCCAGGGGCCAGGCGAGTTTCTCCAGAGGCCAGGCGAGTCTTTCCAGGGGCCGGGCGAGTCTCTCCAGGGGCCGGGCGAGTCTTTCCAGGGGCCAGGCGAGTTTCTCCAGAGGCCAGGCGAGTCTTTCCAGGGGCCGGGCGAGTCTCCCCAGGAGCCGGGCTAATCTCTCCGGAGGCCGGGCGAATCTCTATAGAGGCCGGGCGAGTCTCTCCAGAGTCCGGGCGAATCTCTACAGAGGTCGGGTGAGTCTCCCTAGTGGCCAGGCGATTCTCTTTAAAGAGGCCGGGCGAGTATCTACAGAGGCCGAGCGAGTCTCTCCGGAGGCAGGGCGAATCTCTCCAGAGGCCGGGCGAGTCAATCCAGAGGCCCGACGAGTCTCTCCAGAGGCTGGGCGAGTCTCACCAGGGGCCAGGCGAGTCTCTCCAGGGGCCGGGCGAGTCTCTTCAGAGGCCGGGCGAGTCTCTTCAGAGGCCGGGCGAGTCTCTTCAGAGGCCGGGCGAGTCTCTCCAGGGGCCGGGCGAGTCTCACCAGGGGCCAGGCGAGTCTCTCCAGGGGCCGGGCGAGTCTCTTCAGAGGCCGGGCGAGTATCCCCAGTGGCCGGGCAAGTCTCCCCAGTGGTCGGTCGAGTCTTTCCAGAGGCCAGGCGAGTCTCTCCGGAGGCCAGGCGAATCTCTGCAAAGATCTGGCTAGTGTCTAAAGAGGCCGGGCGAGTCTCTACAGAGGCCAGGCGAGTCTCTCCATAGGCCAGGCGAGTCTCTCCAGGGGCCGGACGAGTCTCTCCAGAGGCCGGGCGAGTCTCTCCAGAGGCCGGGCTAGCCTCTCCAGGGGCAGGTCGAGTCTTTCCAGATGCAGGGCGAGTCTCTCCAGGGGCCTGGTCGAGTCTCTCCAGGGGCCGGGAGAGTCTCTTTAGAGACCAGGCGAGTCTCTCCAGAGGCCGGGCGAGTTTCTCCAGGGGTCGGGCGAGTCTTTCCAGGGGCCGGGCGAGTCTCTTCAGAGGCCGGGCGAGTCTCTCCAGGGGCCGGGCGAGTCTCTCCAGAGGCAGGGCGAGTCTCTCCAGGAGCCAGGCGAGTCTCTCCAGAGGCCGGGCGAATCTCTATAGAGGCCGTGCAAGTCTCTCCAGAGGCCGGGCGAATCTCTACAGAGGTCGGGTGAGTCTCTCCAGAGGCAGGCTAGTGTTTCCAGAGGCCGAGTGAGACTCCCCAGTGGCCAGGCGAGTCTTTCCAGAGGCCGGGCGAGTCTCCCCAGTGGCCGGGCGAGTCTTTCCAGGGGCCGGGCGAGTCTCTCCGGAGGCCGGGCGAGTCTCTCCAGGGGTGGGCTAGCCTCTCCAGGGGCCAGGCCAGACTTTCCAGAGGCCGGGTGAGTCTCCGCAGTGGCCTGGCGAGTCTTTTCAGAGGCCGGTCGAGTCTCCCCAGTGGCCGGGCGAGTCTTTCCAGAGGCCAGGCGAGTCTCTCTAGGGGCCGGACGAGTCTCTCCAGGGGCCGGGCGAGTCTCTCTGGAGGCCGGTCGAGTCTCTCCAGGGGCCGGGCTAGCCTCCCCAGTGGCCGGGCGAGTCTCTCCAGAGGCCGGGCGAGTCTCTCCAGGGGCCGGGCGAGTCATTTCAGAGGCAGGGCGAGTCTCTCCAGGGGACGGGCGAGTCTCTCCAGGGGACAGGCGAGTCTCTCCAGAGGCCGGGCGAGTCTCTCCAGTGGCCGGGCGAGTCTGTACAGAGGCCGAGCGAGTCTCTCCAGAGGCCGGGCGAGTCTCTGCAGAGGGCGGGTGAGTATAAAAAGAGGCCGGGCGAGTCTCTAAAGAGGCCAAGTGAGTCTCTACAGAGGCCGGGCAAGTCTCTCCATAGGCTGGGCGAGTCTCACCAGGGGCCAGGCGAGTCTCTCCAGGGGCCGGGCGAGTCACTTCAGAGGCAGGGCGAGTCTCTCCAGGGGACGGGCGAGTCTCTCCAGGGGACAGGCGAGTCTCTCCAGAGGCCGGGCGAGTCTCTCCAGTGGCCGGGCGAGTCTGTACAGAGGCTGAGCGAGTCTCTCCAGAGGCCGGGCGAGTCTCTGCAGAGGGCGGGTGAGTATAAAAAGAGGCCGGGCGAGTCTCTAAAGAGGCCAAGTGAGTCTCTACAGAGGCCGGGCAAGTCTCTCCATAGGCTGGGCGAGTCTCTCCAGGGGCCGGGCAAGTCTCTCCAGAGGCTGGGCGAGTCTCTCCAGGGGCCAGTCGAGTCTCTCCAGGGGCCGGGCTAGCCTCTCCAAAGGCCGGGCGAGTCTTTCCAGAGGCAGAGCGAGTCTCTCCAGAGGCCGAGAGAGTCTTCCCAGAGGCCAGGCGAGTCTCTCCAGAGGCCAGGCGAGTCTTTCCAGGGGTCGGGCGAGTCTCTCCATAGGCCGGGCGAGTCTTCCCAGGGGCCGGGCGAGTCTCTCCAGGGGCTGGGCGAGTCTCTCTAGAGGCAGGGCGAATCTCTCCAGGAGCCGGGCTAATCTCTCCAGAGGCCGGGCGAATCTCTATAGAGGCCGGGCGAGTCTCTCCAGAGGCCGGGCGAATCTCTACAGAGGTCGGGTGAGTCTCCCCAGTGGCCAGGCGAGTCTTTCCAGAGGCCGGGCGAGTCTCCCCAGGGGCCGGGCGAGTCTCTCCAGAGGCAGGGCAAGTCTCTCTAGGGGCCGGGCGAGTCTCTCCAGAGGCAGGGCGAGTCTCTCCAGGGGCCGGGTGAGTCTCTCCAGGGGCCGGGCGAGTCTCTCCAGAGGCAGGGCGAGTCTCTCCAGGAGCCAGGCGACTCTCCTGAGGCCGGGCGAATCTCTATAGAGGCCGGGCGAGTCTCTCCAGGGGCCGGGCGAGTCTCTTCAGAGGCCGGGCGAGTCTCTCCAGGGGACAGGCGAGTCTCTCCAGAGGCCGGGTGAGTCTCTCCAGTGGCCGGGCGAGTCTTCACAGATGCCGGGCGAATCTCTACAGATGCCGAGCGAGTCTCTCCAGAGGCTGGGCGTATCTCTACAAAGGCCGGGCGAGTCTCTCCAGAGGCCGGGCGAGTCTCTCTCCAGGGGACAGGCGAGTCTCTCCAGAGGCCAGGCGAGTCTCTCCAGGGGCCGGGCGAGTCTCTCCAGAGGCCGAGAGAGTCTTTCCAGAGGCCGGGCGAGTCTCTCCAGAGGCCAGGCGAGTCTTACCAGAGGCAGGGCGAGTCTCTCCAGAGGCCGGGCGAGTCTCTCCAGAGGCCGAGAGAGTCTCCCCAGAGGCCGGGCGAGTCTCTCCAGAGGCCAGGCGAGTCTTCCCAGGGGCCGGGCGAGTCTCTCCAGAGCCCGGGCGAGTCTTTCCAGGGGCCAGGCGAGTTTCTCCAGAGGCCAGGCGAGTCTTTCCAGGGGCCGGGCGAGTCTCTCCAGGGGCCGGGCGAGTCTCTCTAGAGGCAGGGCGAGTCTCCCCAGGAGCCGGGCTAATCTCTCCGGAGGCCGGGCGAATCTCTATAGAGGCCGGGCGAGTCTCTCCAGAGGCCGGGCGAATCTCTACAGAGGTCGGGTGAGTCTCCCTAGTGGCCAGGCGATTCTCTTTAAAGAGGCCGGGCGAGAATCTACAGAGGCCGAGCGAGTCTCTCCGGAGGCAGGGCGAATCTCTCCAGAGGCCGGGCGAGTCAATCCAGAGGCCCGACGAGTCTCTCCAGAGGCTGGGCGAGTCTCACCAGGGGCCAGGCGAGTCTCTCCAGGGGCCGGGCGAGTCTCTTCAGAGGCCGGGCGAGTCTCTCCAGGGGCCGGGCGAGTCTCACCAGGGGCCAGGCGAGTCTCTCCAGGGGCCGGGCGAGTCTCTTCAGAGGCCGGGCGAGTTTCTCAAGAGGACGGGCGAGTCTCTCCAGAGGCTGAGCGAGTCTCCCCAGTGGCCAGGCGAGTCTTTCCAGAGGCCGGGCGAGTATCCCCAGTGGCCGGGCAAGTCTCCCCAGTGGTCGGTCGAGTCTTTCCAGAGGCCAGGCGAGTCTCTCCGGAGGCCAGGCGAATCTCTTCAAAGATCTGGCTAGTGTCTAAAGAGGCCGGGCGAGTCTCTACAGAGGCCAGACGAGTCTCTCCATAGGCCAGGCGAGTCTCTCCAGGGGCCGGACGAGTCTCTCCAGAGGCCGGGCGAGTCTCTCCAGAGGCCGGGCTAGCCTCTCCAGGGGCAGGTCGAGTCTTTCCAGATGCAGGGCGAGTCTCTCCAGGGGCCTGGTCGAGTCTCTCCAGGGGCCGGGAGAGTCTCTTTAGAGACCAGGCGAGTCTCTCCAGAGGCCGGGCGAGTTTCTCCAGGGGTCGGGCGAGTCTTTCCAGGGGCCGGGCGAGTCTCTTCAGAGGCCGGGCGAGTCTCTCCAGGGGCCGGGCGAGTCTCTCCAGAGGCAGGGCGAGTCTCTCCAGGAGCCAGGCGAGTCTCTCCAGAGGCCGGGCGAATCTCTATAGAGGCCGTGCAAGTCTCTCCAGAGGCCGGGCAAATCTCTACAGAGGTCGGGTGAGTCTCTCCAGAGGCAGGCTAGTGTTTCCAGAGGCCGAGTGAGACTCCCCAGTGGCCAGGCGAGTCTTTCCAGAGGCCGGGCGAGTCTCCCCAGTGGCCGGGCGAGTCTTTCCAGGGGCCGGGCGAGTCTCTCCGGAGGCCGGGCGAGTCTCTCCAGGGGTGGGCTAGCCTCTCCAGGGGCCAGGCCAGACTTTCCAGAGGCCGGGTGAGTCTCCGCAGTGGCCTGGCGAGTCTTTTCAGAGGCCGGTCGAGTCTCCCCAGTGGCCGGGCGAGTCTTTCCAGAGGCCGGGCGAGTCTCTCTAGGGGCCGGACGAGTCTCTCCAGGGGCCGGGCGAGTCTCTCTGGAGGCCGGTCGAGTCTCTCCAGGGGCCGGGCTAGCCTCCCCAGTGGCCGGGCGAGTCTCTCCAGAGGCCGGGCGAGTCTCACCAGGGGCCAGGCGAGTCTCTCCAGGGGCCGGGCGAGTCACTTCAGAGGCAGGGCGAGTCTCTCCAGGGGACGGGCGAGTCTCTCCAGGGGACAGGCGAGTCTCTCCAGAGGCCGGGCGAGTCTCTCCAGTGGCCGGGCGAGTCTGTACAGAGGCTGAGCGAGTCTCTCCAGAGGCCGGGCGAGTCTCTGCAGAGGGCGGGTGAGTATAAAAAGAGGCCGGGCGAGTCTCTAAAGAGGCCAAGTGAGTCTCTACAGAGGCCGGGCAAGTCTCTCCATAGGCTGGGCGAGTCTCTCCAGGGGCCGGGCAAGTCTCTCCAGAGGCTGGGCGAGTCTCTCCAGGGGCCAGTCGAGTCTCTCCAGGGGCCGGGCTAGCCTCTCCAAAGGCCGGGCGAGTCTTTCCAGAGGCAGAGCGAGTCTCTCCAGAGGCCGAGAGAGTCTTCCCAGAGGCCAGGCGAGTCTCTCCAGAGGCCAGGCGAGTCTTTCCAGGGGTCGGGCGAGTCTCTCCATAGGCAGGGCGAGTCTCTCCAGGGGCCGGGCGAGTCACTTTAGAGGCCGGGCGAGTCTTCCCAGGGGCCGGGCGAGTCTCTCCAGGGGCTGGGCGAGTCTCTCTAGAGGCAGGGCGAATCTCTCCAGGAGCCGGGCTAATCTCTCCAGAGGCCGGGCGAATCTCTATAGAGGCCGGGCGAGTCTCTCCAGAGGCCGGGCGAATCTCTACAGAGGTCGGGTGAGTCTCCCCAGTGGCCAGGCGAGTCTTTCCAGAGGCCGGGCGAGTCTCCCCAGGGGCCGGGCGAGTCTCTCCAGAGGCAGGGCAAGTCTCTCTAGGGGCCGGGCGAGTCTCTCCAGAGGCAGGGCGAGTCTCTCCAGGGGCCGGGTGAGTCTCTCCAGGGGCCGGGCGAGTCTGTCCAGAGGCAGGGCGAGTCTCTCCAGGAGCCAGGCGACTCTCCTGAGGCCGGGCGAATCTCTATAGAGGCCGGGCGAGTCTCTCCAGAGGCCGGGCGAATCTCTCCAGAGGCCGGACGAGTCTCTCCAGAGGCTGGGCGAGTATCCCCAGTGGCCGGGCAAAACTCCCCAGTGGCCGGTCGAGTCTTTCCAGAGGCCAGGCGAGTCTCTCCAGAGGCCGGGCGAGTCTCTCCAGAGGCCAGGCGAGTCTCTGCAGAGGGCGGGTGAGTATAAAAAGAGGCCGGGCGAGTCTCTAAAGAGGCCAAGTGAGTCTCTACAGAGGCCGGGCAAGTCTCTCCATAGGCTGGGCGAGTCTCTCCTCTGCAGGTTGGATTACAGATGAGTGCTGCTGTATGGTGCCTTCATACCTCTAGGGCAGGATACCTACCTGATATGTATTGTCATGGGGCGCACCAAGATCTTGTCTCAGGCTTTGCTTGCAGTCCTACCATATCGCACTAAATGCAGAAGTGCAGTCAATGCAGCTTTTTACCTAAAATAGTAAAAATTGGTCAAAGCCTCATGCAGTGTATTACCTGACCCTGGAATAACATCAATGGCAATTATAAGAATAATGCTGATAATAATACAAATTCTGTATGTCTGTTTTCAGCCTTACAAAACCATAACTATAGAAGTTTAAATTTATACGTAAAGCTAGATATTTTTAGAAATATCTATATTGATATATAACTATCTATTTTTATAGCTAGATATATATCTATGCAGTAAGATGCATTAGATCGATGGTGACACGCGCACCCGAAACAAGGACCACAGGTTGTAAGCAGCCATTTTTCCGTCAGTCTCCACTGGAGTCTCTCCCAGGCCCAAACTGAACCTACCTACCTGAATTGTAAGTACCTACCTTCTTGTTCTCTATGAAAGAACTGAGCGTACCTTTTAAAAAAATGGCGGCAGCAGCAGCAACCAATCACATTTTGTATAGTTTATGTATAGCTACCTGCCATGCTTTCCATTGGTTTCTACAATAACATTGCAGCGCCCTCTGTTGGTTTTACAGAAACGTGCTGCACCACCTATTGGATTTACCCAAACTTACAGCACCATAGAGATTAGCGGGTCACCTCCCAGTTCTCCATCTTTTTGCCCTATTTTTCTCTAGGGTGGTTTCAAACCGGCGGGTAAAATCGCGCCATTTTTAACCGATGCGTTGGTTATTGAAAAAAAAAGCAGATTTCGCAGCCAATGATTCCCGACGGTTCCCTTCCCTTCAGCAAGGTTTTCACTGATGTGATGTTGAGAGAGAAAATCACAGCCTGCTGTGTCCTTCTGCGCAGTGCGTTTTTTAAAATCTCCCATGTAATCCTATGGAGGCTGCGTTTTATCGCATCACAAGGCGAAAAATATGCGCTGCATGTTAACATTGGAAAGTCCTACCGACTTGCACGTTAAACAAAAACATGCGGTTTTTAATGTGCGCGGCAGCGATGCGATTTAATCCTCTAAAAAAAAGGATCGCTGGTGATTGTCACGGCCGTATATTGGGACAAAACTAAGCCTAAGATTTCTGGCTGGAATCGGCACACGTGACGGGGCGGAGCTACGATGACGACGCGGTGAGCAGCTCTCCGGCACGAGCGGCCCCATTCACCAGGCAGAAGACCGCACAGCGCAAGCGCGTCTAAAAAAGCAAGAAGCCAGCGAAATTAGACGGAGCCATGGAGACGGGGACGCCAGCAACGGAGCAGGTAAGTGAATAACTTCTGTATGGCTCATATTTAACCCCTTAGTGACCAAGCCTGTTTGCGCCTTAATGACCAGGCCAAATTTGGCAAATCTGACATGTGTCACTTTAACATGGAAAAACACCAGAAAGGTTTTGCATATCCAAGCGATTCTGACATTGTTTTTTCGCCACATGTTGTGCTTCATTTAGGCGGAAAAAATAGACCGATAGAAATTGTGTTTATTTATTAAAAGCGCCAAAATTGGGAAAATTTTGAAAAAAATGGTCATTTTTTCACATTTCCAACTGCAATATCTTAAATATGTGCAAACATAATATAGAAATTTTTGCTAAGATTTATATTTCCACCCGTTTACTTTATTTTGGGCGCACATTGGAAAAACTTTCGTTTTTTTTTAACTATTTAGGAGACGTACAAATTTAACATTACTTTTTAGCATTTTGAGGAACACTTTGTTTTTCTATACCAAGCCGAGATTGGAAAGGCTCATGAGTGTCAGAATAATAGATACCCCCCCCAAATGACCTCATTTTAAAAACTACACCCCTTAATGTATTCACTGAGGGGTGTCATGAGTATTTTGACCCCACAGTTTTTTTTCAGGAATTAATTCAATTTAGAGGAGAAAAAGTAAAATTTCATATTTTTGCAAATCTGTTATTTTAAAGACATATTTTTTTCCTATAGTTTACATGAAAATCATGATTTACACCCCAAAATGGATACCCCTATTTCTCCCGTGTTCAGAAATATACCCATTGTGGCCCTATTGTTATATCTGAGTCCACAACGGGGCCCAAAATGAAAGGAGTAGTCAGTGTCTTTCAAAACAGAAATTTTGCTTGAAGTCCTTTTAGGCCCCATAGCACACATGTAGAGTTCTTGAGCGCCCAAAACAATAGAAACCCCCCACAAATGACCCCATTTTGAAAACTAGACCCCTTAAGGAATTTATCTAGGGGTGTACTGCATATTTTGACCCCACAGTTTTTGAATGAATTCAAACCAAGCAAAAGGAAAAAATTGTGATTTTCGTTTTTTCGGCAATTCTGTCATTTTAAAAACAGCTTTTTTTGTACAGCACACATATGAAGGAAGACTTGCACCCAAAAATGGATACCCCTGTTTGTCCCGTGTTCAGAGACATACCCATTGTGGCCCTAATCTTATGTCTGGATACACAACGGGGCCCAAAATAAAAGGAGTAATCGGTGGCTTTCAGAACATAGATTTTGCTTGAAGTCCTTTTAGGCCCCATTGCCCACTTGTAGAGTTCTTGAGCGCCCAAAACCATATAGAACCCCCACAAATGACCCCATTTTAAAAACTAGACCCCTTAACGAATTTATCTAGGGATGTACTGCATATTTTGACAGTGGCGGCGCGGTTACGTGCAGGGAGTGTGGTGGCGGCGCGGTTACGTGCAGGGAGTGTAGTGGCGGCACGGTAACATGAGGGAATTGTGGTGGCGGTGCGGTTATGTGCGGGGAGTGTGGTGACGGTGCGGAGAGTGTGGAGGCGCAATGGTTACATGAGGAAGGTGTGGTGATGGTACGGTTACATGCTGGGAGTGTGGTGGCGGTACGGTTACATAAGGGCGGTGTGGTGATGGTGGGGTTACATGCGGGGAGTGTGGTGACGGTGTGGTTACATGCTGGGGAGTGTAGTGACGGTGTGTTTACATGCGGGGAGTGTGGAGGCGGCGCGGTTACATGCGGGGAGTGTGGAGGCGGTACAGCTGCACAAGGGGAGTGTGGTGGGGATGCTGATTTTCGCACCTGTGATGGAACCCCTAACAATAATTTGTGCCGTGCCATTTCCATAAATGTCATAGAAGGCAATGAAAATGAAGTGAACAGTTTAGCATACAGTAATGCCCCTTTCGCACGGGCCAAAAATCTCACTTACCCAAAGGAACCAGCTTATTCACACTCATGAGGCTCTATTAGACTACATAAATAGGTACGCAGCATGTTCTACTTTAGGGCTCATGCGATGTACTGCCGTGTGACACGTGGTGAATCAGTATATCAGTGAGTATATGGCCGCTCTCTGTGATTTTTTTTTTTTGTTGTCTGACTTTTATTGATCCATTCACATTAGCGTGTAAACACTGTGTGTAGATCCGAGCGAGGAAAAGATGGCAGCTTGCTCTATTTCTCCACATACCACGCAGTGTGAGCCCTATACTTTTGTATGGGCAGCGTATATACAGCACTGTCCATACGCAATACATATGCAACCCCCACGATGAAACAGAGCAGGGAATTAGAAGAAAAAAGACAGTCACACATCGCATGATCGTGTACGTGAGATACGTAGTCATGCGCAGTACACTCGCTGCCATACGCAGTCTCTGCCGACAGAGTCGGCATCACATAGACCGTTAGTACACTACGGGACACCCGCATTGTTTTATGCATATAGTCGCTTATAAATTATATTGGAAAATTTTAATTTTTGATTATACAAGGTATTACTTTTATTTGCTGAGATTGAAATACCCTTCTAAGCCTTCAGTCACAGATGTAAAAGAATTTGGCGGAAATAACAGTGACAACGAACATAGTGGCGGACATAATAGGTAACACCACCACCACAGCGGGGAAAATATCTATATTATACTATCACATACAGGACACGATCAATGCATGCAACCCGATACCAACAAAAGCAAAATGGTGGATCATGTGAGCGGGAACCGCATACAGCAGCTCCCGGTGACAGCTCCCTGCTCTCGGCTACTCATTCTAGTCGAGAGCAGGGAATTTTTAAATTTCCCGGGCCTCCCGGCTCTCTGTGCATGCGCGTGACGTAATGCGTCTGGCGCGCACGCGCAGACGCCGGCGGCAGTGCCGGGGAGAAGACAGAAGGATCCGGACGCTGCGGAGGACCGGAGGTGAGTACTCTCAGCTCCCCTTACGGATCGGATCCGTAAGGGGAGCTGAAACTTTAATTGTTTTTAACTTTCCATTGAGTTTAACGCGATCGCGTGACCGGGGGTGGGGTCCCGCGGCCCGGGATGACAGCTCCATGCTGTCGGCTACCTCCGGTAACCGGCAGCATGGAGCTATCACGTCCTGAGCCTGCAGGGCTGTCATTCCTAGAGGATGCATAAAACTACGTCCTCTAGGAAAAAAGCCCAGCCGGCCAGGACGTAGAATCCCGATGGGGCCGTCGTTAAGGGGTTAAAGAGCCGATTCCATGGGAAAAACGCATTTTCCGTCAGCTCTGTACAGGTAAGCGGAAACATTTGTCCATTTTCATCAACAAATATTTATTTGATTTTCTAAATTATTGATTTGACAAAGTACATAAAATGCAAATCACAATAATAAAGTATATAATAAAACAAAAGAACTGTTGTGATGAGTCTATGGATGAACCTCGCCTTGTTTCTCAGTGGTAACGCGTCTAAATCATATTCCACATTATTTGAAAGATGCAAAATTGGCCAATCGTTACATTTCGTATTATTCGGTTTGCATAATTTAATTCTTAACCCCTTAGTGACCAGCCCATAGTGTTTTTACGTCCTGCCCAAGTGGGCCTTAATCCCTGAGGACGTAAAAACATGTGTCTGGGTGGATGACAGTGATCATGTAAAGTTAAAAAAAAAAGTGTGAAAAAGTAAAAAAAAAGTTTAAAAAGTTTTTAAAAAGTTTAAAAAGGGGGGGGCGGAGCTACCTGATGCCGGAGTAAGTCGCTTCTGAGACGCGCTCCGGCGGCCGCGGCTTCTTTAAGGCTCCACAAGCTATCACAGCGGCACAGAGAGACGTCATGGGGCGCAAGAGAGCCCAGAACACCTCGGGGCGCACTCCGGAACGCAGTGCAGGCAGTTTGGAGCCGTTCCTGAGACCGCAAGCAGAGGCGGCCGGTGAGCGGGGAAAAATCAAGATGGCGCCGACGGGAGGTCCGGCGCGACCTAGCAGCAGCGTGCAGAAGGAGAGAGCCGCTGAGACGGACGACTCGGACGATAGCGCAAGCTGCCAGTCCAGGGAGCCCAGATCCACAAACTGCTCACAGTCGCAGGGAGGATCGCAAAGCAGGTCAGATAAAATCCACCCTGACACGGCAACACCACAGGCCGAGCTACAGCACTCCCCACCAGGCACACAAACAGCAGCGGGGGAGGGGCGGCCCACAAAGGACACAGAAGAACTGGCAGTATCTCAAGAGCCCTGTAGCCCCCCATGCTCCCCCTATTCATCACCCTCAGGGGCAAACACAAGGGGCCCACGCCAGCACCCTCCACCAGACTCACATTGCGAAGAGGAGCAATGGGATTGGCGCGCACACCTGCGTTCACTCCCCACCAAAAGAGATCTGGACGAATCTCTATATAAGCTCGAACAATCCCACAAAAGAGACATTACAGGTCTGGAGCAGTGACCGGGGGCCTCGTTGAGCGGTCCCCGGTCACATGATAAAGTAGCGAACTAACATTAGGCCGGTCACACATGACTGGAGAGGAATTACGGGTTCTGCATGCGCTTGATCAACGGTAATCCACGGATCAATCGCATGCATTGGATTACACAATTCCCCCCAATTAGCGGGTCGGAATTGCGTAATCCACTCGCAGAAACCACACACACATATATACACACACACACACACACAAGGCTCTCACCCTGCAGCTGCTCCTCCTCAGCGATGCTCTCCTTGCTGCAGAGATCATGTTCTCTGCACTCCCCTTCCCTCCTCCGCGGCCGTTGTCAGTCTGCTATCGGCACTCCTCTATTACTGTCTGCATTAGACAGAACAAGCCGAGAGCAGACTGCCTACTGACAGCAGCACTCCCCACCAGGCACACAAACAGCAGCGGGGGAGGGGCGGCCCACAAAGGACACAGAAGAACTGGCAGTATCTCAAGAGCCCTGTAGCCCCCCATGCTCCCCCTATTCATCACCCTCAGGGGCAAACACAAGGGGCCCACGCCAGCACCCTCCACCAGACTCACATTGCGAAGAGGAGCAATGGGATTGGCGCGCACACCTGCGTTCACTCCCCACCAAAAGAGATCTGGACGAATCTCTATATAAGCTCGAACAATCCCACAAAAGAGACATTACAGGTCTACAAAAAGACATCCTGCACGTAGGTCAACGCCTTGGGGAAGTGGAGGAAATACAGGAAAAGCTAATTGACACTGTCGACTCGCACAGAAAGGTCATCCAAGCACAGTCGGCCCAAATTTCGGAGTTGTTTCTTCACTTAGACGACCTTGAAAACCGCCATAGGCGGAACAATTTGCGCATAAGAGGCCTAGACGAAAGGGTCGAGCACAACCAACTTGCCACCTGGGCACAAAAATTCTTCAACGACTTACTGAAACGCCCACCAGAAGACCTCATAGAGATCGACAGAATACACCGCACTCTGGGCCCGCGCTCCGCAGACCCCGCAAGGCCGCGAGATGTAGTGTGCATAGTGCACTTCTTCCAGGAGAAAGAACAGATAATGAGAAGCGCTAGAGATGCTGGAAATCTACACTACAAGGGGTCCCCCATTCTCATCCTACAAGACCTTTCCCGCCGCACACTTCAACAAAGAAGAGCACTAAAACCACTACTGACGGCGCTGAGAGATAAGGACATTCTATATCAATGGGGCTACCCCTTCCAACTGCAGGCGCGCAAAGGGAACAAAAGAGCAACCTTTAGGTCCCTGGGGGATCTGCCCAATTTCCTGCACACATTCGAACTCCCGATGATTGACTTACCGGACTGGCCCAGACACGTAGGGGCGCTGGCTCCCGCTGTGGGCTCCCCATGGCAAAGAGCCAGCGACAAAACCAAACGCTGACAACCCAGACCCTCTCTTCTGAGATGCCGACCAACTGTCAAGAGACAAACGCAAGCCGACGTCCCCGCTTGCCCACCCGCTCCAGAGACCCGCTGAGACATCACTAACGCTCCTGAGAACGGAGCCACTAAGCTATAGCCTTAAAATGTTATATTTGTTCTAGCCGCGGCCGTAACGGGGCACAGCTCCGATGCCAGGTTTCGTTCGTTCCCCAGCAGAGGGTGCAGCCCGGGCGCTGCCACGTAAGGTGTTTTCCTTAAACTGCACTGAGGAAAGTTTAATGGGGCCTCACCCCATATATGTTATATTTCTCCTGTCTGTTTCTGTGTTGTTCTTTCACCCCCCCTTCCCACCTCTCCCACTTGTGCCTTACCCCCCCCCCCCCCCCCCACACCCTAAGATTGGTCACCTAGCATTCCAAAACACGCTCACTCAACTACTAGAGATATGGCCAACGTAACAGTCTGCACTTACAATGTTAAAGGCCTGAACACTCCGGGGAAAAGAAGCCAAGTTCTGTATCACTTACATAAGAAAAAAATAATGGTAGCCTTACTGCAAGAGACCCACTTTAAAGCAGACAACATTCCACGCTTTTCCTCTAAATTCTACACCACGTGGGTCCACAGCCCGCACCCCACAAAAAAGGCGAGGGGGGTCTCGGTGGCACTACACAAGTCCTTCCAACATGAGGTGATCGATCAAATGGTCGACCCACAGGGCCGTTACATCTTCTTAAAACTAGAGGTCATGAATTCAATAATCTCAATTGCTAACATTTATTTCCCCAATCAGGACCAGATCTCCTTCGGGCTGACAACTTTGAGAAAACTGGCTGACTTCGCCGATGGCTCTGACGTGATCCTAGGCGGCGACCTTAATCTAGTGATGGACCCAGGACTGGACTCGTCGGTTGGTAAGTCCCCCATCTCCCACGCAGCACGTCGCACATTCAAAAAAGAACTAGATAGGCTGAGGTTGGTGGACCTGTGGAGGATTTTGCACCCCGGGGTCAGGGACTATAGCTTCCATTCGGCGGTGCATAACAGCTACAGCCGAATAGACCACCTTTTTATATCCCACAGACTGTTGGACCATGGCCCCTCGTGCTCCATAGGCCCCTTCCTGTGGTCAGACCACGCCCCTATCTATGGGGGTCTCTCTAGAGTGGGAGGACCTCCCAAAACATTTCAGTGGAAACTCAACGACAATTTGCTTAACGACGCTGTCTGCGCCGGAGACATCAAAAAAACAATAGAGATGTTCGCGGAAACACACAGGGAGGACCACACAGACCCCCCCATTAAATGGGAGGCCCTGAAGTGCGTCCTACGAGGCGTCTTCATCTCCCATGGATCCCGCTTAAAAAAAGACAGGTCAGCAAAACTGAAAAGACTCTTAGAAGAATTACAGACAAAAGAGAGACTAAACAAAGGTAGACCCACAGAGAACACGAAAGTGGAAATCTCCACAATTCGTCAACAAATCCTCTCGATACTCGACCAAAGGACACTAGGATTCAGAGACAAGATGCGCAGATGCGCGTTCGAGTATGGAGATAAATGTGGGAAATGGCTCTCAAAGACCCTACACCCCAAGGCCCCCCTGACTTATATCCCGAAAATACAAAAGCGACAGGGAGGAGTAGCCCACTCAACTACCGAAATTCTCGAGGCCTTCCGCGAATACTATAGCAGCCTATATAACATAGAGAGAGACCCCGCTCGGACCCCGAGGGACAGTGAAGTCGAGGAATACCTAGACAGCCACGCTCCTGGACCTATAGATCCAGAAGCGTCCGCGGAAATGGAAGAGGACTTCTCCCCCACAGAAGTCTCAGCCCTCATCAAAGAGCTAAAAGTAGGCAAGAGCCCGGGCCCAGACGGACTGACCCCAAAATTCTATAAACTATTCAAAAACGAATTAGCCCCATTGCTGACCAATTCTTTCAATGCAATAAACAGAGGCTGCCCCTTTCCGACTCAGGCCTTGCAGGCACACCTGGTCGTAATACCCAAACCGGGAAAAGACGCTACGGAGTGCGGTAGTTACAGGCCTATTTCACTCCTAAACGTAGACGTTAAACTTTTCGCCAAGTCAATCGCCACCCGACTTCAGCCATACATCCCGAAACTAATACATAGAGACCAGGTGGGGTTTGTCCCGGGAAGAGAGGGGAGGGACAATATAATAAAAACCATGTCACTGATCTCGCGGGCCCGACAAGAGAGGTCTCCATTAGGCCTTATGGCGGTCGACGCCGAAAAGGCCTTCGACAGGGTCGGATGGAGGTTCTTAGAGGGCACACTGGGGAGAGTGGGACTGGGGCCCCGCATGAGGGAGTGGATTATGGCGCTATACGGGAACCCCTCGGCGAGGATCAGAATCAACGGCGCCCTCTCAGATAACATCCCCATACGAAACGGAACGCGACAGGGCTGCCCGCTGTCCCCCTTTTTATACATATTGACGATGGAGTCCCTGGCCAACGCCATAAGAAAAAACGATGCCATAAGAGGGGTTAAACTGGGCCAGAGGGAGCTTAAACTCTCTTTATTCGCAGACGACCTCCTGCTATATTTATCCTGCCCGAGAATAGGGATCCCGGTTCTTCTGCAGGAATTCGACAAATTTAGTGCAATTAGCAACTTCAAAATCAACCTGCAAAAAACCGAAATGCTAAATATCTCCCTCCCAAGGGACGAAGCACACTCCCTACAGGAACTTTTCCCACTCAAATGGCAATCGAAATCCCTCAAATACTTAGGAATACAACTGCCGGAAGACCCCGCAAACGTATACGACCTAAACTTTAAACCCTTCCTAACAAACTTAGAGAGAGACCTGGGGAAATGGAGTCCCCTCTTCCTATCCTGGGCGGGAAGGGTGAACGCGGTCAAAATGGACGTCTTACCAAAGTTCCTGTACATATGCCAAGCATTCCCCATAAAACTGCACAGGGCCTATTTTAAGCACATCCGCTCCCTGATTACTAAGTTTGTCTGGCGAGGCCGCAGTCCCAGACTTAAATACAGAACCCTGACCAGAGACAAACCCAGGGGAGGCCTGGGCCTCCCAGACTTTTCACTGTATTATAAAGCTAACATAGCGAACTGCGTGCTAAACCTGCTCAGGAACCGGAGCTCCAAGCTCTGGGTTGAACTAGAATACGACCTAGATGCCAGGCAGACGCAGGGAGTATTCTGGATCCCGCAGACCTTAATTAGGCGCCTTACAGTAATGTCCCCACTGCTGAACCAGCTAACAAGAGCCTGGTCGGGCTTTGCAAGGGATACAGAACTGATCTCAGTGCCAGGCCCCTTCACACCTCTACTAGCTAACCCCCAATTTGAGGCCTTCCTACACCGAAAAACCCTAGCGACCACGTCAATAAACCCCGCGCCACGACTAAGAGACGTAATGACAGGAGACAATCTGAAACCACTGACGGAACTATTTGAAGGACGCATCGTTCCACCAGGGACGTGGCTAGAATACTTCCAGCTGAGGAGTGCGATAGACACCCTGGGTCCTGAGTCCCGGGGGGCGGAAGACCCCACTGACTTTGAAAAATTGTGCATGTCCACAGCCCCCATCAGCCACCCAATCTCAGTACTTTATAAGATGATGCTGGACCGGGAGATGGGGGATGGTCCCCTAGACTTTGTCCACGCGTGGGAAGAAGAATTGGGAAGGCACCTGCAGCCGAATGATTGGGTCAAAGCGTTTGCCCTGACACACAAGGGGTCGGTATACTCCAGACTCCAAGAACTAAATTTTAAAATAATCTCTCGCTGGTACAGAACCCCAGCCAGGGGTTGCCAATGAGCAACCAGTTTTTCAGTCTTTATTTTTGTGCATTCCTGGGATCAGAACTATAAGGGGACTAAAGTACATTCGTGTGAAGGAGCCCTCGGCGCAATTTTATGCATATGAGAGCGAATTTGCTTACCCCCTTAGACTCTAATGGAATATCGGGAGCGCAAATGCACGTAAAAATCATTGCGGTTTCTGCGACCGCTTTTCTGCTAAATTTAGCACGCCGTGTGAAAGAGGCCCTAGGGCTTCGGCAGACGAGTGTACACGCCAAGACTATTGTCGCAGTGCAGCGTATTTGTGCATAAACAAGGTTTACAGTAATCGGGTTGCGCTTGAAATGCCAGTTCACACGCGCGTTCACCCCTTTCCGTGGCATACAGTGGCGATGGTCATCTTCTCCCTGCGACGGCCGCCGGGTCACAACCCTTTCCTGTCATTTTTGTATATAAAACGCAGAAAGATGAGGTGAGAAACACCCTTAGGGTCAGGGGCGTACCTAAAGGCTCAAGGGCCCGGGTGCAAAAGTTCAGCTCAGGGCCCCCCCCTTACCTTTCTCACCGCGTACCCATACCTAAATCATGCTGCATACAGCTGCAAAACGAATTTCCATACATGAATTAGCCCTATTAACGCGTTTCCTGCACTAGATGAAAATCACACACACACACCACTTTTTATTGCGGTATACTGCTTCCATTGATTTGAATGCGATTACTCAGACGTGAGCTCGGAAGCGGTGATTTTTAAGCGCTATCTGTCCTGTATTTGCGTTTTCTAACGCACCTCCCCACCCATCACAATTGTGGGGTGCATTAAAACCGCTTTACCATGCGTTCAAAAGTGCTGCTAAAAATTGAGGTAAAAAACCCACGATTTTAAGCTGTGTTTTCTGAATGCACGTCTTAGAGCAGCCCTAGGCCCCGTGCACACGGGCGGAAATTCCGCTGCCGGATTTCCCGCAGAATTTCCACCCATGGAAGCTGCTATAGGATTGCGTTAGAAAACGCAATCCTAGGCAGACGGCCGCGGTTTGTCCGCGCGAAATCACACGTGGAAAACAAACCGCGGCATGCTCTATTTCTGTGCAGGGATCGCAGAGCCCCACACAGAAACGTCACTCCCCGGCCGCTGGCACCGGTCTGCGCATTTAGGACGGCAACTCCCACAGCCTAGAAGTTTGTATGATCTAGAGCACAGGTGTCAAACAATGCCCGCAGGCCGAATCCGGCCCGCCGCCTATGCAGTAAGTTCCCTCACTCCTCCGTGCTGCGGAGGAGGGAAGGGGAGTGCAGAGAACATGATCTCTGCAGCAAGGAGAGCATCGCTGAGGAGGAGCAGCTGCAGGGTGAGAGCCGTGTGTGTGTGTGTGTATATATGTGTGTGTGGTTTCTGCGAGTGGATTACGCAATTCCGACCCGCTAATTGGGGGGAATTGTGTAATCCAATGCATGCGATTGATCCGTGGATTACCGTTGATCAAGCGCATGCAGAACCCGTAATTCCTCTCCGGTCATGTGTGACCGGCCTAATGTTAGTTCGCTACTTTATCATGTGACCGGGGACCGCTCAACGAGGCCCCCGGTCACTGCTCCAAGCACGCAGCAACCATTGGTCGCTGGGAGCAAGGAGATTTAAAATTTCCTGGGCTCCCCAGCTCCTGCGAATGTGTCCGGCATTTTGCCGGCGGGCGCATACCCAGGAGCTGGCAGGATCCATGGAGGATAATCGCATCTGGATTCAAATGCGGAAGCCTCCGAGAAGATGTTTCATCTCCTCTCACCGATCGCTTCGGTGAGGGGAGATGAAACTGCCACTTTTTAAAGAACTTTTACGTGATCGCCATTATGCATTGGATAACGGCGATCACGTGACCAGTAACCGTATACCGCGGCTCCCCGTGACATCTCCAGGCTCTTGGCGACCTTTGGTAGCCAGCAGCAGGGAGATGTTACATTTATTGGGCAATCTTTCACTTTTGCGCATGCGTCCGCCATCATGCTGACGGGCGCATGCGCAGAAGCTGGGGTAAGGTCCACGGATCAACATCCCACCAGGGAACAAATCCGGGACCTTGGGTACGTAATTTCATCCCCCTTACGGATACGATCCGTAAGGGGAGATGAAACTTTAACTTTTTAAACTTTTAACTTTTTTTTTTTTTTTACTTTTTAACTTTATATGATCACCGTTATCCCAGTCATATCTCCCTGCACTCGGCTATCTGTGACAGCCGGGTGCAGGGAGATTTTGAATTTGCCGGGCTCGCCGGCTTCTGCGCATGCGCGCCACATTATTTAGATCCCACATTTTCAGAAATTAATGCAATTTAGATTAAAAAAAAAAAAAAAGTGTTCGGGTAATGTGCTATTCTAAAATTTTTTCCCCCAAAATCATTTTCATGTGCACTGACACCCCAAAATGGATACCCCTGTTTGTATTGTTTTCAGAAATGTACCCATTGTGGCCCTAATGTTATGTTAGTATGCACAAATAGGACCCAAAATGTAATCAGTACTATGTGGCTTTCTGAACAGACTGTTATGATCGTGTGGGCAGATTTAGCAGACTGCCAACACCATCGTGACCAAAGGACTAGTAGTATACATGCACACAGGAAATTCACATGGAATCCATGCCACTGACCCTGTGCTAAAAGGGGGGGGGGGGGGGTCGACAGTGGCCCAACCTAAGCGTAGACATCGCCCAAATAAGAGGGCGGCCCAGCGGTCTTCGGAACTGGGCCATAGCTGATCCTAGGAGCCACAGAACAGGACACACGCATGGCATATAACAGAGACGGAACAGAATACACAGAGATAGAAAACACTGCATACAGAAGCCAAAAATGCAACCACTACTAACAGGCTGATTATAAAGAACAGGTATTACTTGACATTTTAGACAAAACGTGAAGCTAGCGGGCGAACTTCTAAGCTCCTGGTTATACCGCTATTCCCTACACTAACCATGAGTCCAGGAGACCCGGACAACGATCACACAGGAGATCTCTAATAAATCTCTAAACCGCTATAAGCTACATACTGTCCCTGCTTTTCTTCACCACAACTTTAATAGATCCAGACATCTCATTTGGACAATTAGTATGTTTTTCCGAAGCTTTGTTAGCTGTGTGCTAATTTGGTACAGTATTGTGATGGCACCTGTACGTTTGCAAGAAAATAAATAAAAGCTATTAGTGTATCCAAAAATGCCAAATAAAAAATAAAAATTCAAAAATTTTATGTAATCTGTTATCCGGCCTATAAAATGAAATTTTAGCACAGCAAATTATTGTCCAAATTCGACGTACGTGTACACACGCGTACGTACATACACACGCGTACGTACACACGCGTACGTACATACACACGCGTACGTACGTACATACATACACGCACGTACATACATAAACGCATGTACGTACATACGTACATACATACACGCACGTACATGCACGTACGTACATACATACATACATACACGTACGTACATACATGCACGCACGTACGTACATACACGCACGTACGTACATACATACACGTACGTACATACATACATACACGCACGTACGTACATACATTGTGCATTTCGATCGCACAAAAAAATACGCAGCATACTATATTTTCTCGCACATTCTCATAGGGAAAGAACGCATATTATACTAATTGTCTATTTCACTAGCTGAGATAATCGTTGCGTGTTATTTCTTTGTCTGTGCAAATATGCGTAAGCTCGTCGGAATCCAGCCTAAATGTAAAAATATATCTTTATAAGGCCATTTTCACACTGTTTTTCCTCTCACTACGGTTCCATGTGTTTTTGGCGCTGCACTCCCATGTGTATCCAACATGTCCAACATGTCGGGGCTTCCTCTATATCAGTGATGGCGAACCTTTTAGAGACTGGGTACCCAAACTGCAACACAAAAGCCACTTATTTATCGCAAAGTGCCAACGTGTCAGGGGCAGGGCTGATCAGGACGTATGATTTTACCCCGTCGTTCTAAAAAGGACAGGGCCTCTTTAAAACCCTCTGCAATCCAATTTTGGATTCGGGGTTGCCTAGGGGCTTTTCTTTTTCTGCCTTATACTATGGCGCCTTCTGCTGGCTAAAGTTAGGGCTCCTTCCCACGGAGGGATTTCCGCTGCGTAATACGCTGCGTAAGTCCGCTGCATTGCCCGCAGCTATTAGGTTCTATTGAACCTAATAGCTCAATGCTCACGGTGCGGAATTCCATTGCGGAATTCCGCACTGTGAAATCACCCGACCTCACCCGCGGTATGCTTTATTTGCCGCGGGTGTACGCGTGGCCGGCCTCCATTCTAGTCAATGGAAGCCATCCGTCACGCTGTAGCACAGCGGAAGATAGAGTAAAAACCGCTTCCCCGCCCACCGCCAGCCGCGTCATATGACCCAGTAGATTTTGGTAGGCCGCTGTCTCCCCCTTGTGTGCTGCATTAAAAATGCACTCAGCTAAAAATAAAAAAAGGTCCAGTTCTGTGGCTTCTCGGAGAAGATAGGGTTTCCCCCACCTCCCGTCTCCAAGCTGCAGTGGAGACTGACTAACATGGCTGCCGGTATTTATACTTCTAAATTGATGACCTCACAATGCAGTGACATCAGCCTGCCAGACACCTGGCTCATTTGCATACAGTGTGTTGCAATAATAAAGTAATACAGTAACAAATATAAGTAAGGTAAAGGTATTGGGGCACAATCATTTGGCATAGTTTTGGCGCAGAGATTAGCGGTAGCTTGTGTGCTTGTCAAGAATCTGGCACTAGTTTTTGCTTAATGTTAAATATTCTTTAGGACTCCTTCACACGGGCGCAGCAATCTACAGCCGCAGTGAGGCTGAAAAAAACAAAAAAAACGCGTAATCATGCTATACTTCCGCCATGTATCACGTGATGCATGGCTTCAATTGACTGCAATGGACGCCGGCTGCGCGTTTTCCCGTGGCAATTAGAACATGGCACGATTTCTTTCATGCTGTGTGAACATTTAAAGGCAGTAAGCTATTATTAGGTTCATGAAACGCGGCAGAAATCCATCCGTGGGCATTAGCCCTAAGTCAGTAGATCATGCCTTGACTCCTCTTTTAGGTCCATTGACTGACTTGCCAAAATATATATTCACCTCAATTCACAGCGCATCTATGCTACAAAATCAGCGTGTATACCAGAACTATCCCCCAAACTATAAAGCTAACGTCACACGGACGAGTGCGATATCGGGCCGTGAATCACTCCCTCGCCAACATGCAATTTCCCCGCGGATGTGAGGCATTTTTATCTCAAAACCGCCTCGCATCACTTCGGGTAAGTAGCCGTGCCGGAGGATAGCTAGGAAAGCTGCAAAACGAATTTCCATACATGAATTAGCCCTATTAACGCGTTTCCTGCGCTAGATGAGAATCACACACACACACCGCTTTTTATTGCGGTATACTGTTTCTATTGATTTGAATGCGATTACTCAGACGTGAGCTCGGAAGCGGTGATTTTTAAGCGCTATCTGTCCTGTATTTGCGTTTTCTAACGCACCTCCCCACCCATCACAATTGTGGGGTGCATTAAAACCGCTTTACCATGCGTTCAAAAGTGCTGCTCAAAATTGAGGTAAAAAACCCACGATTTTAAGCTGTGTTTTCTGAACGCACGTCTTAGAGCAGCCTTAGGCCCCGTGCACACGGGCGGAAATTCCGCTGCCGGATTTCCTGCAGAATTTCCACCCATGGAAGCAGAAAAGAGAACGCAGCAGGTTCTATTTTACCGCGGATATCCGCAGCATAGAGCCTATTGTGCTCCGTGGTCGCGGATATACCCGCAGCCTATACGCAACTATATTGTAAAGAGAATTCTGAAGGCACCCATTGAAACAAATATGTTTGTGTGAAGCGGCCCTTACTGTACTTTTGTTAGCATGAATCAAGCACATTTGCAAGCGCAAAAAAACACGCAACCATGCCGCCATTTATTGAAATAGGCAATTAGTGTAATTAGAATAATACATGTTCTTCCCCTGCAGAAATGCACGAGAAAATAAAGGGGACTGCTTTTTTTTTGGACAAAATGCGCATGCAAAATACACTTATGTGAAGGAACTCGCTGCAATCAGCGGGTTCTACTGACGTGTATTTAGCATGTATATTTTTCATGCGTAATATGCTACGCAAATACATCTGTGTGAATCTGGCCGAAGAGCCCACGGTGGTATGCGTAAAACGCTGCGTCTCTGCGGTGAGAACACAATCGTGGACATGAGCCCTAAGGCTGGAGCTCTATGGAGTCTTTCGCCATGACATGGGTCATGTGACCAAAGATCGCTGTGCAGCCCTGTGAACTTGCATTCTCAAATATATCAATGGGGTCGCGCAAGTTCCCACAACCTATAGAGTGCTAAAACCTCACCGAGGTTGGATTTTTGCAATATATTGGTCGTAGCTACTTGTGAGTTGTATCGCAACTACATTGTCTTCAGTAAGGCCAGCTGCACACGACCGCTTCACATTCCGAATGCGGGATACCACAGCGGAATCTGGCCGTTACCCCAGCCGGCGACCCTGCGTTCCTGCAGATTCTGTAATGCAGATGACCGCGAGTGTGAAGGAAGTAGCAGTAGTATGTATCTTTCAATGCATGTGATTTGCTGCAGATCCTCCGTGTGGACGACGACTGCGGATTGAATAATAGGAAACCGGTGGTGTGAAGCCGGCCCGAGAGTGTGAGGTCGCAGGGCTATACAGCGATCTTGGTCACGTAGCACTAGTCTCATTGCATGACTACGACTCCGCCGTTCATGGGAGCTCAGTGCTTGACATGACAACTCCCTGCTGTTGGCGCGACCACCAGTCACCCTTAAAAGTCAACAGAAAGTTAAAAAATGGTAAAATGTAATCTTCGCTCATATTCGTGAGGGGAGATGCAATTACATACCTAAGGCCCCCGGATTTACCCTTGGACCTCACCTCAGCTTCTGCGCACGCGCCCGTCGTCAACGTTGGCCGATGCAAGAGCCGCAGATTGCCTGAGTAATTTAAGATATCCCTGCTCCTGGCTACCAAACATAGCTGAGAGCCTGGAGATTTCATGGTGGGCCGCAGTACGTGGTCCCCAGTCACGTGATTGCCATTAGCCAATGGATAACGGCGATCATGTAAAAGTAAAAGAGTTACAGCTTCACCTCCTGTCACGAATCCAATCCGTAAGGGAAGGTGAAAATATTTCCCTAAGGCCTCCGGCGATGTCCCCCGACGGGATCCTTATCCTCGGTTGGATAACGGCGATCATGTAAAAGTTAAGAAAAAGTTGAAGTTTAATCTCCCCTCTTTGATCGGTGAGAGGAGATGAAACTTCTTACCGGAGGCCTCCGTATTTGAACCTCGATGTGATCCTCCTTCGTGGACCTTCTCCGGCTTCTGCGCATGAACCTGCCTTAAAATGCCAGACACATGCGCAGCAGCTAGGGAGCCCGGTAAATTTTAAATCTCTGTGCTCCCGGCTAACAAAGGTCACCAAGAGCCTGGAGCAGTGATCGGTGGTCTCGTTGAGCTGTCCCTGGTCACGTGATAAAAAGGTAGCGATCTACCGAAGGCCGGTCTCACACGACTGGATATGTTATACAGCCAGCCGCGGCGAAGGGAAGATCCGGAGCAGGTGAGTAAATTCCGATTTTGGTCTCCCGCACGAAAATGGAGCATGGTCCAGATTTTTTCATGCTCAATTTTTAAAAAAATCACTTTTATTGACCATCCGCGGGTATTTATCTACCCGCGGGTGATCAATGCATCCCTATGGGATGCGGATCCGCGGGCAGGAGAAGAGTTAAAATCCGCCTTAGGCCCCATGTCCACAGGCAAATTCGGATTTTGAATCCGCATCGTTTTTCCTGCACGCGGATCCACGCCCCATAGGGATGCATTAGACACCCGCAGGTAGTAAAATATCTGCGGATGTCATTTTTCCTGCAGGCGCGGGTCCCATGTGCAGAAAAAAATCCGGACATGATACATTCAGGCGTGGGACTCCCGCGGGGACGGCTCCCGCAGGCTTCTATTGAGGCCTATGGAAGCCGTCCGGATCCGCAGGAGACCCGCGCCTGAATTAAACTCACCTGCTCCGGGCAAGCAAGAAGAGGGAGAGTGTGCCAGAGTGGTCCGTGGAAGCAAGAAGACCCAAGACTGAGGATGGAAGATTTGCGGCTACAGATTCAAGAAGCAATCCAGCGGAATGGCGCCGAGTGGCTGGAGGAGTTAATCGCCAGCTGCAGGTCGGGATCGGAGTCGGGGGGGCCACTCGAGCCAGCAGCAAGGGAGCCGGTATCCGGAGAGGGAGCAGCACAAGAGGGGGATGCCGGGCGAGGCCGCCCGAAGCGAAGAAACACCCCCCCCCCCCCCCCCGGCACGACTCAGCCCGAGTCCCACTGCAAAGAGAGGCGGTCATAAGAGCAGTCGCGGCGGCGAGAGGCCGCAAGGAGCAAGACGCGCCATGAGGTTTTTGGCGCCAAATTCAAACCGGGTGTTGGGGAGAGCGCCGGGACCGGTGCCCATCGTGAAATCTCCAGGCTTTCAGCTACGTTTGCTAGCCAGCAACAGGGAGATTTTAAATTACCCCGGCAATCTGGGGTAAGGTCCGCGGATAAATCCGGGGGCTTTAGGTATGTAATTTCATCTCCACTCACGGATATGAGGAAAGATGAAATTTTAAAGTTTTTAACTGTTTACTTGGATAACGGCAATAGCGTGACTGGGGGTCACTCGGGCAGCTGACAACAAGGAGCTGTCATGTCCACAGCCCCCAGGGCTGTAATCCTCAGCATGAGCATGTTTTTATGGCTGTGGGGATTAAAAACACTATAGGGCGGTCAATAAGGGGTTAAGGAGGTACAAAATCAGCGCCATCTCTCTGAGTTTGATGGAGAGGGCAGGGGCGAGAATGAGCAATGTGTCGTCAAATGACGCCTGAGGGTTATGTGCAGGTAAAATGTGTCCTGAGGTTATGATGAGCGTGTGTTTCTATCATGCTGCATATTCTGATGACGGTTAGCAGTAATGAAACTGTCTGTTTTACTAACTGTCCCTACACTACCCCGCAGCCCTCAACGGTTGACCCTCCTCGACCTCCCAGATCGAGGCAGGCCCATCGAGCAAGCTAAGGCAAGCTCTCCGGGTCTACCACTGGGTTTTTCACAGCCCTTGCAACTGGACCACAGCTAGCCTGAGTCCCCTGTATTAGTTTAGTCGCTCTTCTTTGAACCCCCTCCAATACTGTAACATCTTTCCTGAGCACCGGTGATGAAATAAGAACATCTAAAATCTATTTGGTATCTTCGTGTCCATAACAATTTGAACTCTCAAAAAATCAGCATCATTTATGTTGTCAGAAAAAAAGCCAAAATGTCAGAATTGTACTTTTTGGGTCATTCAATTCCCCCCCCAAAAAAAATATCATAAAAAACGATGAAAAAGTGGCATGTAGTCCAAAATGATACCAAGAGAAACCATAGGTTGTCCTGCAAAGTTTTGAGATGGCAGCAAGTAAAGGATTCCCCAAGGGAGCGTGCTCCCTATGTTATGTCGTCTGGCCCTTGTAATCATGGCGGGCCGATGGGTTGCCATGACAACAGGTGTCCCTGCTTGCCATTACCTATGATCACTACTGTAACTGATAAGGCATTGCCGTACGTGTACGTATGTATATATATTTATTATATATGATTGTTCTGACCAGGTTGGGGGAGTAGTGGTCAATGTAAGTGGGTGGAGCGGATCTAGAGATCAGTAATACTGGTGTGATGTGACTGTTAACCTGCTGATTTTTCATCATTTCCTGCAGATCTGACGTCCTTGAGAATGGGAAGGCTGTCCGACAGTGAAGAGACCCTCGACGTTCAGCAATCTTGAAACCCTTCGTTTTATGGACTGCTTTTTGCCTGTGACTCACCTTTTTTTTTTTTTATAAGCTTTTTCTTTCAAAGAATTATGACGGAGGATCCTGAAAAACTGCGCAATATTTTACACCGATTGAGTAAACAGAAAAGATACCCAAACACAGCGGCCTTTGTTTTATCTGGGAATGACACTTGGTGTAAAATCCACATTTTTAATAAATAATAAAACGTGATTTGAATTTGTTTTTTTGTTTTACCTTATTTATGTTTTTAACTCCTGATTACCCACGCTGTAAAGCCGGCTGCACATGGCTGTGACGGGCTCCGCCATGGAATTCCGGGGCGGAGCCCGTCACGGCGGCCCCAAGAGACCCCAATACTTACCTCCAGTTTCGGAGTCCCGCATGACGCCTCAGCGCGCATGGGCAATCGAGCGCGTGACGCACCGCAGCGGCATGTGACGCGGTAGGCGTAGAGGCGGTTTCACACTATCTTCCGCTGTGCTACAGCGGAAGATAGCGTGAATGGACGGCTTCCACAGACTGCAATGGAAGCCGTCCGCGCGTACACCCGCGGCAAATAGAGCATGCCGTGGGTGAGGAGGGGTGATTTTACGGTGCGGAATTCCGCTGTGAAATTCCGCACCGTAAGCATTGAGCTATTAGGTTGAATAGATCCGTCTGTGGGAAGGAGCCTTAAGGCCTCATGTCCACTAGCAAAATGGAATTGCGGTTTCCGCAGCGGATTTGCCCCTAGGGAATCATTGGCCATCCGTGGTCCATTAAACTGATTTTTGCACCCGCGGATGGAATTTTAATAGAATTGCGTTTTTCACGCGTGGGAGAAAAAAACCCGGCATGCTCCATTTTACCGCGGATCGGCCACATTGCTATCACATTGATAGCAATGTGTGCAGATATCTGCATGCAAAAATTATACAATAGAAAGCTGATTCTACGCGGATTGTATTTTTCCAGTGGACATGAGGCCTAAGGCCGCCTGCAGACGGCCGTGTCGCATCCAGCTGCTCGCAACGGGACCCGACCTGAGCGCCTGCAGAGAGCAGTGCGGAACTCATGTGCCAGCAGACGGCACATGCGCAGAGCCGGCAGCCAGCGAGTGACGTTTATGTCCGGGGCTCTGCGAACCCCGCACAGAATTAGAGCATGGCGCAGTTTGTTTTCTGCGCGTGATTTCGCGTCGACAAACCACGGCCTTCTGCATAGGATTGCGTATTGAAATGCAATCCTATGCAGGCGTGTACAGCCGGAAATGTACGGTGCTTCGTCTGGCATAGACTGAAGTGGCAGCGGTGCGCACTCGTCATCAGCTGATTGGCAGGGATTCTGTGAGGCAGATCAACACTTCACTGCGCATAGATCATCAGTACTGGAGTCCCAGGGAACCCTTTTAACCCCTTGCCACCGCAGCACGTGAATGTATGTATATGTTAGAAAGCAGCTTTCTGGAATGGACTTGCATCTACATCCTACAGATCTGAGCCCATCTACTGCTGAAGACTGTTGCTAATGACAGTTGGCCTCCCGCAGTCACAGCGGGGATGGGTGAGACAACCGATTCCCGCTGTTAATGCTTTGCATGCAACGATTGCTCTTATTTCATTAAGTTTTTGCATGTAATCAGATATACTTCAGTCTAAGCCGACCTGAGTATAAGCCAAGGTACCAACTTTTACCCCAAAAACCTGGGGTCAATTATTGACTTGAGTATAAGCCAAGGGGTAATATTAGGTACCTCGGCTAACACTTGGATCGGCTATACTCAAGTATGCATTGTGGCTGCTGCTACAGGCCAAGTGGGCAGTATACCCCTAGGTAAACTAATTAAGGGGTGTATTGTTAAAATTTTGTGGCTGCTCAACAGCTCTACAACTGTGCTATGGGGCTTTAAAGGCCTTCAAGCAAAATGTCTGTTACGTCTGCTGCTGGTATATGTTGCTCAAAGCTTCAGTTTACTAGCAGCACAGCCCTGAGAGGGTTAATTGATTGAGCTGCCTGGGTGTGGTACTTCCTGCAAGCCAATCTCCTGGCTCTGTGCATACATATAAAGCCAGCTCTTGGCAGTCTGTGTCTGGGTTTCAGACTGAGCAGTTATGAATCCTTGTCTTGAGGTATCTGCCTTTTTCCCACGCAGAACTTGTAAGTGGTTATGTGTCTCTCAGCTTCCCGAAGACGGTTTGGACACCTGTAGTCCTCGTCTCCGTTATATGCATTCCCTTTACAGCTGTGGCCTCTGTACGTCTTGTCTGCTCTGTGTGTCAGTTAATGTAACTTGACACAGTCTCCTATCTCACCTTGTGTAGCTGACTGTCTATTCCCCTATATTATTGAGATGGCACTATATTTGATAGTTGGCGGTGTGCCCCATGCTATGTCCTGCTCCACTTGCAGTTGGCAGTGTGCCCCCTGCTCTGTCCTGTCCCAGATGCAAGCTTTCTGTGTGATCTGTGTCTTGCAGTTTCATGCCCGTTTGTACGTTTACGTTCTGTCAGTTTAGTGTTACCTCATCTCCTGTGTGAATGTTGTCCGGGTCTCCTGGACTCATGGTTAGTGTAGGGAATAGCGGTATAACCAGGAGCTTAGAAGTTCACCCGCTAGCTTCACGTTTTGTCTAAAATGTCAAGTAATACCTGTTCTTTATAATCAGCCTATCTGTTAGTAGTGGTTGCATTTTTGGCTTCTGTATGCAGTGTTTTCTATCTCTGTGTATTCTGTTCCGTCTCTGTTATATGCCATGCGTGTGTCCTGTTCTGTGGCTCCTAGGATCAGCTATGGCCCAGTTCCGAAGACCGCTGGGCCGCCCTCTTATTTGGGCGATGTCTACGCTTAGGTTGGGCCACTCTCGACCCCCCCCCCCCCCTTTTAGCACAGGGTCAGTGGCATGGATTCCATGTGAATTTCCTGTGTGCATGTATACTACTAGACTACTAGTCCTTTGGTCACGATGGTGTTGGCAGTCTGCTAAATCTGCCCACACGATCATAACAGTCTGTTCAGAAAGCCACATAGTACTGTTTACATTTTGGGTCCCATTTGTGCATACTAACATAACATTAGGGCCACAATGGGTACATTTCTGAAAACAATACAAACAGGGGTATCCATTTTGGGGTGTCAGTGCACATGAAAATGATTTTGGGGGAAAAAAATTTAGAATAGCACATTACCCGAACACTTTTTTTTAAAATCTAAATTGCATTAATTCCTGAAAATGTGGGATCTAATTACTCCTGACACCCCTCAGTGAACACATTAAGGGGTGTACTTTGTAAAATAGGGTCATTTTAGGGGGTATGTATTCTGACACCCACGAGCCTTTGCAATCTTGGCTCGGTGGAGAAAAAAGGGTTTATCAAAATGAGGAAAAGTAAGATTCAACTTGAATGTCTCCTAAATGGTTCCAAACAAAGGATGTTTTTGCAAATGTGCGTCTAGAATAAAGTGAACAGATGGAAATATATGTTGGCAAAGATTTGTAGAGTATGCTTGCACATATGAGATATAACATTTGCAAATGTTAAAAAATTACAAGTTATTCAAAATGTTGTCAATATTCTTAATTTTAATTAATATACACAACTTCTAACTGCCCATTTTTACCACTTAAACGAAGTACAACAAGGCACAGAAAAAACAATGTAAGAATCACTTCGATTTGCAAACATGCCCATCTTGAAAGCGTCCTACTGAGCCAACATCTAGGACCGTCAGTCTCTCTGCTGCTTCAACAATGATTGTGAGCAAACGCAGTGTGGTAATCTTGAAATAACTTATCAGCTCACCTGTAAAGAAGAAGGAAAAAAGTTTGCTTTATTCTGGTGGTTTGCGTACTTTGTGGCTAATAAATCTCTAAACCGCTATAAGCTACATACTGTCCCTGCTTTTCTTCACCACAACTTTAATAGATCCAGACATCTCATTTGGACAATTGGTATGTTTTTCCGAAGCTTTGTTAGCTGTGTGCTAATTTGGTACAGTATTGTGATGGCACCTGTACGTTTGCTAGAAAATAAATAAAAGCTATTAGTGTATCCAAAAATGCCAAATAAAAAATAAAAATTCAAAAATTTTATGTAATCTGTTATCCGGCCTATAAGATGAAGTTTTAACACAGCAAATTATTGTCCAAATTCGACGTACGTGTACACACGCGTACGTACATACACACACGTATGTACGTACATACATACATGCACACATGCACGTACGTACATACATACACGCACGCACGTACGTACACACACGCACGTACGTACGTACACGCACGCACATACGTACATACACGTATATACGTACATACATGTACATACGTACGTGTACGTACATACACACACAGTAATATATATACATATATGAACATATGAGCAGATGCAAGTGAAAACCTGCAAATATGCGCCAAATATACACATATGAGCAGATGCTAGTGAAAACATGTAAACATGCACATATGAGCAGATGCAAGCGAAAACCTGCAAACATGCACATATGAGCAGATGCAAGCAAAAACCTGCAACTAGGCGCAAAATGTGCACATATGAGCAGATGCACGCAATGAAAATTTTGGCAGATGCAGCAGCTTACCTCGACGAGTTATGTCAGCTGGTGTCCGAGCGAAGCAAAATTCTTCTCAAAACGTGTCCAAACGTCAGGATCCTCTCCACACGTAAGTTTGCAAAAAGGCGCACAAATCTCGGGTGGCCGCGTCTCCACACGTAGCGCACAATTCTGCAAAAACAGTCAGGTGGCGTCGCGCAAATCTCAGGTGACGTACTCACCACACGTAGCGCACGAATCTCGGGTGGCCGCGTCTCCACACGTAGCGCACGAATCTGCAAAAAAAAGTCAGGTGGCGTGGTGCAAATCTCAAGTGACATACTCACCACACGTAGCGCACGAATCTCGGGTGGCCGCGTCTCCACACGTAGCGCACGAATCTCAGGTGGCCGCGTCTCCACACGTAGCGCACGAATCTCGGGTGGCCACGTCTCCACACGTAGCGCACGAATCTGCAAAAACAGTCAGGTGGCGTCGCGCAAATCTCAGGTGACGTACTCACCACACGTAGCGCACGAATCTCGGGTGGCCGCGTCTCCACACGTAGCGCACGAATCTGCAAAAAAAAGTCAGGTGGCGTGGTGCAAATCTCAAGTGACATACTCACCACACGTAGCGCACGAATCTCGGGTGGCCGCGTCTCCACACGTAGCGCACGAATCTCAGGTGGCCGCGTCTCCACACGTAGCGCACGAATCTCAGGTGGCCGCGTCTCCACACGTAGCGCACAGCGCACAAATCTCAGGTGGGTACTCACCACATGTAGCGCACAGCGCACTAATCTCAGGTGGCGTCTCCACACGTAGCGCACAGTGCACAAATCTCAGGCGGCCGCGTCTCCACAATTAGCGCACAAATCTCAGGTGGCCGCGTCTCCACACGTAGCGCACAAATCTCAGGTGACCGCGTCTCCACAAATAGCGCACAGCGCACTGGCTGCTGGGAGATCCTACCACCAGCCAATACATTCTAGCCAGCAGATCAGTGAAGTGGCTAGAGTGGAGCTACTGAAGAGAGGAGCCGCTCCAATCTAGTCTTGTGGAACTAGTGAGCTCCATATTACCTTCAGAGGGGAAGGATGGGTGGGGGGCTCATTTGTTGGCTGATGGCGTCCTTTACACGGGCTAAACACGAACGGCTCCTTGTCGTCTCTCTCCGTGTAAACCACAACCATAGCTGCGGATTTGGACAGCAGATCACTGCAGCCGATCCACAACCATAGCTGCGGAATTGGACAGCAGATCACTGCAGCCGATCCACAACCGTAGCTGCGGATTTGGACAGCAGCTCACCGCAGCCGATCCACAACCGTAGCTGCGGATTTGGCAAACAAAAAACTGTGTACTGCGCATGACCGCCTGTTTATGTGCAGTACACCGGTTTTTGTTTGTATTTCCCGCACCATCACTTAGATATGACTCGGGTACCCGCAGCCCATGCACAATACAGTTGCGTATGGGCTGCGGGTATATCCGCGACTATAGAGCACAATGGGCTCGAGGTCGTGGATATCCACGGTAAAATATAACATGCTGTGTTCTGTTTTCTGCGAGTGGATTAGGTAATTCCGACTCGCTAATTGGGGGGAATTGTGATTGATCCATGGATTACCGCTGATCAAGCGCATGCAGAACCCGTAATTCCTATCCGGCCGTGTGAGACAGGCCCAATGTTAGATCCCTACTTTTTTATCACGTGACTAGGGACCGCTCATCAAGGCCACCAATCACTGCTCCAAGCACTCCGCGACCGTTGGTCGCCAACAGCAGGGAGGTTTAAAATTTCCTGGGCTCCTGCGAATGTGTCCGGCATTTTGCCGGCGGGCACATGCGCAGAGGCCGGAAAGGTCCATGGAGGATAACCGCATCTGGATTAAAATGCGGAAGCCTCCGAGAAGATGTTTTATCTCCTCTCGCTGATCGCCGGGGTAAGGTCCTCGGATCAAATGCAAATCATAATAATAAAGTATATAATAAAACAAAAAAACTGTTGTGATGAGTCTATGGATGAACCTCGCCTTGTTTTTCAGTGGTAACGGGTCTAAATCATATTCCACATTATTTGAAAGATGCAAAATTGGCCAATCGTTACATTTCGTATTATTCAGTTTGCATAATTTAATTCTTAACCCCATAATGACCAGCACATAGTGTTTTTACATCCTGCCCAAGTGGGCCTTAATCCCTGAGGACGTAAAAACTTGTGTCTGGACGTGACAGCTTCATGCTGTCGGTGCCCGCAGATAGCTCCTCTGGGTAATATGTAAATGAGGGAGCTGGCATGAATCCTCCTTAGGGAGAGCAACTACAAACTGAGTAAGGAAACGCACCTGGCCATGCATGCTCCTCTGGGTAATATGCAAATGAGGGAGCTGGCATGAATCCTCCTAAGGGAGAGCAACTACAAACTGAGTAAGGAAACGCACCTGGCCATGCATGCTCCTCTGGGTAATATGCAAATGAGAAAGCTGGCATGAATCCTCCTTAGGGAGCGCAACTACAAACTGAGTAAGTAGACGCACCTGGCCATGCACGCTCCTCTGGGTAATATGCAAATGAGGGAGCTGGCATGAATCCTCCTCAGGAAGAGCAACTACAAACTGAGTAAGGAGCCGCACCTGGCCATGCACGCTCCTCTGGGTAATATGCAAATAAGGGAGCTAACATGAATCCTCCTTAGGGAGAGCAACTACAAACAGAGTAAGGAGACGCACCTGGCCATGCACGCTACTCTGGGTAATATGCAAATGAGCGAGCTGGCACGAATCCTCCTTAGGGAGAGCAACTGCAAACTGAGTAAGGGGATGCACATGGCCATGCACGCTCCTCTGGGTAATATGCAAATGAGGGAGCTGGCATGAATCCTCCTTAGGGAGAGCAACTACAAACTGAGTAAGGAGACGCACCTGGCCATGCACGCTACTCTGGGTAATATGCAAATGAGGGAGCTGGCACGAATCCTCCTTAGGGAGAGCAACTGCAAACTGAGTAAGGAAACGCACCTGGCCATGCACGCTCTTCTGGGTAATATGCAAATGAGGGAGCTGGCATGAATCCTCCTTAGGGAGAGCAACTACAAACTGAGTAAGGCTCCCAGGCCCAAACTGAACCTACCTACCTGAATTGTAAGTACCTACCTTCTTGTTCTCTATGAAAGAACTGAGCGTACCTTTTAAAAAAATGGCGGCGGCAGCAGCAACCAATCAGATTTTGTATAGTTTATGTATAGCTACCTGCCATGCTTTCCATTGGTTTCTACAGTAACATTGCAGCGCCCTCTGTTGGTTTTACAGAAACGTGCTGCACCACCTATTGGATTTACCTAAACTTACAGCACCATAGAGATTAGCGGGTCACCTCCCAGTTCTCCATCTTTTTGCCCTATTTTTCTCTAGGGTGGTTTCAAACCGGCGGGTAAAATCGCGCCATTTTTAACCGATGCGTTGGTTATTGAAAAAAAAAGCAGATTTCGCAGCCAATGATTCCCGACGGTTCCCTTCCCTTCAGCAAGGTTTTCACTGATGTGATGTTGAGAGAGAAAATCACAGCCTGCTGTGTCCTTCTGCGCAGTGCGTTTTTTAAAATCTCCCATGTAATCCTATGGAGGCTGCGTTTTAGCGCATCACAAGGCGAAAAATATGCGCTGCAATGTTAACATTGGAAAGTCCTACCGACTTGCACGTTAAACAAAAACATGCGGTTTTTAATGTGCGCGGCAGCGATGCGATTTAATCCTCTAAAAAAAAGGATCGCTGGTGATTGTCACGGCCGTATATTGGGACAAAACTAAGCCTAAGATTTCTGGCTGGAATCGGCACACGTGACGGGGCGGAGCTACGATGACGACGCGGTGAGCAGCTCTCCGGCACGAGCGGCCCCATTCACCAGGCAGAAGACCGCACAGCGCAAGCGCGTCTAAAAAAGCAAGAAGCCAGCTAACAAAGGTCACCAAGAGCCTGGAGCAGTGATTGGTGGTCTCGTTGAGCTGTCCCTGGTCACGTGATAAAAAGGTAGCGATCTACCGAAGGCCGGTCTCACACGACTGGATATGTTATACAGCCAGCCGCGGCGAAGGGAAGATCCGGAGCAGGTGAGTAAATTCCGATTTTGGTCTCCCGCACGAAAATGGAGCATGGTCCAGATTTTTTCATGCTCAATTTTTAAAAAAATCACTTTTATTGACCATCCGCGGGTATTTATCTACCCGCGGGTGATCAATGCATCCCTATGGGATGCGGATCCGCGGGCAGGAGAAGAGTTAAAATCCGCCTTAGGCCCCATGTCCACGGGCAAATTCGGATTTTGAATCCGCATCGTTTTTCCTGCACGCGGATCCACGCCCCATAGGGATGCATTAGACACCCGCAGGTAGTAAAATATCTGCGGATGTCATTTTTCCTGCAGGCGCGGGTCCCATGTGCAGAAAAAAATCCGGACATGATACATTCAGGCGTGGGACTCCCGCGGGGACGGCTCCCGCAGGCTTCTATTGAGGCCTATGGAAGCCGTCCGGATCCGCAGGAGACCCGCGCCTGAATTAAACTCACCTGCTCCGGGCAAGCAAGAAGAGGGAGAGTGTGCCAGAGTGGTCCGTGGAAGCAAGAAGACCCAAGACTGAGGATGGAAGATTTGCGGCTACAGATTCAAGAAGCAATCCAGTGGAATGGCGCCGAGTGGCTGGAGGAGTTAATCGCCAGCTGCAGGTCGGGATCGGAGTCGGGGGGGCCACTCGAGCCAGCAGCAAGGGAGCCGGTATCCGGAGAGGGAGCAGCACAAGAGGGGGATGCCGGGCGAGGCCGCCCGAAGCGAAGAAACACCCCCCCCCCCCCGGCGCGACTCAGCCCGAGTCCCACTGCAAAGAGAGGCGGTCATAAGAGCAGTCGCGGCGGCGAGAGGCCGCAAGGAGCAAGACGCGCCATGAGGTTTTTGGCGCCAAATTCAAACCGGGTGTCGGGGAGAGCGCCGGGACCGGTGCCCATCGTGAAATCTCCAGGCTTTCAGCTACGTTTGCTAGCCAGCAACAGGGAGATTTTAAATTACCCCGGCAATCTGGGGTAAGGTCCGCGGATAAATCCGGGGGCTTTAGGTATGTAATTTCATCTCCACTCACGGATATGAGGAAAGATGAAATTTTAAAGTTTTTAACTGTTTACTTGGATAACGGCAATAGCGTGACTGGGGGTCACTCGGGCAGCTGACAACAAGGAGCTGTCATGTCCACAGCCCCCAGGGCTGTAATCCTCAGCATGAGCATGTTTTTATGGCTGTGGGGATTAAAAACACTATAGGGCGGTCAATAAGGGGTTAAGGAGGTACAAAATCAGCGCCATCTCTCTGAGTTTGATGGAGAGGGCAGGGGCGAGAATGAGCAATGTGTCGTCAAATGACGCCTGAGGGTTATGTGCAGGTAAAATGTGTCCTGAGGTTATGATGAGCGTGTGTTTCTATCATGCTGCATATTCTGATGACGGTTAGCAGTAATGAAACTGTCTGTTTTACTAACTGTCCCTACACTACCCCGCAGCCCTCAACGGTTGACCCTCCTCGACCTCCCAGATCGAGGCAGGCCCATCGAGCAAGCTAAGGCAAGCTCTCCGGGTCTACCACTGGGTTTTTCACAGCCCTTGCAACTGGACCACAGCTAGCCTGAGTCCCCTGTATTAGTTTAGTCGCTCTTCTTTGAACCCCCTCCAATACTGTAACATCTTTCCTGAGCACCGGTGATGAAATAAGAACATCTAAAATCTATTTGGTATCTTCGTGTCCATAACAATTTGAACTCTCAAAAAATCAGCATCATTTATGTTGTCAGAAAAAAAGCCAAAATGTCAGAATTGTACTTTTTGGGTCATTCAATTCCCCCCCCCCAAAAAAATATCATAAAAAACGATGAAAAAGTGGCATGTAGTCCAAAATGATACCAAGAGAAACCATAGGTTGTCCTGCAAAGTTTTGAGATGGCAGCAAGTAAAGGATTCCCCAAGGGAGCGTGCTCCCTATGTTATGTCGTCTGGCCCTTGTAATCATGGCGGGCCGATGGGTTGCCATGACAACAGGTGTCCCTGCTTGCCATTACCTATGATCACTACTGTAACTGATAAGGCATTGCCGTACGTGTACGTATGTATATATATTTATTATATATGATTGTTCTGACCAGGTTGGGGGAGTAGTGGTCAATGTAAGTGGGTGGAGCGGATCTAGAGATCAGTAATACTGGTGTGATGTGACTATTAACCTGCTGATTTTTCATCATTTCCTGCAGATCTGACGTCCTTGAGAATGGGAAGGCTGTCCGACAGTGAAGAGACCCTCGACGTTCAGCAATCTTGAAACCCTTCGTTTTATGGACTGCTTTTTGCCTGTGACTCACCTTTTTTTTTTTTTATAAGCTTTTTCTTTCAAAGAATTATGACGGAGGATCCTGAAAAACTGCGCAATATTTTACACCGATTGAGTAAACAGAAAAGATACCCAAACACAGCGGCCTTTGTTTTATCTGGGAATGACACTTGGTGTAAAATCCACATTTTTAATAAATAATAAAACGTGATTTGAATTTGTTTTTTTGTTTTACCTTATTTATGTTTTTAACTCCTGATTACCCACGCTGTAAAGCCGGCTGCACATGGCTGTGACGGGCTCCGCCATGGAATTCCGGGGCGGAGCCCGTCACGGCGGCCCCAAGAGACCCCAATACTTACCTCCAGTTTCGGAGTCCCGCATGACGCCTCAGCGCGCATGGGCAATCGAGCGCGTGACGCACCGCAGCGGCATGTGACGCGGTAGGCGTAGAGGCGGTTTCACACTATCTTCCGCTGTGCTACAGCGGAAGATAGCGTGAATGGACGGCTTCCACAGACTGCAATGGAAGCCGTCCGCGCGTACACCCGCGGCAAATAGAGCATGCCGTGGGTGAGGAGGGGTGATTTTACGGTGCGGAATTCCGCTGTGAAATTCCGCACCGTAAGCATTGAGCTATTAGGTTGAATAGATCCGTCTGTGGGAAGGAGCCTTAAGGCCTCATGTCCACTAGCAAAATGGAATTGCGGTTTCCGCAGCGGATTTGCCCCTAGGGAATCATTGGCCATCCGTGGTCCATTAAACTGATTTTTGCACCCGCGGATGGAATTTTAATAGAATTGCGTTTTTCACGCGTGGGAGAAAAAAACCCGGCATGCTCCATTTTACCGCGGATCGGCCACATTGCTATCACATTGATAGCAATGTGTGCAGATATCTGCATGCAAAAATTATACAATAGAAAGCTGATTCTACGCGGATTGTATTTTTCCAGTGGACATGAGGCCTAAGGCCGCCTGCAGACGGCCGTGTCGCATCCAGCTGCTCGCAACGGGACCCGACCTGAGCGCCTGCAGAGAGCAGTGCGGAACTCATGTGCCAGCAGACGGCACATGCGCAGAGCCGGCAGCCAGCGAGTGACGTTTATGTCCGGGGCTCTGCGAACCCCGCACAGAATTAGAGCATGGCGCAGTTTGTTTTCTGCGCGTGATTTCGCGTAGACAAACCACGGCCTTCTGCATAGGATTGCGTATTGAAATGCAATCCTATGCAGGCGTGTACAGCCGGAAATGTACGGTGCTTCGTCTGGCATAGACTGAAGTGGCAGCGGTGCGCACTCGTCATCAGCTGATTGGCAGGGATTCTGTGAGGCAGATCAACACTTCACTGCGCATAGATCATCAGTACTGGAGTCCCAGGGAACCCTTTTAACCCCTTGCCACCGCAGCACGTGAATGTATGTATATGTTAGAAAGCAGCTTTCTGGAATGGACTTGCATCTACATCCTACAGATCTGAGCCCATCTACTGCTGAAGACTGTTGCTAATGACAGTTGGCCTCCCGCAGTCACAGCGGGGATGGGTGAGACAACCGATTCCCGCTGTTAATGCTTTGCATGCAACGATTGCTCTTATTTCATTAGGTTTTTGCATGTAATCAGATATACTTCAGTCTAAGCCGACCTGAGTATAAGCCAAGGTACCAACTTTTACCCCAAAAACCTGGGGTCAATTATTGACTTGAGTATAAGCCAAGGGGTAATATTAGGTACCTCGGCTAACACTTGGATCGGCTATACTCAAGTATGCATTGTGGCTGCTGCTACAGGCCAAGTGGGCAGTATACCCCTAGGTAAACTAATTAAGGGGTGTATTGTTAAAATTTTGTGGCTGCTCAACAGCTCTACAACTGTGCTATGGGGCTTTAAAGGCCTTCAAGCAAAATGTCTGTTACGTCTGCTGCTGGTATATGTTGCTCAAAGCTTCAGTTTACTAGCAGCACAGCCCTGAGAGGGTTAATTGATTGAGCTGCCTGGGTGTGGTACTTCCTGCAAGCCAATCTCCTGGCTCTGTGCATACATATAAAGCCAGCTCTTGGCAGTCTGTGTCTGGGTTTCAGACTGAGCAGTTATGAATCCTTGTCTTGAGGTATCTGCCTTTTTCCCACGCAGAACTTGTAAGTGGTTATGTGTCTCTCAGCTTCCCGAAGACGGTTTGGACACCTGTAGTCCTCGTCTCCGTTATATGCATTCCCTTTACAGCTGTGGCCTCTGTACGTCTTGTCTGCTCTGTGTGTCAGTTAATGTAACTTGACACAGTCTCCTATCTCACCTTGTGTAGCTGACTGTCTATTCCCCTATATTATTGAGATGGCACTATATTTGATAGTTGGCGGTGTGCCCCATGCTATGTCCTGCTCCACTTGCAGTTGGCAGTGTGCCCCCTGCTCTGTCCTGTCCCAGATGCAAGCTTTCTGTGTGATCTGTGTCTTGCAGTTTCATGCCCGTTTGTACGTTTACGTTCTGTCAGTTTAGTGTTACCTCATCTCCTGTGTGAATGTTGTCCGGGTCTCCTGGACTCATGGTTAGTGTAGGGAATAGCGGTATAACCAGGAGCTTAGAAGTTCGCCCGCTAGCTTCACGTTTTGTCTAAAATGTCAAGTAATACCTGTTCTTTATAATCAGCCTATCTGTTAGTAGTGGTTGCATTTTTGGCTTCTGTATGCAGTGTTTTCTATCTCTGTGTATTCTGTTCCGTCTCTGTTATATGCCATGCGTGTGTCCTGTTCTGTGGCTCCTAGGATCAGCTATGGCCCAGATCCGAAGACCGCTGGGCCGCCCTCTTATTTGGGCGATGTCTACGCTTAGGTTGGGCCACTGTCGACCCCCCCCCCCCCCTTTTAGCACAGGGTCAGTGGCATGGATTCCATGTGAATTTCCTGTGTGCATCTTTGGTCACGATGGTGTTGGCAGTCTGCTAAATCTGCCCACACGATCATAACAGTCTGTTCAGAAAGCCACATAGTACTGTTTACATTTTGGGTCCCATTTGTGCATACTAACATAACTGGAGGTTCCACAGATGGGCTCCCTGTGCGGCGCCGGCGCACAGGCGCGTGCTCGGGGCTAAGCCTCTCCGGCGCACGCGCCCGACGCGGCCTCCTCTCCCTCTCTGGAACTGCCGCCGCTCCCCCCTCTCCCTCACTTGCCAGTCTTTCGAGCCACCCGATTCCTCGCTCAGCTGCCGCTGCCCGGATCCTCTCCATCAGCGCTTCCATCTCTTCAGGCTCTTCTTGAACTGCAGTACCTCCGATCTCCACCGGGGGCAATCTTCCTGCTCAGGTCCTGTCACCAACGGTGTTTTGTGCTCCGGTCTTCTGAACAGCGATCTTCCTGCTCCGGTCTTCTCACTAACGGTCTTCTTGCTCCGATCTCCTCACCAGCGGTCTTCCTGCTCTGGTCTTCTCACCAGCGGTCTTCTTGCTCCGATCTTCTCACCAGCGGTCTTCCTGCTCAGGTCTTCAGGTAGGTCTTCTAATTTCTTCTGTCTTCACCCGATCGTCCTCTGCTTCAGGTCCTCCCGATCCTCCTCAGCTGCCACGCTTAAATTCTTATCCTGCTGTCTTTTTTCTTCGGTCTTCACTCTTCTCCCCGTCCAGGTTCCAGGTCCTTCTTCTTCCTCTGCTGCTCCCGGAATGACTCCTCCCCCTTTTCTTCCCGCTCTTTCTATCCCATAAACCTTTGCTCCCCCTCATTACACCCCCTCCCTTTTAACCTCCACCTCACCTTATTTTCATTTAAAATATTAACCCTTTCCTCCCCGTTAACCCCGTCATGATCGCCTTCACCTACGGCCTTGCGGGCCCCGGTTCCGGCCTCCCTTTACAGCAGCACACAATGTCCCTGCAGGTTGGATTACAGATGAGTGCTGCTGTATGGTGCCTTCATACCTCTAGGGCAGGATACCTACCTGATATGTATTGTCATGGGGCGCACCAAGATCTTGTCTCAGGCTTTGCTTGCAGTCCTACCATATCGCACTAAATGCAGAAGTGCAGTCAATGCAGCTTTTTACCTAAAATAGTAAAAATTGGTCAAAGCCTCATGCAGTGTATTACCTGACCCTGGAATAACATCAATGGCAATTATAAGAATAATGCTGATAATAATACAAATTCTGTATGTCTGTTTTCAGCCTTACAAAACCATAACTATAGAAGTTTACATTTATACGTAAAGCTAGATATTTTTAGAAATATCTATATTGATATATAACTATCTATTTTTATAGCTAGATATATATCTATGCAGTAAGATACATTAGATCGATGGTGACACACGCACCCGAAACAAGGACCACAGGTTGTAAGCAGCCATTTTTCCGTCAGTCTCCACTGGAGTCTCTCCCAGGCCCAAACTGAACCTACCTACCTGAATTGTAAGTACCTACCTTCTTGTTCTCTATGAAAGAACTGAGCGTACCTTTTAAAAAAATGGCGGCGGCAGCAGCAACCAATCAGATTTTGTATAGTTTATGTATAGCTACCTGCCATGCTTTCCATTGGTTTCTACAGTAACATTGCAGCGCCCTCTGTTGGTTTTACAGAAACGTGCTGCACCACCTATTGGATTTACCTAAACTTACAGCACCATAGAGATTAGCGGGTCACCTCCCAGTTCTCCATCTTTTTGCCCTATTTTTCTCTTTAGAGGCCGAGAGAGTCTTCCCAGAGGCTGGGCGAGTCTCTCCAGGGGCCGGGTGAGTGTCTTTAGAGGCCGAGAGTGTCTTCCCAGAGGCTGGGCGAGTCTCTCCAGAGGCCAGTCGAGTCTTTCCAGGGGCCGGGCGAGTCTCTCCAGGGGCCGAGCAAGTCTCTCCAGAGGCCGGATGAGTCTCTCCAGGGGCCGGGAGAGTCTCTACAGAGGCCGGGCGAATCTCTATAGAGGCCGGGCGAGTCATTCCAGAGGCCGGGCGAATCTCTACAGAGGTCGGGTGAGTCTCTCCAGAGGCCGGGCGAGTGTTTCCAGAGGTCGGGTGAGTCTCCCCAGTGGCCAGGCGAGTCTTTCCAGAGGCCGGGCGAGTCTCCCCAGTGGCCGGGCGAGTCTTTCCAGAGGCCGGGCGAGTCTCTCCAGGGGCCGGGCGAGTCTCTGCAGAGGCCGAGCGAGTCTCTAAAGAGGCCGGGCGCGTCTCTACAGAGGCCCGGCGAGTCTCTCCAGGGGCCGGACGAGTTTCTTCAGGGGCCGGGCGAGTCTCTCCGGAGGCCAGGCGAGTCTTACCAGAGGCAGCGCGAGTCTCTCCAGAGGCCGGGCGAGTCTCTTTAGAGGCCGAGAGAGTCTTCCCAGAGGCTGGGCGAGTCTCTCCAGGGGCCGGGTGAGTGTCTTTAGAGGCCGAGAGTGTCTTCCCAGAGGCTGGGCGAGTCTCTCCAGAGGCCAGTCGAGTCTTTCCAGGGGCCGGGCGAGTCTCTCCAGGGGCCGAGCAAGTCTCTCCAGAGGCCGGATGAGTCTCTCCAGGGGCCGGGAGAGTCTCTACAGAGGCCGGGCGAATCTCTATAGAGGCCGGGCGAGTCATTCCAGAGGCCGGGCGAATCTCTACAGAGGTCGGGTGAGTCTCTCCAGAGGCCGGGCGAGTGTTTCCAGAGTCCGGGCGAGTCTCCCCAGTGGCCGGGCGAGTCTTTCCAGAGGCCGGGCGAGTCTCTCCAGAGGCCGGGCGAGTCTCTGCAGAGGCCGAGCGAGTCTCTAAAGAGGCCGGGCGCGTCTCTACAGAGGCCCGGCGAGTCTCTCCAGGGGCCGGACGAGTTTCTTCAGGGGCCGGGCGAGTCTCTCCGGAGGCCGGGCGAGTCTCTCCAGGGGCCGGGCTCGCCTCTCCAGGGGCCAGGCGAGTCTTTCCAGAGGCAGGGCAAGTTTCTCCAGGGGCCGGGCGAGTCTTTCCAGTGGCCGGGCGAGTCTCTCCAGAGGCCGGCTAGTCTCACCAGGGGCCAGGCGAATCTCTCCAGGGGCCGGGCGAGTCTCTTCAGAGGCCGAGCGAGTCTCTCCAGGGGACAGGCGAGTCTCTCCAGAGGCCGGGTGAGTCTCTCCAGTGGCCGGGCGAGTCTCTACAGATGCCGGGCGAATCTCTACAGAGGCCGGGCGAGTCTCTCCAGAGGCTGGGCGTATCTCTACAAAGGCCGGGCGAGTCTCTCCAGGGGCCGGGCGAGTCTCTTCAGAGGCCGGGCGAGTCTCTCCAGGGGACAGGCGAGTCTCTCCAGAGGCCGGGTGAGTCTCTCCAGTGGCCGGGCGAGTCTCTACAGATGCCGGGCGAATCTCTACAGAGGCCGGGCGAGTCTCTCCAGAGGCTGGGCGTATCTCTACAAAGGCCGGGCGAGTCTCTCCAGAGGCCAGGCGAGTCTCTTCAGGGGCCGGGCGAGTCTCTCCAGAGGCTGAGAGAGTCTTTCCAGAGGCCGGGCGAGTCTCTCCAGTGGCCAGGCGAGTCTTACCAGAGGCAGGGCGAGTCTCTCCAGAGGCCGGCTATTCTCACCAGGGGACAGGCGAGTCTCTCCAGTGGCCGGGCGAGTCTCTACAGATGCCGGGCGAATGTCTACAGAGGTCGGGTGAGTCTCCCCAGTGGCCAGGCGAGTCTTTCCACAGGCCAGGCGAGTCTCCGCAGGGGCCGGGCAAGTCTCTCCAGAGGCAGGGCAAGTCAATCTAGGGGCCGGGCGAGTCTCTTTAGAGGACGGGCGAGTCTCCCCAGTGGCCGGGCGAGTCTTTCCAGAGGCCAGGCGAGTCTCTCCAGGGGCCGGGCGAGTCTCTGCAGAGGCCGAGCGAGTCTCTAAAGAGGCCGGGCGCGTCTCTACAGATGCCCGGCGAGTCTCTCCAGGGGCCGGACGAGTTTCTTCAGTGGCCGGGCGAGTCTCTCCGGAGGCCGGGCGAGTCTCTCCAGGGGCCGGGCTAGCCTCTCCAGGGGCCAGGCGAGTCTTTCCAGAGGCAGAGCGAGTCTCTCCAGGGGCCGGGCGAGTCTTTCCAGTGGCCGGGCGAGTCTCTCCAGAGGCCGGCTAGTCTCACCAGGGGCCAGGCGAGTCTCTCCAGGGGCCGGGCGAGTCTCTTCAGAGGCCGGGCGAGTCTCTCCAGGGGACAGGCGAGTCTCTCCAGAGGCCGGGTGAGTCTCTCCAGTGGCCGGGCGAGTCTTCACAGATGCCGGGCGAATCTCTACAGATGCCGAGCGAGTCTCTCCAGAGGCTGGGCGTATCTCTACAAAGGCCGGGCGAGTCTCTCCAGAGGCCGGGCGAGTCTCTCTCCAGGGGACGGGCGAGTCTCTCCAGAGGCCAGGCGAGTCTCTCCAGGGGCCGGGCGAGTCTCTCCAGAGGCCGAGAGAGTCTTTCCAGAGGCCGGGCGAGTCTCTCCAGAGGCCAGGCGAGTCTTACCAGAGGCAGGGCGAGTCTCTCCAGAGGCCGGGCGAGTCTCTCCAGAGGCCGAGAGAGTCTTCCCAGAGGCCGGGCGAGTCTCTCCAGAGGCCAGGCGAGTCTTCCCAGGGGCCGGGCGAGTCTCTCCAGAGCCCGGGCGAGTCTTTCCAGGGGCCAGGCGAGTTTCTCCAGAGGCCAGGCGAGTCTCTCCAGGGGCCGGGCGAGTCTCTCCAGGGGCCGGGCGAGTCTCTCTAGAGGCAGGGCGAGTCTCCCCAGGAGCCGGGCTAATCTCTCCGGAGGCCGGGCGAATCTCTATAGAGGCCGGGCGAGTCTCTCCAGAGGCCGGGCGAATCTCTACAGAGGTCGGGTGAGTCTCCCTAGTGGCCAGGCGATTCTCTTTAAAGAGGCCGGGCGAGTATCTACAGAGGCCGAGCGAGTCTCTCCGGAGGCAGGGCGAATCTCTCCAGAGGCCGGGCGAGTCAATCCAGAGGCCCGACGAGTCTCTCCAGAGGCTGGGCGAGTCTCACCAGGGGCCAGGCGAGTCTCTCCAGGGGCCGGGCGAGTCTCTTCAGAGGCCGGGCGAGTCTCTCCAGGGGCCGGGCGAGTCTCACCAGGGGCCAGGCGAGTCTCTCCAGGGGCCGGGCGAGTCTCTTCAGAGGCCGGGCGAGTTTCTCAAGAGGACGGGCGAGTCTCTCCAGAGGCTGGGCGAGTATCCCCAGTGGCCGGGCAAGTCTCCCCAGTGGTCGGTCGAGTCTTTCCAGAGGCCAGGCGAGTCTCTCCGGAGGCCAGGCGAATCTCTGCAAAGATCTGGCTAGTGTCTAAAGAGGCCGGGCGAGTCTCTACAGAGGCCAGGCGAGTCTCTCCATAGGCCAGGCGAGTCTCTCCAGGGGCCGGACGAGTCTCTCCAGAGGCCGGGCGAGTCTCTCCAGAGGCCGGGCTAGCCGCTCCAGGGGCAGGTCGAGTCTTTCCAGATGCAGGGCGAGTCTCTCCAGGGGCCTGGTCGAGTCTCTCCAGGGGCCGGGAGAGTCTCTTTAGAGACCAGGCGAGTCTCTCCAGAGGCCGGGCGAGTTTCTCCAGGGGTCGGGCGAGTCTTTCCAGGGGCCGGGCGAGTCTCTTCAGAGGCCGGGCGAGTCTCTCCAGGGGCCGGGTGAGTCTCTCCAGAGGCAGGGCGAGTCTCTCCAGGAGCCAGGCGAGTCTCTCCAGAGGCCGGGCGAATCTCTATAGAGGCCATGCAAGTCTCTCCAGAGGCCGGGCGAATCTCTACAGAGGTCACCTGGTGGCCTTAACTTTTTTAACCCTTATCCTAACTACTATGGAGAGATCCTTGGAGTTCCCCACAAAATTATCTGTCGCCTCACCCAAAAAACAAGGAAGATAGGTGTAACTGTCTCCCGTCTCCTAAAAATCCTGACTCGGGAAACCCTATCTTCCAAACTACGCCTCCCGTCTCCAATCAACTGACTCAGGAGACTCGCCATTTACCTCGAGTCACCAACCTCCCGACCCCGAGGCTATCTAGCCATACCCCGGCTATTAACAACCACAACTTTAGCAGGTAACCCCCTGCCAAACAAGAGGCGACAGACCCACCTACAATTTAAAACTAACCAGAGGGGGGAGGAGGTAACTCTACTAACCCCTGCCTCCCCCCTTACCCCCTCTTATATTGACTCCAAGGACCCCTCCCTAACCGCCACAGCCAGCATGGCTTGAAACCTCAAGCCTGCGCCGCCCTCCACAACAACAAGGCGCGCTCCACTCCCTCCTGAACTGCCTCTAACCACAAGTCCAAACCTATCTCATTTAAATGCACCCCATCTTGTCTCCAATAATTCCCCCTGCCAGACTCTAGGTCTATGTGTCGCACCGCGACCCCCCCATTCCTTCCCACAAAGCGAGATACTTCCCTATTAAGCTTTATTCTCGCTTTGTCTAATCCTCTTGCAGTCCGCACAAACTTCCATACCTGCCTAGGCACGATCTCTGACCAGACCACCACCATCTTCTTATGCGCCGCTAACAATCTCAGGATATCATACCTGATATCCCTCGATAGATCCCTGAAGGGCCTTTTCCCCAAATCATTCCCCCCTGCATGTATAACAACTATGTCCGGGGCCCTGTCTAAACCCACCATCCTCTCAAACTCCTCCAACACTTTGCACCACGACATCCCTCTAACTCCCATCCATCTCAGGACCGCCTCTGACCTAGGAAACCTCAACTGTCTCCCGTCCTGCCTCACACTAGCCCTCTCCGCCCCCCAATAAACATATGAGTGGCCCATAATCCACACAAGCGCCGATTGTGGACCTGAAACAAAAAGGAGAAAACAAAATTGACCAACACCCCTTGATTATCATTATACCCCCTACCCCCCTAACACTGTTACAGCAACTGGGGACGAACATACAATTTATATCTCCCAGATTGCCACCTACCGATTTTTCTAATCGACTCGCCCGACAAACCTTGCACCTGTGCCTCTGTAGCCGCCCCCACCCTAAACGAGTATGTCCCAAATTGCGACTCATCTAAACCGAGCTCCCTCAGCGCCTTCCCAAAGATCGCTGTAAACTGGAAGCGTGACAAAAACTGGCCCCCCTCATGCTGCAATAAAGGGCCTAATCTCTTACCCGCTACCTCAGTATAGCTAACCCATGCCGACACGGGGCACATTATTGACCCGTGAACCCTACCCAATCTAATCAAATGTCCCCGCCCAGCCTGATCTGTTTTTGATCGGCGTATGACCAACTCTAAATGGTCATCAACTTTTCTAACATCCCCCCCCCTGTAAACCTCCCCCAACTGATTTACTAGGGGACACCAACTCCCCCACCCTAAATGCCCCAAAAAAATGCCAGTGAAAACGCTAACCTGAATAACGATCTTTCGAACAACGTATCGCAGAGGCCTTCCAGTACCCCCCCTAACTTTTCTAACAACTCAAACGAAACTGGTCTACGTAAGTCCACACTGCCTTTACCTTTTCTAAAACCCTTCAACGCTTGTCTCACTAGGAAATTCTTCGTTATATCCCCCACCCCCCTTAACTTACACCCAAATGCTACCCCTGCCATGAACCTGTTCGCTCGTGACACCGAAACATTATCCTGCTCTGCCTTACCCAACCAACTTAACAGCGCCCCCACTCTATCTTCCTCCGCCTCTCCTATCCCAAGCTGACCTACCCAGCCTTCCCACTCCTGCCACGCTGCTATATACGCAGCTCTAGTACCCTGAGCCAGTGACCTCTCGATTAGATGCCCCACTGCTCTCTTACCACACTCCAAAGATGAGACGGGCACGTCCTCCCTCGGTCCTCCGCCTGAGGGGCCAGGGTCCTGAATCGCTCCCACTGAAACCGAGAAAGAGCATCCGCGATTGAATTCTCAATCCCCGGCACGTGCACCGCCACTATCCAAATATTCATCTTCAATGTTTCCAATACCAGGTGGCGCAACAAATTCACCACCGGGGGTGATGAGGCGGTCAAAGCATTGATCACCTGCACCACCCCCATATTGTCACAATGGAACCTCACCTTCTTGTTCTGAAGGCGATCGCCCCAAAGCGCCACGGCCACCACTATTGGAAACAGTTCCAACAATACCAGATTCTTCGTCAAACCTTCCTCCCGCCATCTGACTGGCCATTCCCCAACACACCATTGCCCCTGGCAAAATGCCCCAAATCCCGCACTCCCTGCCGCGTCTGTAAACAACTCGTAGTCCACATTCTCACTCACTTCCGAGATTATCATGGACCTCCCATTGTATTTGTTTAAAAAGGAAGCCCAGACTGCTAGGTCCCCTTTTAAACTCCTCCCCACTCTGATGTAGTGATGCGGGGCTCGAATTCCCGCCGTGGCCGATGCCATTCTTCGACAAAATATTCGCCCCATAGGCATTATTCTGCAAGCGAAATTCAACTTGCCCAATAATGACTGAAGCCCCTTCAGCGTGACTTTCTTGACTTTCCGTGTCTTTTCTACCTCGCATTTTAAATCCCGCAACTTATCTTCCGGTAATTGACATACCATCGCCTCCGTATCAATCCAGATGCCCAAAAACTGAAGAGAAGTTGCAGGGCCCTCTGTCTTGTCGGGAGCCAAAGGCACCCCGAACCGATCCGCCACCCACTGTAACGTTCCCAGCAGAGTCGCACACATCGGCGATTCCGCTGGGCCAATACACAAAAAATCGTCAAGGTAGTGAATTACTGACTGCTGCTTTGCAGTGTCTTTCACTACCCATTCCAAGAAAGTGCTGAAGGCTTCGAAGTATGCACATGAGATTGAACATCCCATGGGCAGACACCGATCGGCGAAATACTTACCTCCCCAAAAACAACCAAGTAAGCGAATACTATCTGGAGAAACCGGCAAAAGGCGGAACGCCGACTCAATGTCGGCTTTCGCTAACAGCGCCCCCCTCCCATACCTTCTTACCCATTTTAGTGCCGCATCAAAAGATGTATAAACCACCGAACAGAGCTCAGGGTCTATACCATCGTTCACTGATGCCCCTTTCGGATAAGAAAGATGGTGTATTAACCGAAACTTATTCGGTTCCCTCTTAGGTACTACTCCCAGGGGAGACACTACGAAGTTCCGGAGGGGAGGCTCCTGAAAGGGGCCTGCCATCCGCCCTAAGCTAATTTCTTTTGCCAGTTTCTCCGAAACCACTTCCGGATTCCTCATGGCCGAGAGTAGGTTTTTTGTTGATAACGGAATCTCATGTTTTGGGGGAGGGATGTGAAACCCCCCCCGAAAACCTTCTTCCAACAATTTCGCCTTTTCCCTGTCAGGATACCTATTTAGAAACCTGACCATCTCTTCCAGCCTCACCGGCGTCCTCCCTTTTTCCACCCCCTCCTGCGGCCTTTCCTTTTCCTTTCTTAAAGCATTTTGATGCTCCTTGTGACCCGCCATTGCAGTGTGAGCAGACATGCTTAAATCTGCAGCCTGCTCCGAATTTGCATTGGCCCTCATTAAATTGCCAACACAAACCGACTCTATTACCCCCTGACTGACCCCCCTGGTTTCCCCCCTGTGAGGTTGAAGCCAGGCCTGATGGCCCGGCTCCCCCGTGAAAAGGCTGCCCAAATCGACTAGGTGCCATGACCCGAAGCCACAGACCAATATCTTTTTGGTCCCAACGGATTGACGGCCTCACCGCCTTACGTTGCCTAAACTGTTCGTCGTACCTTAACCAGGTTTGACCCCCGTAAACCCGATACGCCTCGCCTATCGAATCTAGATAACAGAAGAGGCCGGAACAGTTCTCCGGCGCCTTCTCCCCAATTACGCTGGCCAATATAGCGAACGCCTGCAACCAATTATTAAATGTTTGAGGAATTAAACGCCATCTGCGTTTTTCTTCCTCCTCCTTCTTGTATTCGGTCCTTTTGCCTTTGTCCAAATTAAATTTCTCCAAAGGCAAGAGGGAGAATATCTCTACAAATTCGTCCCGCCATATCTTCTCCCTCGTTTCCTTCTTAAGATGTGCTCCCAACGGGCCCTCGAAACACACGTATACCTCCCCTTTTGCCCTATCGTCCAACCGCACTGCTTCCCCGTCCCTTTCCGTTTGTACGGCAACCGTCACCCCTGACGCCGTTTCATCTGCCCCCCCCGAGCTGACCCCTAGAGTACTTACCCTACTGGAAGGGGTTGCCATTGAAGTACTCCATGCAGCCACCGGCGATGGCCCCACGTCCGGCCCTCCCGTTCCCCCTGCCTGGACTCCCCCAGTCGCCCCAGCGGGGAAGCCCTCCCCGCCAGACGACACACTACCCGGCGTGTTAAACGCCGTTCCAGGCAAACCGACCGACCCCATTTCCTGCCTCCGCAGGAATTCCCACATACAACCCATAAGTGCCCTCAAATCGTTATCCCCCCCATGCGCACCAGCAAAACTGACCGCACCACTACCTATACCCCCCCCTACAGGCACAGATCTAGCAATAACATTTACAGTGTTTTGTGTGGTAGACTCACCGGGCTGCGCAGGTGCTGTGGGCCCACCAGCCGCCGCTCCGTCTTCCTGGCGTCTCATCCTGGGATCCGTCCATGTCCCGCCCGATCCGTCTGATTCCTCCGCCGACTGCCGCCTCTCCGCTGCGCGCGCAGCCGCCCCGCTGGAACTCAAAAAACCGGCATTAATAAAATCCTCCGGACCAGCCTGCTGCTGTCCCCTTCTTCCGCCAAACACCTGCTCCAGCTCCCCTCCCCTGGTCCCCCGGCTAACCCTCCCGCTGGGTCCACACTGCTCCCCTCCAGCAGCTCTGGACCCTCTGCTCTGTCCTGACACGGATCCTCTCACCGAACTGGGACAAGGGCGCTCCTCTCTGCTACCCTCACCGCTGGAGTGCCCCCCCCCCTCTAACTGCTCCTGGAGCCGACTGTGCAGTCGCAGGTCCCGGCCCCCTCGCAGCCCGGGTACCTGCGCTGCACGCAGCGCCACGCCGCCGATTAGGATTCCTCCCAGCCCTGGCCCCCCCCCCCTGCCGCTGCGGGGGCTGGCCCGGCTGGAGGTTCCACAGATGGGCTCCCTGTGCGGCGCCGGCGCACAGGCGCGTGCTCGGGGCTAAGCCTCTCCGGCGCACGCGCCCGACGCGGCCTCCTCTCCCTCTCTGGAACTGCCGCCGCTCCCCCCTCTCCCTCACTTGCCAGTCTTTCGAGCCACCCGATTCCTCGCTCAGCTGCCGCTGCCCGGATCCTCTCCATCAGCGCTTCCATCTCTTCAGGCTCTTCTTGAACTGCAGTACCTCCGATCTCCACCGGGGGCAATCTTCCTGCTCAGGTCCTGTCACCAACGGTGTTTTGTGCTCCGGTCTTCTGAACAGCGATCTTCCTGCTCCGGTCTTCTCACTAACGGTCTTCTTGCTCCGATCTCCTCACCAGCGGTCTTCCTGCTCTGGTCTTCTCACCAGCGGTCTTCTTGCTCCGATCTTCTCACCAGCGGTCTTCCTGCTCAGGTCTTCAGGTAGGTCTTCTAATTTCTTCTGTCTTCACCCGATCGTCCTCTGCTTCAGGTCCTCCCGATCCTCCTCAGCTGCCACGCTTAAATTCTTATCCTGCTGTCTTTTTTCTTCGGTCTTCACTCTTCTCCCCGTCCAGGTTCCAGGTCCTTCTTCTTCCTCTGCTGCTCCCGGAATGACTCCTCCCCCTTTTCTTCCCGCTCTTTCTATCCCATAAACCTTTGCTCCCCCTCATTACACCCCCTCCCTTTTAACCTCCACCTCACCTTATTTTCATTTAAAATATTAACCCTTTCCTCCCCGTTAACCCCGTCATGATCGCCTTCACCTACGGCCTTGCGGGCCCCGGTTCCGGCCTCCCTTTACAGCAGCACACAATGTCCCTGCAGGTTGGATTACAGATGAGTGCTGCTGTATGGTGCCTTCATACCTCTAGGGCAGGATACCTACCTGATATGTATTGTCATGGGGCGCACCAAGATCTTGTCTCAGGCTTTGCTTGCAGTCCTACCATATCGCACTAAATGCAGAAGTGCAGTCAATGCAGCTTTTTACCTAAAATAGTAAAAATTGGTCAAAGCCTCATGCAGTGTATTACCTGACCCTGGAATAACATCAATGGCAATTATAAGAATAATGCTGATAATAATACAAATTCTGTATGTCTGTTTTCAGCCTTACAAAACCATAACTATAGAAGTTTACATTTATACGTAAAGCTAGATATTTTTAGAAATATCTATATTGATATATAACTATCTATTTTTATAGCTAGATATATATCTATGCAGTAAGATACATTAGATCGATGGTGACACACGCACCCGAAACAAGGACCACAGGTTGTAAGCAGCCATTTTTCCGTCAGTCTCCACTGGAGTCTCTCCCAGGCCCAAACTGAACCTACCTACCTGAATTGTAAGTACCTACCTTCTTGTTCTCTATGAAAGAACTGAGCGTACCTTTTAAAAAAATGGCGGCGGCAGCAGCAACCAATCAGATTTTGTATAGTTTATGTATAGCTACCTGCCATGCTTTCCATTGGTTTCTACAGTAACATTGCAGCGCCCTCTGTTGGTTTTACAGAAACGTGCTGCACCACCTATTGGATTTACCCAAACTTACAGCACCATAGAGATTAGCGGGTCACCTCCCAGTTCTCCATCTTTTTGCCCTATTTTTCTCTAGGGTGGTTTCAAACCGGCGGGTAAAATCGCGCCATTTTTAACCGATGCGTTGGTTATTGAAAAAAAAAGCAGATTTCGCAGCCAATGATTCCCGACGGTTCCCTTCCCTTCAGCAAGGTTTTCACTGATGTGATGTTGAGAGAGAAAATCACAGCCTGCTGTGTCCTTCTGCGCAGTGCGTTTTTTAAAATCTCCCATGTAATCCTATGGAGGCTGCGTTTTAGCGCATCACAAGGCGAAAAATATGCGCTGCAATGTTAACATTGGAAAGTCCTACCGACTTGCACGTTAAACAAAAACATGCGGTTTTTAATGTGCGCGGCAGCGATGCGATTTAATCCTCTAAAAAAAAGGATCGCTGGTGATTGTCACGGCCGTATATTGGGACAAAACTAAGCCTAAGATTTCTGGCTGGAATCGGCACACGTGACGGGGCGGAGCTACGATGACGACGCGGTGAGCAGCTCTCCGGCACGAGCGGCCCCATTCACCAGGCAGAAGACCGCACAGCGCAAGCGCGTCTAAAAAAGCAAGAAGCCAGCGAAATTAGACGGAGCCATGGAGACGGGGACGCCAGCAACGGAGCAGGTAAGTGAATAACTTCTGTATGGCTCATATTTAACCCCTTAGTGACCAAGCCTGTTTGCGCCTTAATGACCAGGCCAAATTTGGCAAATCTGACATGTGTCACTTTAACATGGAAAAACACCAGAAAGGTTTTGCATATCCAAGCGATTCTGACATTGTTTTTTCGCCACATGTTGTGCTTCATTTAGGCGGAAAAAATAGACCGATAGAAATTGTGTTTATTTATTAAAAGCGCCAAAATTGGGAAAATTTTGAAAAAAATTGTCATTTTTTCACATTTCCAACTGCAATATCTTAAATATGTGCAAACATAATATAGAAATTTTTGCTAAGATTTATATTTCCACCCGTTTACTTTATTTTGGGCGCACATTGGAAAAACTTTCGGTTTTTTTTAACTATTTAGGAGACGTACAAATTTAACATTACTTTTTAGCATTTTGAGGAACACTTTGTTTTTCTATACCAAGCCGAGATTGGAAAGGCTCATGAGTGTCAGAATAATAGATACCCCCCCCAAATGACCTCATTTTAAAAACTACACCCCTTAATGTATTCACTGAGGGGTGTCATGAGTATTTTGACCCCACAGTTTTTTTTCAGGAATTAATTCAATTTAGAGGAGAAAAAGTAAAATTTCATATTTTTGCAAATCTGTTATTTTAAAGACATATTTTTTTCCTATAGTTTACATGAAAATCATGATTTACACCCCAAAATGGATACCCCTATTTCTCCCGTGTTCAGAAATATACCCATTGTGGCCCTATTGTTATATCTGAGTCCACAACGGGGCCCAAAATGAAAGGAGTAGTCAGTGTCTTTCAAAACAGAAATTTTGCTTGAAGTCCTTTTAGGCCCCATAGCACACATGTAGAGTTCTTGAGCGCCCAAAACAATAGAAACCCCCCACAAATGACCCCATTTTGAAAACTAGACCCCTTAAGGAATTTATCTAGGGGTGTACTGCATATTTTGACCCCACAGTTTTTGAATGAATTCAAACCAAGCAAAAGGAAAAAATTGTGATTTTCGTTTTTTCGGCAATTCTGTCATTTTAAAAACAGCTTTTTTTGTACAGCACACATATGAAGGAAGACTTGCACCCAAAAATGGATACCCCTGTTTGTCCCGTGTTCAGAGACATACCCATTGTGGCCCTAATCTTATGTCTGGATACACAACGGGGCCCAAAATAAAAGGAGTAATCGGTGGCTTTCAGAACATAGATTTTGCTTGAAGTCCTTTTAGGCCCCATTGCCCACTTGTAGAGTTCTTGAGCGCCCAAAACCATATAGAACCCCCACAAATGACCCCATTTTAAAAACTAGACCCCTTAACGAATTTATCTAGGAATGTACTGCATATTTTGACAGTGGCGGCGCGGTTACGTGCAGGGAGTGTGGTGGCGGCGCGGTTACGTGCAGGGAGTGTAGTGGCGGCACGGTAACATGAGGGAATTGTGGTGGCGGTGCGGTTATGTGCGGGGAGTGTGGTGACGGTGCGGAGAGTGTGGAGGCGCAATGGTTACATGAGGAAGGTGTGGTGATGGTACGGTTACATGCTGGGAGTGTGGTGGCGGTACGGTTACATAAGGGCGGTGTGGTGATGGTGGGGTTACATGCGGGGAGTGTGGTGACGGTGTGGTTACATGCTGGGGAGTGTAGTGACGGTGTGTTTACATGCGGGGAGTGTGGAGGCGGCGCGGTTACATGCGGGGAGTGTGGAGGCGGTACAGCTGCACAAGGGGAGTGTGGTGGGGATGCTGATTTTCGCACCTGTGATGGAACCCCTAACAATAATTTGTGCCGTGCCATTTCCATAAATGTCATAGAAGGCAATGAAAATGAAGTGAACAGTTTAGCATACAGTAATGCCCCTTTCGCACGGGCCAAAAATCTCACTTACCCAAAGGAACCAGCTTATTCACACTCATGAGGCTCTATTAGACTACATAAATAGGTACGCAGCATGTTCTACTTTAGGGCTCATGCGATGTACTGCCGTGTGACACGTGGTGAATCAGTATATCAGTGAGTATATGGCCGCTCTCTGTGATTTTTTTTTTTTGTTGTCTGACTTTTATTGATCCATTCACATTAGCGTGTAAACACTGTGTGTAGATCCGAGCGAGGAAAAGATGGCAGCTTGCTCTATTTCTCCACATACCACGCAGTGTGAGCCCTATACTTTTGTATGGGCAGCGTATATACAGCACTGTCCATACGCAATACATATGCAACCCCCACGATGAAACAGAGCAGGGAATTAGAAGAAAAAAGACAGTCACACATCGCATGATCGTGTACGTGAGATACGTAGTCATGCGCAGTACACTCGCTGCCATACGCAGTCTCTGCCGACAGAGTCGGCATCACATAGACCGTTAGTACACTACGGGACACCCGCATTGTTTTATGCATATAGTCGCTTATAAATTATATTGGAAAATTTTAATTTTTGATTATACAAGGTATTACTTTTATTTGCTGAGATTGAAATACCCTTCTAAGCCTTCAGTCACAGATGTAAAAGAATTTGGCGGAAATAACAGTGACAACGAACATAGTGGCGGACATAATAGGTAACACCACCACCACAGCGGGGAAAATATCTATATTATACTATCACATACAGGACACGATCAATGCATGCAACCCGATACCAACAAAAGCAAAATGGTGGATCATGTGAGCGGGAACCGCATACAGCAGCTCCCGGTGACAGCTCCCTGCTCTCGGCTACTCATTCTAGTCGAGAGCAGGGAATTTTTAAATTTCCCGGGCCTCCCGGCTCTCTGTGCATGCGCGTGACGTAATGCGTCTGGCGCGCACGCGCAGACGCCGGCGGCAGTGCCGGGGAGAAGACAGAAGGATCCGGACGCTGCGGAGGACCGGAGGTGAGTACTCTCAGCTCCCCTTACGGATCGGATCCGTAAGGGGAGCTGAAACTTTAATTGTTTTTAACTTTCCATTGAGTTTAACGCGATCGCGTGACCGGGGGTGGGGTCCCGCGGCCCGGGATGACAGCTCCATGCTGTCGGCTACCTCCGGTAACCGGCAGCATGGAGCTATCACGTCCTGAGCCTGCAGGGCTGTCATTCCTAGAGGATGCATAAAACTACGTCCTCTAGGAATAAAGCCCAGCCGGCCAGGACGTAGAATCCCGATGGGGCCGTCGTTAAGGGGTTAAAGAGCCGATTCCATGGGAAAAACGCATTTTCCGTCAGCTCTGTACAGGTAAGCGGAAACATTTGTCCATTTTCATCAACAAATATTTATTTGATTTTCTAAATTATTGATTTGACAAAGTACATAAAATGCAAATCACAATAATAAAGTATATAATAAAACAAAAGAACTGTTGTGATGAGTCTATGGATGAACCTCGCCTTGTTTCTCAGTGGTAACGCGTCTAAATCATATTCCACATTATTTGAAAGATGCAAAATTGGCCAATCGTTACATTTCGTATTATTCGGTTTGCATAATTTAATTCTTAACCCCTTAGTGACCAGCCCATAGTGTTTTTACGTCCTGCCCAAGTGGGCCTTAATCCCTGAGGACGTAAAAACATGTGTCTGGGTGGATGACAGTGATCATGTAAAGTTAAAAAAAAAAGTGTGAAAAAGTAAAAAAAAAGTTTAAAAAGTTTTTAAAAAGTTTAAAAAGGGGGGGGCGGAGCTACCTGATGCCGGAGTAAGTCGCTTCTGAGACGCGCTCCGGCGGCCGCGGCTTCTTTAAGGCTCCACAAGCTATCACAGCGGCACAGAGAGACGTCATGGGGCGCAAGAGAGCCCAGAACACCTCGGGGCGCACTCCGGAACGCAGTGCAGGCAGTTTGGAGCCGTTCCTGAGACCGCAAGCAGAGGCGGCCGGTGAGCGGGGAAAAATCAAGATGGCGCCGACGGGAGGTCCGGCGCGACCTAGCAGCAGCGTGCAGAAGGAGAGAGCCGCTGAGACGGACGACTCGGACGATAGCGCAAGCTGCCAGTCCAGGGAGCCCAGATCCACAAACTGCTCACAGTCGCAGGGAGGATCGCAAAGCAGGTCAGATAAAATCCACCCTGACACGGCAACACCACAGGCCGAGCTACAGCACTCCCCACCAGGCACACAAACAGCAGCGGGGGAGGGGCGGCCCACAAAGGACACAGAAGAACTGGCAGTATCTCAAGAGCCCTGTAGCCCCCCATGCTCCCCCTATTCATCACCCTCAGGGGCAAACACAAGGGGCCCACGCCAGCACCCTCCACCAGACTCACATTGCGAAGAGGAGCAATGGGATTGGCGCGCACACCTGCGTTCACTCCCCACCAAAAGAGATCTGGACGAATCTCTATATAAGCTCGAACAATCCCACAAAAGAGACATTACAGGTCTACAAAAAGACATCCTGCACGTAGGTCAACGCCTTGGGGAAGTGGAGGAAATACAGGAAAAGCTAATTGACACTGTCGACTCGCACAGAAAGGTCATCCAAGCACAGTCGGCCCAAATTTCGGAGTTGTTTCTTCACTTAGACGACCTTGAAAACCGCCATAGGCGGAACAATTTGCGCATAAGAGGCCTAGACGAAAGGGTCGAGCACAACCAACTTGCCACCTGGGCACAAAAATTCTTCAACGACTTACTGAAACGCCCACCAGAAGACCTCATAGAGATCGACAGAATACACCGCACTCTGGGCCCGCGCTCCGCAGACCCCGCAAGGCCGCGAGATGTAGTGTGCAGAGTGCACTTCTTCCAGGAGAAAGAACAGATAATGAGAAGCGCTAGAGATGCTGGAAATCTACACTACAAGGGGTCCCCCATTCTCATCCTACAAGACCTTTCCCGCCGCACACTTCAACAAAGAAGAGCACTAAAACCACTACTGACGGCGCTGAGAGATAAGGACATTCTATATCAATGGGGCTACCCCTTCCAACTGCAGGCGCGCAAAGGGAACAAAAGAGCAACCTTTAGGTCCCTGGGGGATCTGCCCAATTTCCTGCACACATTCGAACTCCCGATGATTGACTTACCGGACTGGCCCAGACACGTAGGGGCGCTGGCTCCCGCTGTGGGCTCCCCATGGCAAAGAGCCAGCGACAAAATCAAACGCTGACAACCCAGACCCTCTCTTCTGAGATGCCGACCAACTGTCAAGAGACAAACGCAAGCCGACGTCCCCGCTTGCCCACCCGCTCCAGAGACCCGCTGAGACATCACTAACGCTCCTGAGAACGGAGCCACTAAGCTATAGCCTTAAAATGTTATATTTGTTCTAGCCGCGGCCGTAACGGGGCACAGCTCCGATGCCAGGTTTCGTTCGTTCCCCAGCAGAGGGTGCAGCCCGGGCGCTGCCACGTAAGGTGTTTTCCTTAAACTGCACTGAGGAAAGTTTAATGGGGCCTCACCCCATATATGTTATATTTCTCCTGTCTGTTTCTGTGTTGTTCTTTCACCCCCCCTTCCCACCTCTCCCACTTGTGCCTTACCCCCCCCCCCCCCCCCCCCCCACACCCTAAGATTGGTCACCTAGCATTCCAAAACACGCTCACTCAACTACTAGAGATATGGCCAACGTAACAGTCTGCACTTACAATGTTAAAGGCCTGAACACTCCGGGGAAAAGAAGCCAAGTTCTGTATCACTTACATAAGAAAAAAATAATGGTAGCCTTACTGCAAGAGACCCACTTTAAAGCAGACAACATTCCACGCTTTTCCTCTAAATTCTACACCACGTGGGTCCACAGCCCGCACCCCACAAAAAAGGCGAGGGGGGTCTCGGTGGCACTACACAAGTCCTTCCAACATGAGGTGATCGATCAAATGGTCGACCCACAGGGCCGTTACATCTTCTTAAAACTAGAGGTCATGAATTCAATAATCTCAATTGCTAACATTTATTTCCCCAATCAGGACCAGATCTCCTTCGGGCTGACAACTTTGAGAAAACTGGCTGACTTCGCCGATGGCTCTGACGTGATCCTAGGCGGCGACCTTAATCTAGTGATGGACCCAGGACTGGACTCGTCGGTTGGTAAGTCCCCCATCTCCCACGCAGCACGTCGCACATTCAAAAAAGAACTAGATAGGCTGAGGTTGGTGGACCTGTGGAGGATTTTGCACCCCGGGGTCAGGGACTATAGCTTCCATTCGGCGGTGCATAACAGCTACAGCCGAATAGACCACCTTTTTATATCCCACAGACTGTTGGACCATGGCCCCTCGTGCTCCATAGGCCCCTTCCTGTGGTCAGACCACGCCCCTATCTATGGGGGTCTCTCTAGAGTGGGAGGACCTCCCAAAACATTTCAGTGGAAACTCAACGACAATTTGCTTAACGACGCTGTCTGCGCCGGAGACATCAAAAAAACAATAGAGATGTTCGCGGAAACACACAGGGAGGACCACACAGACCCCCCCATTAAATGGGAGGCCCTGAAGTGCGTCCTACGAGGCGTCTTCATCTCCCATGGATCCCGCTTAAAAAAAGACAGGTCAGCAAAACTGAAAAGACTCTTAGAAGAATTACAGACAAAAGAGAGACTAAACAAAGGTAGACCCACAGAGAACACGAAAGTGGAAATCTCCACAATTCGTCAACAAATCCTCTCGATACTCGACCAAAGGACACTAGGATTCAGAGACAAGATGCGCAGATGCGCGTTCGAGTATGGAGATAAATGTGGGAAATGGCTCTCAAAGACCCTACACCCCAAGGCCCCCCTGACTTATATCCCGAAAATACAAAAGCGACAGGGAGGAGTAGCCCACTCAACTACCGAAATTCTCGAGGCCTTCCGCGAATACTATAGCAGCCTATATAACATAGAGAGAGACCCCGCTCGGACCCCGAGGGACAGTGAAGTCGAGGAATACCTAGACAGCCACGCTCCTGGACCTATAGATCCAGAAGCGTCCGCGGAAATGGAAGAGGACTTCTCCCCCACAGAAGTCTCAGCCCTCATCAAAGAGCTAAAAGTAGGCAAGAGCCCGGGCCCAGACGGACTGACCCCAAAATTCTATAAACTATTCAAAAACGAATTAGCCCCATTGCTGACCAATTCTTTCAATGCAATAAACAGAGGCTGCCCCTTCCCGACTCAGGCCTTGCAGGCACACCTGGTCGTAATACCCAAACCGGGAAAAGACGCTACGGAGTGCGGTAGTTACAGGCCTATTTCACTCCTAAACGTAGACGTTAAACTTTTCGCCAAGTCAATCGCCACCCGACTTCAGCCATACATCCCGAAACTAATACATAGAGACCAGGTGGGGTTTGTCCCGGGAAGAGAGGGGAGGGACAATATAATAAAAACCATGTCACTGATCTCGCGGGCCCGACAAGAGAGGTCTCCATTAGGCCTTATGGCGGTCGACGCCGAAAAGGCCTTCGACAGGGTCGGATGGAGGTTCTTAGAGGGCACACTGGGGAGAGTGGGACTGGGGCCCCGCATGAGGGAGTGGATTATGGCGCTATACGGGAACCCCTCGGCGAGGATCAGAATCAACGGCGCCCTCTCAGATAACATCCCCATACGAAACGGAACGCGACAGGGCTGCCCGCTGTCCCCCTTTTTATACATATTGACGATGGAGTCCCTGGCCAACGCCATAAGAAAAAACGATGCCATAATAGGGGTTAAACTGGGCCAGAGGGAGCTTAAACTCTCTTTATTCGCAGACGACCTCCTGCTATATTTATCCTGCCCGAGAATAGGGATCCCGGTTCTTCTGCAGGAATTCGACAAATTTAGTGCAATTAGCAACTTCAAAATCAACCTGCAAAAAACCGAAATGCTAAATATCTCCCTCCCAAGGGACGAAGCACACTCCCTACAGGAACTTTTCCCACTCAAATGGCAATCGAAATCCCTCAAATACTTAGGAATACAACTGCCGGAAGACCCCGCAAACGTATACGACCTAAACTTTAAACCCTTCCTAACAAACTTAGAGAGAGACCTGGGGAAATGGAGTCCCCTCTTCCTATCCTGGGCGGGAAGGGTGAACGCGGTCAAAATGGACGTCTTACCAAAGTTCCTGTACATATGCCAAGCATTCCCCATAAAACTGCACAGGGCCTATTTTAAGCACATCCGCTCCCTGATTACTAAGTTTGTCTGGCGAGGCCGCAGTCCCAGACTTAAATACAGAACCCTGACCAGAGACAAACCCAGGGGAGGCCTGGGCCTCCCAGACTTTTCACTGTATTATAAAGCTAACATAGCGAACTGCGTGCTAAACCTGCTCAGGAACCGGAGCTCCAAGCTCTGGGTTGAACTAGAATACGACCTAGATGCCAGGCAGACGCAGGGAGTATTCTGGATCCCGCAGACCTTAATTAGGCGCCTTACAGTAATGTCCCCACTGCTGAACCAGCTAACAAGAGCCTGGTCGGGCTTTGCAAGGGATACAGAACTGATCTCAGTGCCAGGCCCCTTCACACCTCTACTAGCTAACCCCCAATTTGAGGCCTTCCTACACCGAAAAACCCTAGCGACCACGTCAATAAACCCCGCGCCACGACTAAGAGACGTAATGACAGGAGACAATCTGAAACCACTGACGGAACTATTTGAAGGACGCATCGTTCCACCAGGGACGTGGCTAGAATACTTCCAGCTGAGGAGTGCGATAGACACCCTGGGTCCTGAGTCCCGGGGGGCGGAAGACCCCACTGACTTTGAAAAATTGTGCATGTCCACAGCCCCCATCAGCCACCCAATCTCAGTACTTTATAAGATGATGCTGGACCGGGAGATGGGGGATGGTCCCCTAGACTTTGTCCACGCGTGGGAAGAAGAATTGGGAAGGCACCTGCAGCCGAATGATTGGGTCAAAGCGTTTGCCCTGACACACAAGGGGTCGGTATACTCCAGACTCCAAGAACTAAATTTTAAAATAATCTCTCGCTGGTACAGAACCCCAGCCAGGGGTTGCCAATGAGCAACCAGTTTTTCAGTCTTTATTTTTGTGCATTCCTGGGATCAGAACTATAAGGGGACTAAAGTACATTCGTGTGAAGGAGCCCTCGGCGCAATTTTATGCATATGAGAGCGAATTTGCTTACCCCCTTAGACTCTAATGGAATATCGGGAGCGCAAATGCACGTAAAAATCATTGCGGTTTCTGCGACCGCTTTTCTGCTAAATTTAGCACGCCGTGTGAAAGAGGCCCTAGGGCTTCGGCAGACGAGTGTACACGCCAAGACTATTGTCGCAGTGCAGCGTATTTGTGCATAAACAAGGTTTACAGTAATCGGGTTGCGCTTGAAATGCCAGTTCACACGCGCGTTCACCCCTTTCCGTGGCATACAGTGGCGATGGTCATCTTCTCCCTGCGACGGCCGCCGGGTCACAACCCTTTCCTGTCATTTTTGTATATAAAACGCAGAAAGATGAGGTGAGAAACACCCTTAGGGTCAGGGGCGTACCTAAAGGCTCAAGGGCCCGGGTGCAAAAGTTCAGCTCAGGGCCCCCCCCTTACCTTTCTCACCGCGTACCCATACCTAAATCATGCTGCATACAGCTGCAAAACGAATTTCCATACATGAATTAGCCCTATTAACGCGTTTCCTGCACTAGATGAAAATCACACACACACACCACTTTTTATTGCGGTATACTGCTTCCATTGATTTGAATGCGATTACTCAGACGTGAGCTCGGAAGCGGTGATTTTTAAGCGCTATCTGTCCTGTATTTGCGTTTTCTAACGCACCTCCCCACCCATCACAATTGTGGGGTGCATTAAAACCGCTTTACCATGCGTTCAAAAGTGCTGCTAAAAATTGAGGTAAAAAACCCACGATTTTAAGCTGTGTTTTCTGAATGCACGTCTTAGAGCAGCCCTAGGCCCCGTGCACACGGGCGGAAATTCCGCTGCCGGATTTCCCGCAGAATTTCCACCCATGGAAGCTGCTATAGGATTGCGTTAGAAAACGCAATCCTAGGCAGACGGCCGCGGTTTGTCCGCGCGAAATCACACGTGGAAAACAAACCGCGGCATGCTCTATTTCTGTGCAGGGATCGCAGAGCCCCACACAGAAACGTCACTCCCCGGCCGCTGGCACCGGTCTGCGCATTTAGGACGGCAACTCCCACAGCCTAGAAGTTTGTATGATCTAGAGCACAGGTGTCAAACAATGCCCGCAGGCTGAATCCGGCCCGCCGCCTATGCAGTAAGTTCCCTCACTCCTCCGTGCTGCTGTCAGTAGGCAGTCTGCTCTCGGCTTGTTCTGTCTAATGCAGACAGTAATAGAGGAGTGCCGATAGCAGACTGACAACGGCCGCGGAGGAGGGAAGGGGAGTGCAGAGAACATGATCTCTGCAGCAAGGAGAGCATCGCTGAGGAGGAGCAGCTGCAGGGTGAGAGCCGTGTGTGTGTGTGTATATATGTGTGTGTGGTTTCTGCGAGTGGATTACGCAATTCCGACCCGCTAATTGGGGGGAATTGTGTAATCCAATGCATGCGATTGATCCGTGGATTACCGTTGATCAAGCGCATGCAGAACCCGTAATTCCTCTCCGGTCATGTGTGACCGGCCTAATGTTAGTTCGCTACTTTATCATGTGACCGGGGACCGCTCAACGAGGCCCCCGGTCACTGCTCCAAGCACGCAGCAACCATTGGTCGCTGGGAGCAAGGAGATTTAAAATTTCCTGGGCTCCCCAGCTCCTGCGAATGTGTCCGGCATTTTGCCGGCGGGCGCATACCCAGGAGCTGGCAGGATCCATGGAGGATAATCGCATCTGGATTCAAATGCGGAAGCCTCCGAGAAGATGTTTCATCTCCTCTCACCGATCGCTTCGGTGAGGGGAGATGAAACTGCCACTTTTTAAAGAACTTTTACGTGATCGCCATTATGCATTGGATAACGGCGATCACGTGACCAGTAACCGTATACCGCGGCTCCCCGTGACATCTCCAGGCTCTTGGCGACCTTTGGTAGCCAGCAGCAGGGAGATGTTACATTTATTGGGCAATCTTTCACTTTTGCGCATGCGTCCGCCATCATGCTGACGGGCGCATGCGCAGAAGCTGGGGTAAGGTCCACGGATCAACATCCCACCAGGGAACAAATCCGGGACCTTGGGTACGTAATTTCATCCCCCTTACGGATACGATCCGTAAGGGGAGATGAAACTTTAACTTTTTAAACTTTTAACTTTTTTTTTTTTTTTACTTTTTAACTTTATATGATCACCGTTATCCCAGTCATATCTCCCTGCACTCGGCTATCTGTGACAGCCGGGTGCAAGGAGATTTTGAATTTGCCGGGCTCGCCGGCTTCTGCGCATGCGCGCCACATTATTTAGATCCCACATTTTCAGAAATTAATGCAATTTAGATTAAAAAAAAAAAAAAAGTGTTCGGGTAATGTGCTATTCTAAAATTTTTTCCCCCAAAATCATTTTCATGTGCACTGACACCCCAAAATGGATACCCCTGTTTGTATTGTTTTCAGAAATGTACCCATTGTGGCCCTAATGTTATGTTAGTATGCACAAATAGGACCCAAAATGTAATCAGTACTATGTGGCTTTCTGAACAGACTGTTATGATCGTGTGGGCAGATTTAGCAGACTGCCAACACCATCGTGACCAAAGGACTAGTAGTATACATGCACACAGGAAATTCACATGGAATCCATGCCACTGACCCTGTGCTAAAAGGGGGGGGGGGGGGTCGACAGTGGCCCAACCTAAGCGTAGACATCGCCCAAATAAGAGGGCGGCCCAGCGGTCTTCGGAACTGGGCCATAGCTGATCCTAGGAGCCACAGAACAGGACACACGCATGGCATATAACAGAGACGGAACAGAATACACAGAGATAGAAAACACTGCATACAGAAGCCAAAAATGCAACCACTACTAACAGGCTGATTATAAAGAACAGGTATTACTTGACATTTTAGACAAAACGTGAAGCTAGCGGGCGAACTTCTAAGCTCCTGGTTATACCGCTATTCCCTACACTAACCATGAGTCCAGGAGACCCGGACAACGATCACACAGGAGATCTCTAATAAATCTCTAAACCGCTATAAGCTACATACTGTCCCTGCTTTTCTTCACCACAACTTTAATAGATCCAGACATCTCATTTGGACAATTAGTATGTTTTTCCGAAGCTTTGTTAGCTGTGTGCTAATTTGGTACAGTATTGTGATGGCACCTGTACGTTTGCAAGAAAATAAATAAAAGCTATTAGTGTATCCAAAAATGCCAAATAAAAAATAAAAATTCAAAAATTTTATGTAATCTGTTATCCGGCCTATAAAATGAAATTTTAGCACAGCAAATTATTGTCCAAATTCGACGTACGTGTACACACGCGTACGTACATACACACGCGTACGTACACACGCGTACGTACATACACACGCGTACGTACACACGCGTACGTACGTACATACATACACGCACGTACATACATAAACGCATGTACGTACATACGTACATACATACACGCACGTACATGCACGTACGTACATACATACATACATACACGTACGTACATACATGCACGCACGTACGTACATACATACACGCACGTACGTACATACATACACGTACGTACATACATACATACATGCACGTACGTACATACATACACGCACGTACGTACATACATTGTGCATTTCGATCGCACAAAAAAATACGCAGCATACTATATTTTCTCGCACATTCTCATAGGGAAAGAACGCATATTATACTAATTGTCTATTTCACTAGCTGAGATAATCGTTGCGTGTTATTTCTTTGTCTGTGCAAATATGCGTAAGCTCGTCGGAATCCAGCCTAAATGTAAAAATATATCTTTATAAGGCCATTTTCACACTGTTTTTCCTCTCACTACGGTTCCATGTGTTTTTGGCGCTGCACTCCCATGTGTATCCAACATGTCCAACATGTCGGGGCTTCCTCTATATCAGTGATGGCGAACCTTTTAGAGACTGGGTACCCAAACTGCAACACAAAAGCCACTTATTTATCGCAAAGTGCCAACGTGTCAGGGGCAGGGCTGATCAGGACGTATGATTTTACCCCGTCGTTCTAAAAAGGACAGGGCCTCTTTAAAACCCTCTGCAATCCAATTTTGGATTCGGGGTTGCCTAGGGGCTTTTCTTTTTCTGCCTTATACTATGGCGCCTTCTGCTGGCTAAAGTTAGGGCTCCTTCCCACGGAGGGATTTCCGCTGCGTAATACGCTGCGTAAGTCCGCTGCATTGCCCGCAGCTATTAGGTTCTATTGAACCTAATAGCTCAATGCTCACGGTGCGGAATTCCATTGCGGAATTCCGCACTGTGAAATCACCCGACCTCACCCGCGGTATGCTTTATTTGCCGCGGGTGTACGCGTGGCCGGCCTCCATTCTAGTCAATGGAAGCCATCCGTCACGCTATCTTCCGCTGTAGCACAGCGGAAGATAGAGTAAAAACCGCTTCCCCGCCCACCGCCAGCCGCGTCATATGACCCAGTAGATTTTGGTAGGCCGCTGTCTCCCCCTTGTGTGCTGCATTAAAAATGCACTCAGCTAAAAATAAAAAAAGGTCCAGTTCTGTGGCTTCTCGGAGGAGATAGGGTTTCCCCCACCTCCCGTCTCCAAGCTGCAGTGGAGACTGACTAACATGGCTGCCGGTATTTATACTTCTAAATTGATGACCTCACAATGCAGTGACATCAGCCTGCCAGACACCTGGCTCATTTGCATACAGTGTGTTGCAATAATAAAGTAATACAGTAACAAATGTAAGTAAGGTAAAGGTATTGGGGCACAATCATTTGGCATAGTTTTGGCGCAGAGATTAGCGGTAGCTTGTGTGCTTGTCAAGAATCTGGCACTAGTTTTTGCTTAATGTTAAATATTCTTTAGGACTCCTTCACACGGGCGCAGCAATCTACAGCCGCAGTGAGGCTGAAAAAAACAAAAAAAACGCGTAATCATGCTATACTTCCGCCATGTATCACGTGATGCATGGCTTCAATTGACTGCAATGGACGCCGGCTGCGCGTTTTCCCGTGGCAATTAGAACATGGCACGATTTCTTTCATGCTGTGTGAACATTTAAAGGCAGTAAGCTATTATTAGGTTCATGAAACGCGGCAGAAATCCATCCGTGGGCATTAGCCCTAAGTCAGTAGATCATGCCTTGACTCCTCTTTTAGGTCCATTGACTGACTTGCCAAAATATATATTCACCTCAATTCACAGCGCATCTATGCTACAAAATCAGCGTGTATACCAGAACTATCCCCCAAACTATAAAGCTAACGTCACACGGACGAGTGCGATATCGGGCCGTGAATCACTCCCTCGCCAACATGCAATTTCCCCGCGGATGTGAGGCATTTTTATCTCAAAACCGCCTCGCATCACTTCGGGTAAGTAGCCGTGCCGGAGGATAGCTAGGAAAGCTGCAAAACGAATTTCCATACATGAATTAGCCCTATTAACGCGTTTCCTGCGCTAGATGAGAATCACACACACACACCGCTTTTTATTGCGGTATACTGTTTCTATTGATTTGAATGCGATTACTCAGACGTGAGCTCGGAAGCGGTGATTTTTAAGCGCTATCTGTCCTGTATTTGCGTTTTCTAACGCACCTCCCCACCCATCACAATTGTGGGGTGCATTAAAACCGCTTTACCATGCGTTCAAAAGTGCTGCTCAAAATTGAGGTAAAAAACCCACGATTTTAAGCTGTGTTTTCTGAACGCACGTCTTAGAGCAGCCTTAGGCCCCGTGCACACGGGCGGAAATTCCGCTGCCGGATTTCCTGCAGAATTTCCACCCATGGAAGCAGAAAAGAGAACGCAGCAGGTTCTATTTTACCGCGGATATCCGCAGCATAGAGCCTATTGTGCTCCGTGGTCGCGGATATACCCGCAGCCTATACGCAACTATATTGTAAAGAGAATTCTGAAGGCACCCATTGAAACAAATATGTTTGTGTGAAGCGGCCCTTACTGTACTTTTGTTAGCATGAATCAAGCACATTTGCAAGCGCAAAAAAACACGCAACCATGCCGCCATTTATTGAAATAGGCAATTAGTGTAATTAGAATAATACATGTTCTTCCCCTGCAGAAATGCACGAGAAAATAAAGGGGACTGCTTTTTTTTTGGACAAAATGCGCATGCAAAATACACTTATGTGAAGGAACTCGCTGCAATCAGCGGGTTCTACTGACGTGTATTTAGCATGTATATTTTTCATGCGTAATATGCTACGCAAATACATCTGTGTGAATCTGGCCGAAGAGCCCACGGTGGTATGCGTAAAACGCTGCGTCTCTGCGGTGAGAACACAATCGTGGACATGAGCCCTAAGGCTGGAGCTCTATGGAGTCTTTCGCCATGACATGGGTCATGTGACCAAAGATCGCTGTGCAGCCCTGTGAACTTGCATTCTCAAATATATCAATGGGGTCGCGCAAGTTCCCACAACCTATAGAGTGCTAAAACCTCACCGAGGTTGGATTTTTGCAATATATTGGTCGTAGCTACTTGTGAGTTGTATCGCAACTACATTGTCTTCAGTAAGGCCAGCTGCACACGACCGCTTCACATTCCGAATGCGGGATACCACAGCGGAATCTGGCCGTTACCCCAGCCGGCGACCCTGCGTTCCTGCAGATTCTGTAATGCAGATGACCGCGAGTGTGAAGGAAGTAGCAGTAGTATGTATCTTTCAATGCATGTGATTTGCTGCAGATCCTCCGTGTGGACGACGACTGCGGATTGAATAATAGGAAACCGGTGGTGTGAAGCCGGCCCGAGAGTGTGAGGTCGCAGGGCTATACAGCGATCTTGGTCACGTAGCACTAGTCTCATTGCATGACTACGACTCCGCCGTTCATGGGAGCTCAGTGCTTGACATGACAACTCCCTGCTGTTGGCGCGACCACCAGTCACCCTTAAAAGTCAACAGAAAGTTAAAAAATGGTAAAATGTAATCTTCGCTCATATTCGTGAGGGGAGATGCAATTACATACCTAAGGCCCCCGGATTTACCCTTGGACCTCACCTCAGCTTCTGCGCACGCGCCCGTCGTCAACGTTGGCCGATGCAAGAGCCGCAGATTGCCTGAGTAATTTAAGATATCCCTGCTCCTGGCTACCAAACATAGCTGAGAGCCTGGAGATTTCATGGTGGGCCGCAGTACGTGGTCCCCAGTCACGTGATTGCCATTAGCCAATGGATAACGGCGATCATGTAAAAGTAAAAGAGTTACAGCTTCACCTCCTGTCACGAATCCAATCCGTAAGGGAAGGTGAAAATATTTCCCTAAGGCCTCCGGCGATGTCCCCCGACGGGATCCTTATCCTCGGTTGGATAACGGCGATCATGTAAAAGTTAAGAAAAAGTTGAAGTTTAATCTCCCCTCTTTGATCGGTGAGAGGAGATGAAACTTCTTACCGGAGGCCTCCGTATTTGAACCTCGATGTGATCCTCCTTCGTGGACCTTCTCCGGCTTCTGCGCATGAACCTGCCTTAAAATGCCAGACACATGCGCAGCAGCTAGGGAGCCCGGTAAATTTTAAATCTCTGTGCTCCCGGCTAACAAAGGTCACCAAGAGCCTGGAGCAGTGATCGGTGGTCTCGTTGAGCTGTCCCTGGTCACGTGATAAAAAGGTAGCGATCTACCGAAGGCCGGTCTCACACGACTGGATATGTTATACAGCCAGCCGCGGCGAAGGGAAGATCCGGAGCAGGTGAGTAAATTCCGATTTTGGTCTCCCGCACGAAAATGGAGCATGGTCCAGATTTTTTCATGCTCAATTTTTAAAAAAATCACTTTTATTGACCATCCGCGGGTATTTATCTACCCGCGGGTGATCAATGCATCCCTATGGGATGCGGATCCGCGGGCAGGAGAAGAGTTAAAATCCGCCTTAGGCCCCATGTCCACAGGCAAATTCGGATTTTGAATCCGCATCGTTTTTCCTGCACGCGGATCCACGCCCCATAGGGATGCATTAGACACCCGCAGGTAGTAAAATATCTGCGGATGTCATTTTTCCTGCAGGCGCGGGTCCCATGTGCAGAAAAAAATCCGGACATGATACATTCAGGCGTGGGACTCCCGCGGGGACGGCTCCCGCAGGCTTCTATTGAGGCCTATGGAAGCCGTCCGGATCCGCAGGAGACCCGCGCCTGAATTAAACTCACCTGCTCCGGGCAAGCAAGAAGAGGGAGAGTGTGCCAGAGTGGTCCGTGGAAGCAAGAAGACCCAAGACTGAGGATGGAAGATTTGCGGCTACAGATTCAAGAAGCAATCCAGCGGAATGGCGCCGAGTGGCTGGAGGAGTTAATCGCCAGCTGCAGGTCGGGATCGGAGTCGGGGGGGCCACTCGAGCCAGCAGCAAGGGAGCCGGTATCCGGAGAGGGAGCAGCACAAGAGGGGGATGCCGGGCGAGGCCGCCCGAAGCGAAGAAACACCCCCCCCCGGCACGACTCAGCCCGAGTCCCACTGCAAAGAGTCCCGCCTGCAGTTGGAAGGGGTAGCCCCATTGATATAGAATGTCCTTATCTCTCAGCGCCGTCAGTAGTGGTTTTAGTGCTCTTCTTTGTTGAAGTGTGCGGCGGGAAAGGTCTTGTAGGATGAGAATGGGGGACCCCTTGTAGTGTAGATTTCCAGCATCTCTAGCGCTTCTCATTATCTGTTCTTTCTCCTGGAAGAAGTGCACTATGCACACTACATCTCGCGGCCTTGCGGGGTCTGCGGAGCGCGGGCCCAGAGTGCGGTGTATTCTGTCGATCTCTATGAGGTCTTCTGGTGGGCGTTTCAGTAAGTCGTTGAAGAATTTTTGTGCCCAGGTGGCAAGTTGGTTGTGCTCGACCCTTTCGTCTAGGCCTCTTATGCGCAAATTGTTCCGCCTATGGCGGTTTTCAAGGTCGTCTAAGTGAAGAAACAACTCCGAAATTTGGGCCGACTGTGCTTGGATGACCTTTCTGTGCGAGTCGACAGTGTCAATTAGCTTTTCCTGTATTTCCTCCACTTCCCCAAGGCGTTGACCTACGTGCAGGATGTCTTTTTGTAGACCTGTAATGTCTCTTTTGTGGGATTGTTCGAGCTTATATAGAGATTCGTCCAGATCTCTTTTGGTGGGGAGTGAACGCAGGTGTGCGCGCCAATCCCATTGCTCCTCTTCGCAATGTGAGTCTGGTGGAGGGTGCTGGCGTGGGCCCCTTGTGTTTGCCCCTGAGGGTGATGAATAGGGGGAGCATGGGGGGCTACAGGGCTCTTGAGATACTGCCAGTTCTTCTGTGTCCTTTGTGGGCCGCCCCTCCCCCGCTGCTGTTTGTGTGCCTGGTGGGGAGTGCTGTAGCTCGGCCTGTGGTGTTGCCGTGTCAGGGTGGATTTTATCTGACCTGCTTTGCGATCCTCCCTGCGACTGTGAGCAGTTTGTGGATCTGGGCTCCCTGGACTGGCAGCTTGCGCTATCGTCCGAGTCGTCCGTCTCAGCGGCTCTCTCCTTCTGCACGCTGCTGCTAGGTCGCGCCGGACCTCCCGTCGGCGCCATCTTGATTTTTCCCCGCTCACCGGCCGCCTCTGCTTGCGGTCTCAGGAACGGCTCCAAACTGCCTGCACTGCGTTCCGGAGTGCGCCCCGAGGTGTTCTGGGCTCTCTTGCGCCCCATGACGTCTCTCTGTGCCGCTGTGATAGCTTGTGGAGCCTTAAAGAAGCCGCGGCCGCCGGAGCGCGTCTCAGAAGCGACTTACTCCGGCATCAGGTAGCTCCGCCCCCCCCTTTTTAAACTTTTTAAAAACTTTTTAAACTTTTTTTTTACTTTTTCACACTTTTTTTTTTAACTTTACATGATCACTGTCATCCACCCAGACACATGTTTTTACGTCCTCAGGGATTAAGGCCCACTTGGGCAGGACGTAAAAACACTATGGGCTGGTCACTAAGGGGTTAAGAATTAAATTATGCAAACCGAATAATACGAAATGTAACGATTGGCCAATTTTGCATCTTTCAAATAATGTGGAATATGATTTAGACGCGTTACCACTGAGAAACAAGGCGAGGTTCATCCATAGACTCATCACAACAGTTCTTTTGTTTTATTATATACTTTATTATTGTGATTTGCATTTTATGTACTTTGTCAAATCAATAATTTAGAAAATCAAATAAATATTTGTTGATGAAAATGGACAAATGTTTCCGCTTACCTGTACAGAGCTGACGGAAAATGCGTTTTTCCCATGGAATCGGCTCTTTAACCCCTTAACGACGGCCCCATCGGGATTCTACGTCCTGGCCGGCTGGGCTTTATTCCTAGAGGACGTAGTTTTATGCATCCTCTAGGAATGACAGCCCTGCAGGCTCAGGACGTGATAGCTCCATGCTGCCGGTTACCGGAGGTAGCCGACAGCATGGAGCTGTCATCCCGGGCCGCGGGACCCCACCCCCGGTCACGCGATCGCGTTAAACTCAATGGAAAGTTAAAAACAATTAAAGTTTCAGCTCCCCTTACGGATCGGATCCGTAAGGGGAGCTGAGAGTACTCACCTCCGGTCCTCCGCAGCGTCCGGATCCTTCTGTCTTCTCCCCGGCACTGCCGCCGGCGTCTGCGCGTGCGCGCCAGACGCATTACGTCACGCGCATGCACAGAGAGCCGGGAGGCCCGGGAAATTTAAAAATTCCCTGCTCTCGACTAGAATGAGTAGCCGAGAGCAGGGAGCTGTCACCGGGAGCTGCTGTATGCGGTTCCCGCTCACATGATCCACCATTTTGCTTTTGTTGGTATCGGGTTGCATGCATTGATCGTGTCCTGTATGTGATAGTATAATATAGATATTTTCCCCGCTGTGGTGGTGGTGTTACCTATTATGTCCGCCACTATGTTCGTTGTCACTGTTATTTCCGCCAAATTCTTTTACATCTGTGACTGAAGGCTTAGAAGGGTATTTCAATCTCAGCAAATAAAAGTAATACCTTGTATAATCAAAAATTAAAATTTTCCAATATAATTTATAAGCGACTATATGCATAAAACAATGCGGGTGTCCCGTAGTGTACTAACGGTCTATGTGATGCCGACTCTGTCGGCAGAGACTGCGTATGGCAGCGAGTGTACTGCGCATGACTACGTATCTCACGTACACGATCATGCGATGTGTGACTGTCTTTTTTCTTCTAATTCCCTGCTCTGTTTCATCGTGGGGGTTGCATATGTATTGCGTATGGACAGTGCTGTATATACGCTGCCCATACAAAAGTATAGGGCTCACACTGCGTGGTATGTGGAGAAATAGAGCAAGCTGCCATCTTTTCCTCGCTCGGATCTACACACAGTGTTTACACGCTAATGTGAATGGATCAATAAAAGTCAGACAACAAAAAAAAAAAATCACAGAGAGCGGCCATATACTCACTGATATACTGATTCACCACGTGTCACACGGCAGTACATCGCATGAGCCCTAAAGTAGAACATGCTGCGTACCTATTTATGTAGTCTAATAGAGCCTCATGAGTGTGAATAAGCTGGTTCCTTTGGGTAAGTGAGATTTTTGGCCCGTGCGAAAGGGGCATTACTGTATGCTAAACTGTTCACTTCATTTTCATTGCCTTCTATGACATTTATGGAAATGGCACGGCACAAATTATTGTTAGGGGTTCCATCACAGGTGCGAAAATCAGCATCCCCACCACACTCCCCTTGTGCAGCTGTACCGCCTCCACACTCCCCGCATGTAACCGCGCCGCCTCCACACTCCCCGCATGTAAACACACCGTCACTACACTCCCCAGCATGTAACCACACCGTCACCACACTCCCCGCATGTAACCCCACCATCACCACACCGCCCTTATGTAACCGTACCGCCACCACACTCCCAGCATGTAACCGTACCATCACCACACCTTCCTCATGTAACCATTGCGCCTCCACACTCTCCGCACCGTCACCACACTCCCCGCACATAACCGCACCGCCACCACAATTCCCTCATGTTACCGTGCCGCCACTACACTCCCTGCACGTAACCGCGCCGCCACCACACTCCCTGCACGTAACCGCGCCGCCACTGTCAAAATATGCAGTACATCCCTAGATAAATTCGTTAAGGGGTCTAGTTTTTAAAATGGGGTCATTTGTGGGGGTTCTATATGGTTTTGGGCGCTCAAGAACTCTACAAGTGGGCAATGGGGCCTAAAAGGACTTCAAGCAAAATCTATGTTCTGAAAGCCACCGATTACTCCTTTTATTTTGGGCCCCGTTGTGTATCCAGACATAAGATTAGGGCCACAATGGGTATGTCTCTGAACACGGGACAAACAGGGGTATCCATTTTTGGGTGCAAGTCTTCCTTCATATGTGTGCTGTACAAAAAAAGCTGTTTTTAAAATGACAGAATTGCCGAAAAAACGAAAATCACAATTTTTTCCTTTTGCTTGGTTTGAATTCATTCAAAAACTGTGGGGTCAAAATATGCAGTACACCCCTAGATAAATTCCTTAAGGGGTCTAGTTTTCAAAATGGGGTCATTTGTGGGGGGTTTCTATTGTTTTGGGCGCTCAAGAACTCTACATGTGTGCTATGGGGCCTAAAAGGACTTCAAGCAAAATTTCTGTTTTGAAAGACACTGACTACTCCTTTCATTTTGGGCCCCGTTGTGGACTCAGATATAACAATAGGGCCACAATGGGTATATTTCTGAACACGGGAGAAATAGGGGTATCCATTTTGGGGTGTAAATCATGATTTTCATGTAAACTATAGGAAAAAAATATGTCTTTAAAATAACAGATTTGCAAAAATATGAAATTTTACTTTTTCTCCTCTAAATTGAATTAATTCCTGAAAAAAAACTGTGGGGTCAAAATACTCATGACACCCCTCAGTGAATACATTAAGGGGTGTAGTTTTTAAAATGAGGTCATTTGGGGGGGTATCTATTATTCTGACACTCATGAGCCTTTCCAATCTCGGCTTGGTATAGAAAAACAAAGTGTTCCTCAAAATGCTAAAAAGTAATGTTAAATTTGTACGTCTCCTAAATAGTTAAAAAAAACCGAAAGTTTTTCCAATGTGCGCCCAAAATAAAGTAAACGGGTGGAAATATAAATCTTAGCAAAAATTTCTATATTATGTTTGCACATATTTAAGATATTGCAGTTGGAAATGTGAAAAAATGACCATTTTTTTCAAAATTTTCCCAATTTTGGCGCTTTTAATAAATAAACACAATTTCTATCGGTCTATTTTTTCCGCCTAAATGAAGCACAACATGTGGCGAAAAAACAATGTCAGAATCGCTTGGATATGCAAAACCTTTCTGGTGTTTTTCCATGTTAAAGTGACACATGTCAGATTTGCCAAATTTGGCCTGGTCATTAAGGCGCAAACAGGCTTGGTCACTAAGGGGTTAAATATGAGCCATACAGAAGTTATTCACTTACCTGCTCCGTTGCTGGCGTCCCCGTCTCCATGGCTCCGTCTAATTTCGCTGGCTTCTTGCTTTTTTAGACGCGCTTGCGCTGTGCGGTCTTCTGCCTGGTGAATGGGGCCGCTCGTGCCGGAGAGCTGCTCACCGCGTCGTCATCGTAGCTCCGCCCCGTCACGTGTGCCGATTCCAGCCAGAAATCTTAGGCTTAGTTTTGTCCCAATATACGGCCGTGACAATCACCAGCGATCCTTTTTTTTAGAGGATTAAATCGCATCGCTGCCGCGCACATTAAAAACCGCATGTTTTTGTTTAACGTGCAAGTCGGTAGGACTTTCCAATGTTAACATTGCAGCGCATATTTTTCGCCTTGTGATGCGCTAAAACGCAGCCTCCATAGGATTACATGGGAGATTTTAAAAAACGCACTGCGCAGAAGGACACAGCAGGCTGTGATTTTCTCTCTCAACATCACATCAGTGAAAACCTTGCTGAAGGGAAGGGAACCGTCGGGAATCATTGGCTGCGAAATCTGCTTTTTTTTTCAATAACCAACGCATCGGTTAAAAATGGCGCGATTTTACCCGCCGGTTTGAAACCACCCTAGAGAAAAATAGGGCAAAAAGATGGAGAACTGGGAGGTGACCCGCTAATCTCTATGGTGCTGTAAGTTTGGGTAAATCCAATAGGTGGTGCAGCACGTTTCTGTAAAACCAACAGAGGGCGCTGCAATGTTACTGTAGAAACCAATGGAAAGCATGGCAGGTAGCTATACATAAACTATACAAAATCTGATTGGTTGCTGCTGCCGCCGCCATTTTTTTAAAAGGTACGCTCAGTTCTTTCATAGAGAACAAGAAGGTAGGTACTTACAATTCAGGTAGGTAGGTTCAGTTTGGGCCTGGGAGAGACTCCAGTGGAGACTGACGGAAAAATGGCTGCTTACAACCTGTGGTCCTTGTTTCGGGTGCGTGTGTCACCATCGATCTAATGTATCTTACTGCATAGATATATATCTAGCTATAAAAATAGATAGTTATATATCAATATAGATATTTCTAAAAATATCTAGCTTTACGTATAAATGTAAACTTCTATAGTTATGGTTTTGTAAGGCTGAAAACAGACATACAGAATTTGTATTATTATCAGCATTATTCTTATAATTGCCATTGATGTTATTCCAGGGTCAGGTAATACACTGCATGAGGCTTTGACCAATTTTTACTATTTTAGGTAAAAAGCTGCATTGACTGCACTTCTGCATTTAGTGCGATATGGTAGGACTGCAAGCAAAGCCTGAGACAAGATCTTGGTGCGCCCCATGACAATACATATCAGGTAGGTATCCTGCCCTAGAGGTATGAAGGCACCATACAGCAGCACTCATCTGTAATCCAACCTGCAGGGACATTGTGTGCTGCTGTAAAGGGAGGCCGGAACCGGGGCCCGCAAGGCCGTAGGTGAAGGCGATCATGACGGGGTTAACGGGGAGGAAAGGGTTAATATTTTAAATGAAAATAAGGTGAGGTGGAGGTTAAAAGGGAGGGGGTGTAATGAGGGGGAGCAAAGGTTTATGGGATAGAAAGAGCGGGAAGAAAAGGGGGAGGAGTCATTCCGGGAGCAGCAGAGGAAGAAGAAGGACCTGGAACCTGGACGGGGAGAAGAGTGAAGACCGAAGAAAAAAGACAGCAGGATAAGAATTTAAGCGTGGCAGCTGAGGAGGATCGGGAGGACCTGAAGCAGAGGACGATCGGGTGAAGACAGAAGAAATTAGAAGACCTACCTGAAGACCTGAGCAGGAAGACCGCTGGTGAGAAGATCGGAGCAAGAAGACCGCTGGTGAGAAGACCAGAGCAGGAAGACCGCTGGTGAGGAGATCGGAGCAAGAAGACCGTTAGTGAGAAGACCGGAGCAGGAAGATCGCTGTTCAGAAGACCGGAGCACAAAACACCGTTGGTGACAGGACCTGAGCAGGAAGATTGCCCCCGGTGGAGATCGGAGGTACTGCAGTTCAAGAAGAGCCTGAAGAGATGGAAGCGCTGATGGAGAGGATCCGGGCAGCGGCAGCTGAGCGAGGAATCGGGTGGCTCGAAAGACTGGCAAGTGAGGGAGAGGGGGGAGCGGCGGCAGTTCCAGAGAGGGAGAGGAGGCCGCGTCGGGCGCGTGCGCCGGAGAGGCTTAGCCCCGAGCACGCGCCTGTGCGCCGGCGCCGCACAGGGAGCCCATCTGTGGAACCTCCAGCCGGGCCAGCCCCCGCAGCGGCAGGGGGGGGGGGCCAGGGCTGGGAGGAATCCTAATCGGCGGCGTGGCGCTGCGTGCAGCGCAGGTACCCGGGCTGCGAGGGGGCCGGGACCTGCGACTGCACAGTCGGCTCCAGGAGCAGTTAGAGGGGGGGGGCACTCCAGCGGTGAGGGTAGCAGAGAGGAGCGCCCTTGTCCCAGTTCGGTGAGAGGATCCGTGTCAGGACAGAGCAGAGGGTCCAGAGCTGCTGGAGGGGAGCAGTGTGGACCCAGCGGGAGGGTTAGCCGGGGGACCAGGGGAGGGGAGCTGGAGCAGGTGTTTGGCGGAAGAAGGGGACAGCAGCAGGCTGGTCCGGAGGATTTTATTAATGCCGGTTTTTTGAGTTCCAGCGGGGCGGCTGCGCGCGCAGCGGAGAGGCGGCAGTCGGCGGAGGAATCAGACGGATCGGGCGGGACATGGACGGATCCCAGGATGAGACGCCAGGAAGACGGAGCGGCGGCTGGTGGGCCCACAGCACCTGCGCAGCCCGGTGAGTCTACCACACAAAACACTGTAAATGTTATTGCTAGATCTGTGCCTGTAGGGGGGGGTATAGGTAGTGGTGCGGTCAGTTTTGCTGGTGCGCATGGGGGGGATAACGATTTGAGGGCACTTATGGGTTGTATGTGGGAATTCCTGCGGAGGCAGGAAATGGGGTCGGTCGGTTTGCCTGGAACGGCGTTTAACACGCCGGGTAGTGTGTCGTCTGGCGGGGAGGGCTTCCCCGCTGGGGCGACTGGGGGAGTCCAGGCAGGGGGAACGGGAGGGCCGGACGTGGGGCCATCGCCGGTGGCTGCATGGAGTACTTCAATGGCAACCCCTTCCAGTAGGGTAAGTACTCTAGGGGTCAGCTCGGGGGGGGCAGATGAAACGGCGTCAGGGGTGACGGTTGCCGTACAAACGGAAAGGGACGGGGAAGCAGTGCGGTTGGACGATAGGGCAAAAGGGGAGGTATACGTGTGTTTCGAGGGCCCGTTGGGAGCACATCTTAAGAAGGAAACGAGGGAGAAGATATGGCGGGACGAATTTGTAGAGATATTCTCCCTCTTGCCTTTGGAGAAATTTAATTTGGACAAAGGCAAAAGGACCGAATACAAGAAGGAGGAGGAAGAAAAACGCAGATGGCGTTTAATTCCTCAAACATTTAATAATTGGTTGCAGGCGTTCGCTATATTGGCCAGCGTAATTGGGGAGAAGGCGCCGGAGAACTGTTCCGGCCTCTTCTGTTATCTAGATTCGATAGGCGAGGCGTATCGGGTTTACGGGGGTCAAACCTGGTTAAGGTACGACGAACAGTTTAGGCAACGTAAGGCGGTGAGGCCGTCAATCCGTTGGGACCAAAAAGATATTGGTCTGTGGCTTCGGGTCATGGCACCTAGTCGATTTGGGCAGCCTTTTCACGGGGGAGCCGGGCCATCAGGCCTGGCTTCAACCTCACAGGGGGGAAACCAGGGGGGTCAGTCAGGGGGTAATAGAGTCGGTTTGTGTTGGCAATTTAATGAGGGCCAATGCAAATTCGGAGCAGGCTGCAGATTTAAGCATGTCTGCTCACACTGCAATGGCGGGTCACAAGGAGCATCAAAATGCTTTAAGAAAGGAAAAGGAAAGGCCGCAGGAGGGGGTGGAAAAAGGGAGGACGCCGGTGAGGCTGGAAGAGATGGTCAGGTTTCTAAATAGGTATCCTGACAGGGAAAAGGCGAAATTGTTGGAAGAAGGTTTTCGGGGGGGGTTTCACATCCCTCCCCCAAAACATGAGATTCCGTTATCAACAAAAAACCTACTCTCGGCCATGAGGAATCCGGAAGTGGTTTCGGAGAAACTGGCAAAAGAAATTAGCTTAGGGCGGATGGCAGGCCCCTTTCAGGAGCCTCCCCTCCGGAACTTCGTAGTGTCTCCCCTGGGAGTAGTACCTAAGAGGGAACCGAATAAGTTTCGGTTAATACACCATCTTTCTTATCCGAAAGGGGCATCAGTGAACGATGGTATAGACCCTGAGCTCTGTTCGGTGGTTTATACATCTTTTGATGCGGCACTAAAATGGGTAAGAAGGTATGGGAGGGGGGCGCTGTTAGCGAAAGCCGACATTGAGTCGGCGTTCCGCCTTTTGCCGGTTTCTCCAGATAGTATTCGCTTACTTGGTTGTTTTTGGGGAGGTAAGTATTTCGCCGATCGGTGTCTGCCCATGGGATGTTCAATCTCATGTGCATACTTCGAAGCCTTCAGCACTTTCTTGGAATGGGTAGTGAAAGACACTGCAAAGCAGCAGTCAGTAATTCACTACCTTGACGATTTTTTGTGTATTGGCCCAGCGGAATCGCCGATGTGTGCGACTCTGCTGGGAACGTTACAGTGGGTGGCGGATCGGTTCGGGGTGCCTTTGGCTCCCGACAAGACAGAGGGCCCTGCAACTTCTCTTCAGTTTTTGGGCATCTGGATTGATACGGAGGCGATGGTATGTCAATTACCGGAAGATAAGTTGCGGGATTTAAAATGCGAGGTAGAAAAGACACGGAAAGTCAAGAAAGTCACGCTGAAGGGGCTTCAGTCATTATTGGGCAAGTTGAATTTCGCTTGCAGAATAATGCCTATGGGGCGAATATTTTGTCGAAGAATGGCATCGGCCACGGCGGGAATTCGAGCCCCGCATCACTACATCAGAGTGGGGAGGAGTTTAAAAGGGGACCTAGCAGTCTGGGCTTCCTTTTTAAACAAATACAATGGGAGGTCCATGATAATCTCGGAAGTGAGTGAGAATGTGGACTACGAGTTGTTTACAGACGCGGCAGGGAGTGCGGGATTTGGGGCATTTTGCCAGGGGCAATGGTGTGTTGGGGAATGGCCAGTCAGATGGCGGGAGGAAGGTTTGACGAAGAATCTGGTATTGTTGGAACTGTTTCCAATAGTGGTGGCCGTGGCGCTTTGGGGCGATCGCCTTCAGAACAAGAAGGTGAGGTTCCATTGTGACAATATGGGGGTGGTGCAGGTGATCAATGCTTTGACCGCCTCATCACCCCCGGTGGTGAATTTGTTGCGCCACCTGGTATTGGAAACATTGAAGATGAATATTTGGATAGTGGCGGTGCACGTGCCGGGGATTGAGAATTCAATCGCGGATGCTCTTTCTCGGTTTCAGTGGGAGCGATTCAGGACCCTGGCCCCTCAGGCGGAGGACCGAGGGAGGACGTGCCCGTCTCATCTTTGGAGTGTGGTAAGAGAGCAGTGGGGCATCTAATCGAGAGGTCACTGGCTCAGGGTACTAGAGCTGCGTATATAGCAGCGTGGCAGGAGTGGGAAGGCTGGGTAGGTCAGCTTGGGATAGGAGAGGCGGAGGAAGATAGAGTGGGGGCGCTGTTAAGTTGGTTGGGTAAGGCAGAGCAGGATAATGTTTCGGTGTCACGAGCGAACAGGTTCATGGCAGGGGTAGCATTTGGGTGTAAGTTAAGGGGGGTGGGGGATATAACGAAGAATTTCCTAGTGAGACAAGCGTTGAAGGGTTTTAGAAAAGGTAAAGGCAGTGTGGACTTACGTAGACCAGTTTCGTTTGAGTTGTTAGAAAAGTTAGGGGGGGTACTGGAAGGCCTCTGCGATACGTTGTTCGAAAGATCGTTATTCAGGTTAGCGTTTTCACTGGCATTTTTTTGGGGCATTTAGGGTGGGGGAGTTGGTGTCCCCTAGTAAATCAGTTGGGGGAGGTTTACAGGGGGGGGGATGTTAGAAAAGTTGATGACCATTTAGAGTTGGTCATACGCCGATCAAAAACAGATCAGGCTGGGCGGGGACATTTGATTAGATTGGGTAGGGTTCACGGGTCAATAATGTGCCCCGTGTCGGCATGGGTTAGCTATACTGAGGTAGCGGGTAAGAGATTAGGCCCTTTATTGCAGCATGAGGGGGGCCAGTTTTTGTCACGCTTCCAGTTTACAGCGATCTTTGGGAAGGCGCTGAGGGAGCTCGGTTTAGATGAGTCGCAATTTGGGACACACTCGTTTAGGGTGGGGGCGGCTACAGAGGCACAGGTGCAAGGTTTGTCGGGCGAGTCGATTAGAAAAATCGGTAGGTGGCAATCTGGGAGATATAAATTGTATGTTCGTCCCCAGTTGCTGTAACAGTGTTAGGGGGGTAGGGGGTATAATGATAATCAAGGGGTGTTGGTCAATTTTGTTTTCTCCTTTTTGTTTCAGGTCCACAATCGGCGCTTGTGTGGATTATGGGCCACTCATATGTTTATTGGGGGGCGGAGAGGGCTAGTGTGAGGCAGGACGGGAGACAGTTGAGGTTTCCTAGGTCAGAGGCGGTCCTGAGATGGATGGGAGTTAGAGGGATGTCGTGGTGCAAAGTGTTGGAGGAGTTTGAGAGGATGGTGGGTTTAGACAGGGCCCCGGACATAGTTGTTATACATGCAGGGGGGAATGATTTGGGGAAAAGGCCCTTCAGGGATCTATCGAGGGATATCAGGTATGATATCCTGAGATTGTTAGCGGCGCATAAGAAGATGGTGGTGGTCTGGTCAGAGATCGTGCCTAGGCAGGTATGGAAGTTTGTGCGGACTGCAAGAGGATTAGACAAAGCGAGAATAAAGCTTAATAGGGAAGTATCTCGCTTTGTGGGAAGGAATGGGGGGGTCGCGGTGCGACACATAGACCTAGAGTCTGGCAGGGGGAATTATTGGAGACAAGATGGGGTGCATTTAAATGAGATAGGTTTGGACTTGTGGTTAGAGGCAGTTCAGGAGGGAGTGGAGCGCGCCTTGTTGTTGTGGAGGGCGGCGCAGGCTTGAGGTTTCAAGCCATGCTGGCTGTGGCGGTTAGGGAGGGGTCCTTGGAGTCAATATAAGAGGGGGTAAGGGGGGAGGCAGGGGTTAGTAGAGTTACCTCCTCCCCCCTCTGGTTAGTTTTAAATTGTAGGTGGGTCTGTCGCCTCTTGTTTGGCAGGGGGTTACCTGCTAAAGTTGTGGTTGTTAATAGCCGGGGTATGGCTAGATAGCCTCGGGGTCGGGAGGTTGGTGACTCGAGGTAAATGGCGAGTCTCCTGAGTCAGGTGATTGGAGACGGGAGGCGTAGTTTGGAAGATAGGGTTTCCCGAGTCAGGATTTTTAGGAGACGGGAGACAGTTACACCTATCTTCCTTGTTTTTTGGGTGAGGCGACAGATAATTTTGTGGGGAACTCCAAGGATCTCTCCATAGTAGTTAGGATAAGGGTTAAAAAAGTTAAGGCCACCAGGTGACCTCTGTAGAGATTCGCCCGGCCTCTGGAGAGACTTGCACGGCCTCTATAGAGATTCGCCCGGCCTCTGGAGAGACTCGCCTGGCTCCTGGAGAGACTCGCCCTGCCTCTGGAGAGACTCACCCGGCCCCTGGAGAGACTCGCCCGGCCTCTGAAGAGACTCGCCCGGCCCCTGGAAAGACTCGCCCGACCCCTGGAGAAACTCGCCCGGCCTCTGGAGAGACTCGCCTGGTCTCTAAAGAGACTCTCCCGGCCCCTGGAGAGACTCGACCAGGCCCCTGGAGAGACTCGCCCTGCATCTGGAAAGACTCGACCTGCCCCTGGAGCGGCTAGCCCGGCCTCTGGAGAGACTCGCCCGGCCTCTGGAGAGACTCGTCCGGCCCCTGGAGAGACTCGCCTGGCCTATGGAGAGACTCGCCTGGCCTCTGTAGAGACTCGCCCGGCCTCTTTAGACACTAGCCAGATCTTTGCAGAGATTCGCCTGGCCTCCGGAGAGACTCGCCTGGCCTCTGGAAAGACTCGACCGACCACTGGGGAGACTTGCCCGGCCACTGGGGATACTCGCCCAGCCTCTGGAGAGACTCGCCCGTCCTCTTGAGAAACTCGCCCGGCCTCTGAAGAGACTCGCCCGGCCCCTGGAGAGACTCGCCTGGCCCCTGGTGAGACTCGCCCGGCCCCTGGAGAGACTCGCCCGGCCTCTGAAGAGACTCGCCCGGCCCCTGGAGAGACTCGCCTGGCCCCTGGTGAGACTCGCCCAGCCTCTGGAGAGACTCGTCGGGCCTCTGGATTGACTCGCCCGGCCTCTGGAGAGATTCGCCCTGCCTCCGGAGAGACTCGCTCGGCCTCTGTAGATACTCGCCCGGCCTCTTTAAAGAGAATCGCCTGGCCACTAGGGAGACTCACCCGACCTCTGTAGAGATTCGCCCGGCCTCTGGAGAGACTCGCCCGGCCTCTATAGAGATTCGCCCGGCCTCCGGAGAGATTAGCCCGGCTCCTGGGGAGACTCGCCCTGCCTCTAGAGAGACTCGCCCGGCCCCTGGAGAGACTCGCCCGGCCCCTGGAGAGACTCGCCTGGCCTCTGGAGAAACTCGCCTGGCCCCTGGAAAGACTCGCCCGGGCTCTGGAGAGACTCGCCCGGCCCCTGGGAAGACTCGCCTGGCCTCTGGAGAGACTCGCCCGGCCTCTGGGAAGACTCTCTCGGCCTCTGGAGAGACTCGCCCGGCCTCTGGAGAGACTCGCCCTGCCTCTGGTAAGACTCGCCTGGCCTCTGGAGAGACTCGCCCGGCCTCTGGAAAGACTCTCTCGGCCTCTGGAGAGACTCGCCCGGCCCCTGGAGAGACTCGCCTGGCCTCTGGAGAGACTCGCCCGTCCCCTGGAGAGAGACTCGCCCGGCCTCTGGAGAGACTCGCCCGGCCTTTGTAGAGATACGCCCAGCCTCTGGAGAGACTCGCTCGGCATCTGTAGAGATTCGCCCGGCATCTGTGAAGACTCGCCCGGCCACTGGAGAGACTCACCCGGCCTCTGGAGAGACTCGCCTGTCCCCTGGAGAGACTCGCCCGGCCTCTGAAGAGACTCGCCCGGCCCCTGGAGAGACTCGCCTGGCCCCTGGTGAGACTAGCCAGCCTCTGGAGAGACTCGCCCGGCCACTGGAAAGACTCGCCCGGCCCCTGGAGAGACTCGCTCTGCCTCTGGAAAGACTCGCCTGGCCCCTGGAGAGGCTAGCCCGGCCCCTGGAGAGACTCGCCCGGCCTCCGGAGAGACTCGCCCGGCCACTGAAGAAACTCGTCCGGCCCCTGGAGAGACTCGCCGGGCATCTGTAGAGACGCGCCCGGCCTCTTTAGAGACTCGCTCGGCCTCTGCAGAGACTCGCCCGGCCCCTGGAGAGACTCGCCTGGCCTCTGGAAAGACTCGCCCGGCCACTGGGGAGACTCGCCCGTCCTCTAAAGAGACTCGCCCGGCCCCTAGATTGACTTGCCCTGCCTCTGGAGAGACTTGCCCGGCCCCTGCGGAGACTCGCCTGGCCTGTGGAAAGACTCGCCTGGCCACTGGGGAGACTCACCCGACCTCTGTAGACATTCGCCCGGCATCTGTAGAGACTCGCCCGGCCACTGGAGAGACTCGCCTGTCCCCTGGTGAGAATAGCCGGCCTCTGGAGAGACTCGCCCTGCCTCTGGTAAGACTCGCCCGGCCCCTGGAGAGACTCGCCCGGCCTCCGGAGAGACTCGCCCGGCCACTGAAGAAACTCGTCCGGCCCCTGGAGAGACTCGCCGGGCATCTGTAGAGACGCGCCCGGCCTCTTTAGAGACTCGCTCGGCCTCTGCAGAGACTCGCCCGGCCCCTGGAGAGACTCGCCTGGCCTCTGGAAAGACTCGCCCGGCCACTGGGGAGACTCGCCCGTCCTCTAAAGAGACTCGCCCGGCCCCTAGATTGACTTGCCCTGCCTCTGGAGAGACTTGCCCGGCCCCTGCGGAGACTCGCCTGGCCTGTGGAAAGACTCGCCTGGCCACTGGGGAGACTCACCCGACCTCTGTAGACATTCGCCCGGCATCTGTAGAGACTCGCCCGGCCACTGGAGAGACTCGCCTGTCCCCTGGTGAGAATAGCCGGCCTCTGGAGAGACTCGCCCTGCCTCTGGTAAGACTCGCCTGGCCACTGGAGAGACTCGCCCGGCCTCTGGAAAGACTCTCTCAGCCTCTGGAGAGACTCGCCCGGCCCCTGAAGAGACTCGCCTGGCCTCTGGAGAGACTCGCCCGGCCTTTGTAGAGATACGCCCAGCCTCTGGAGAGACTCGCCCGGCCTCTGTAGAGATTCGCCCGGCATCTGTAGAGACTCGCCCGGCCACTGGAGAGACTCACCCGGCCTCTGGAGAGACTCGCCTGTCCCCTGGAGAGACTCGCCCGGCCTCTGAAGAGACTCGCCCGGCCCCTGGAGAGACTCGCCTTGCCCCTGGTGAGACTAGCCGGCCTCTGGAGAGACTCGCCCGGCCCCTGGAAAGACTCGCCCGGCCCCTGGAGAGACTCGCCCGGCCTTTGTAGAGATACGCCCAGCCTCTGGAGAGACTCGCCCGGCCTCTGTAGAGATTCGCCCGGCATCTGTAGAGACTCGCCCGGCCACTGGAGAGACTCACCCGGCCTCTGGAGAGACTCGCCTGTCCCCTGGAGAGACTCGCTCGGCCTCTGAAGAGACTCGCCCGGCCCCTGGAGAGATTCGCCTGGCCCCTGGTGAGACTAGCCGGCCTCTGGAGAGACTCGCCCGGCCACTGGAAAGACTCGCCCGGCCCCTGGAGAAACTTGCCCTGCCTCTGGAAAGACTCGCCTGGCCCCTGGAGAGGCGAGCCCGGCCCCTGGAGAGACTCGCCCGGCCTCCGGAGAGACTCGCCCGGCCCCTGAAGAAACTCGTCCGGCCCCTGGAGAGACTCGCCGGGCCTCTGTAGAGACGCGCCCGGCCTCTTTAGAGACTCGCCCGGCCTCTTTAGAGACTCGCCCGGCCTCTTTAGAGACTCGCCCGGCCTCTGGAGAGACTCGCCCGGCCTCTGGAAAGACTCGCCCGGCCACTGGGGAGACTCGCCCGGACTCTGGAAACACTCGCCCGGCCTCTGGAGAGACTCACCCGACCTCTGTAGAGATTCGCCCGGCCTCTGGAATGACTCGCCCGGCCTCTATAGAGATTCGCCCGGCCTCTGTAGAGACTCTCCCGGCCCCTGGAGAGACTCATCCGGCCTCTGGAGAGACTTGCTCGGCCCCTGGAGAGACTCGCCCGGCCCCTGGAAAGACTCGACTGGCCTCTGGAGAGACTCGCCCAGCCTCTGGGAAGACACTCTCGGCCTCTAAAGACACTCACCCGGCCCCTGGAGAGACTCGCCCAGCCTCTGGGAAGACTCTCTCGGCCTCTAAAGAGACTCGCCCGGCCTCTGGAGAGACTCGCGCTGCCTCTGGTAAGACTCGCCTGGCCTCCGGAGAGACTCGCCCGGCCCCTGAAGAAACTCGTCCGGCCCCTGGAGAGACTCGCCGGGCCTCTGTAGAGACGCGCCCGGCCTCTTTAGAGACTCGCTCGGCCTCTGCAGAGACTCGCCCGGCCCCTGGAGAGACTCGCCCGGCCTCTGGAAAGACTCGCCCGGCCACTGGGGAGACTCGCCCGGCCTCTGGAAAGACTCGCCTGGCCACTGGGGAGACTCACCCGACCTCTGGAAACACTCGCCCGGCCTCTGGAGAGACTCACCCGACCTCTGTAGAGATTCGCCCGGCCTCTGGAATGACTCGCCCGGCCTCTGTAGAGATTCGCCCGGCCTCTGTAGAGACTCTCCCGGCCCCTGGAGAGACTCATCCGGCCTCTGGAGAGACTTGCTCGGCCCCTGGAGAGACTCGCCCGGCCCCTGGAAAGACTCGACTGGCCTCTGGAGAGACTCGCCCAGCCTCTGGGAAGACACTCTCGGCCTCTAAAGACACTCACCCGGCCCCTGGAGAGACTCGCCCAGCCTCTGGGAAGACTCTCTCGGCCTCTAAAGAGAAAAATAGGGCAAAAAGATGGAGAACTGGGAGGTGAACCGCTAATCTCTATGGTGCTGTAAGTTTGGGTAAATCCAATAGGTGGTGCAGCACGTTTCTGTAAAACCAACAGAGGGCGCTGCAATGTTACTGTAGAAACCAATGGAAAGCATGGCAGGTAGCTATACATAAACTATACAAAATCTGATTGGTTGCTGCTGCCACCGCCATTTTTTTAAAAGGTACGCTCAGTTCTTTCATAGAGAACAAGAAGGTAGGTACTTACAATTCAGGTAGGTAGGTTCAGTTTGGGCCTGGGAGAGACTCCAGTGGAGACTGACGGAAAAATGGCTGCTTACAACCTGTGGTCCTTGTTTCGGGTGCGTGTGTCACCATCGATCTAATGTATCTTACTGCATAGATATATATCTAGCTATAAAAATAGATAGTTATATATCAATATAGATATTTCTAAAAATATCTAGCTTTACGTATAAATGTAAACTTCTATAGTTATGGTTTTGTAAGGCTGAAAACAGACATACAGAATTTGTATTATTATCAGCATTATTCTTATAATTGCCATTGATGTTATTCCAGGGTCAGGTAATACACTGCATGAGGCTTTGACCAATTTTTACTATTTTAGGTAAAAAGCTGCATTGACTGCACTTCTGCATTTAGTGCGATATGGTAGGACTGCAAGCAAAGCCTGAGACAAGATCTTGGTGCGCCCCATGACAATACATATCAGGTAGGTATCCTGCCCTAGAGGTATGAAGGCACCATACAGCAGCACTCATCTGTAATCCAACCTGCAGGGACATTGTGTGCTGCTGTAAAGGGAGGCCGGAACCGGGGCCCGCAAGGCCGTAGGTGAAGGCGATCATGACGGGGTTAACGGGGAGGAAAGGGTTAATATTTTAAATGAAAATAAGGTGAGGTGGAGGTTAAAAGGGAGGGGGTGTAATGAGGGGGAGCAAAGGTTTATGGGATAGAAAGAGCGGGAAGAAAAGGGGGAGGAGTCATTCCGGGAGCAGCAGAGGAAGAAGAAGGACCTGGAACCTGGACGGGGAGAAGAGTGAAGACCGAAGAAAAAAGACAGCAGGATAAGAATTTAAGCGTGGCAGCTGAGGAGGATCGGGAGGACCTGAAGCAGAGGACGATCGGGTGAAGACAGAAGAAATTAGAAGACCTACCTGAAGACCTGAGCAGGAAGACCGCTGGTGAGAAGATCGGAGCAAGAAGACCGCTGGTGAGAAGACCAGAGCAGGAAGACCGCTGGTGAGGAGATCGGAGCAAGAAGACCGTTAGTGAGAAGACCGGAGCAGGAAGATCGCTGTTCAGAAGACCGGAGCACAAAACACCGTTGGTGACAGGACCTGAGCAGGAAGATTGCCCCCGGTGGAGATCGGAGGTACTGCAGTTCAAGAAGAGCCTGAAGAGATGGAAGCGCTGATGGAGAGGATCCGGGCAGCGGCAGCTGAGCGAGGAATCGGGTGGCTCGAAAGACTGGCAAGTGAGGGAGAGGGGGGAGCGGCGGCAGTTCCAGAGAGGGAGAGGAGGCCGCGTCGGGCGCGTGCGCCGGAGAGGCTTAGCCCCGAGCACGCGCCTGTGCGCCGGCGCCGCACAGGGAGCCCATCTGTGGAACCTCCAGCCGGGCCAGCCCCCGCAGCGGCAGGGGGGGGGGGCCAGGGCTGGGAGGAATCCTAATCGGCGGCGTGGCGCTGCGTGCAGCGCAGGTACCCGGGCTGCGAGGGGGCCGGGACCTGCGACTGCACAGTCGGCTCCAGGAGCAGTTAGAGGGGGGGGGCACTCCAGCGGTGAGGGTAGCAGAGAGGAGCGCCCTTGTCCCAGTTCGGTGAGAGGATCCGTGTCAGGACAGAGCAGAGGGTCCAGAGCTGCTGGAGGGGAGCAGTGTGGACCCAGCGGGAGGGTTAGCCGGGGGACCAGGGGAGGGGAGCTGGAGCAGGTGTTTGGCGGAAGAAGGGGACAGCAGCAGGCTGGTCCGGAGGATTTTATTAATGCCGGTTTTTTGAGTTCCAGCGGGGCGGCTGCGCGCGCAGCGGAGAGGCGGCAGTCGGCGGAGGAATCAGACGGATCGGGCGGGACATGGACGGATCCCAGGATGAGACGCCAGGAAGACGGAGCGGCGGCTGGTGGGCCCACAGCACCTGCGCAGCCCGGTGAGTCTACCACACAAAACACTGTAAATGTTATTGCTAGATCTGTGCCTGTAGGGGGGGGTATAGGTAGTGGTGCGGTCAGTTTTGCTGGTGCGCATGGGGGGGATAACGATTTGAGGGCACTTATGGGTTGTATGTGGGAATTCCTGCGGAGGCAGGAAATGGGGTCGGTCGGTTTGCCTGGAACGGCGTTTAACACGCCGGGTAGTGTGTCGTCTGGCGGGGAGGGCTTCCCCGCTGGGGCGACTGGGGGAGTCCAGGCAGGGGGAACGGGAGGGCCGGACGTGGGGCCATCGCCGGTGGCTGCATGGAGTACTTCAATGGCAACCCCTTCCAGTAGGGTAAGTACTCTAGGGGTCAGCTCGGGGGGGGCAGATGAAACGGCGTCAGGGGTGACGGTTGCCGTACAAACGGAAAGGGACGGGGAAGCAGTGCGGTTGGACGATAGGGCAAAAGGGGAGGTATACGTGTGTTTCGAGGGCCCGTTGGGAGCACATCTTAAGAAGGAAACGAGGGAGAAGATATGGCGGGACGAATTTGTAGAGATATTCTCCCTCTTGCCTTTGGAGAAATTTAATTTGGACAAAGGCAAAAGGACCGAATACAAGAAGGAGGAGGAAGAAAAACGCAGATGGCGTTTAATTCCTCAAACATTTAATAATTGGTTGCAGGCGTTCGCTATATTGGCCAGCGTAATTGGGGAGAAGGCGCCGGAGAACTGTTCCGGCCTCTTCTGTTATCTAGATTCGATAGGCGAGGCGTATCGGGTTTACGGGGGTCAAACCTGGTTAAGGTACGACGAACAGTTTAGGCAACGTAAGGCGGTGAGGCCGTCAATCCGTTGGGACCAAAAAGATATTGGTCTGTGGCTTCGGGTCATGGCACCTAGTCGATTTGGGCAGCCTTTTCACGGGGGAGCCGGGCCATCAGGCCTGGCTTCAACCTCACAGGGGGGAAACCAGGGGGGTCAGTCAGGGGGTAATAGAGTCGGTTTGTGTTGGCAATTTAATGAGGGCCAATGCAAATTCGGAGCAGGCTGCAGATTTAAGCATGTCTGCTCACACTGCAATGGCGGGTCACAAGGAGCATCAAAATGCTTTAAGAAAGGAAAAGGAAAGGCCGCAGGAGGGGGTGGAAAAAGGGAGGACGCCGGTGAGGCTGGAAGAGATGGTCAGGTTTCTAAATAGGTATCCTGACAGGGAAAAGGCGAAATTGTTGGAAGAAGGTTTTCGGGGGGGGTTTCACATCCCTCCCCCAAAACATGAGATTCCGTTATCAACAAAAAACCTACTCTCGGCCATGAGGAATCCGGAAGTGGTTTCGGAGAAACTGGCAAAAGAAATTAGCTTAGGGCGGATGGCAGGCCCCTTTCAGGAGCCTCCCCTCCGGAACTTCGTAGTGTCTCCCCTGGGAGTAGTACCTAAGAGGGAACCGAATAAGTTTCGGTTAATACACCATCTTTCTTATCCGAAAGGGGCATCAGTGAACGATGGTATAGACCCTGAGCTCTGTTCGGTGGTTTATACATCTTTTGATGCGGCACTAAAATGGGTAAGAAGGTATGGGAGGGGGGCGCTGTTAGCGAAAGCCGACATTGAGTCGGCGTTCCGCCTTTTGCCGGTTTCTCCAGATAGTATTCGCTTACTTGGTTGTTTTTGGGGAGGTAAGTATTTCGCCGATCGGTGTCTGCCCATGGGATGTTCAATCTCATGTGCATACTTCGAAGCCTTCAGCACTTTCTTGGAATGGGTAGTGAAAGACACTGCAAAGCAGCAGTCAGTAATTCACTACCTTGACGATTTTTTGTGTATTGGCCCAGCGGAATCGCCGATGTGTGCGACTCTGCTGGGAACGTTACAGTGGGTGGCGGATCGGTTCGGGGTGCCTTTGGCTCCCGACAAGACAGAGGGCCCTGCAACTTCTCTTCAGTTTTTGGGCATCTGGATTGATACGGAGGCGATGGTATGTCAATTACCGGAAGATAAGTTGCGGGATTTAAAATGCGAGGTAGAAAAGACACGGAAAGTCAAGAAAGTCACGCTGAAGGGGCTTCAGTCATTATTGGGCAAGTTGAATTTCGCTTGCAGAATAATGCCTATGGGGCGAATATTTTGTCGAAGAATGGCATCGGCCACGGCGGGAATTCGAGCCCCGCATCACTACATCAGAGTGGGGAGGAGTTTAAAAGGGGACCTAGCAGTCTGGGCTTCCTTTTTAAACAAATACAATGGGAGGTCCATGATAATCTCGGAAGTGAGTGAGAATGTGGACTACGAGTTGTTTACAGACGCGGCAGGGAGTGCGGGATTTGGGGCATTTTGCCAGGGGCAATGGTGTGTTGGGGAATGGCCAGTCAGATGGCGGGAGGAAGGTTTGACGAAGAATCTGGTATTGTTGGAACTGTTTCCAATAGTGGTGGCCGTGGCGCTTTGGGGCGATCGCCTTCAGAACAAGAAGGTGAGGTTCCATTGTGACAATATGGGGGTGGTGCAGGTGATCAATGCTTTGACCGCCTCATCACCCCCGGTGGTGAATTTGTTGCGCCACCTGGTATTGGAAACATTCAAGATGAATATTTGGATAGTGGCGGTGCACGTGCCGGGGATTGAGAATTCAATCGCGGATGCTCTTTCTCGGTTTCAGTGGGAGCGATTCAGGACCCTGGCCCCTCAGGCGGAGGACCGAGGGAGGACGTGCCCGTCTCATCTTTGGAGTGTGGTAAGAGAGCAGTGGGGCATCTAATCGAGAGGTCACTGGCTCAGGGTACTAGAGCTGCGTATATAGCAGCGTGGCAGGAGTGGGAAGGCTGGGTAGGTCAGCTTGGGATAGGAGAGGCGGAGGAAGATAGAGTGGGGGCGCTGTTAAGTTGGTTGGGTAAGGCAGAGCAGGATAATGTTTCGGTGTCACGAGCGAACAGGTTCATGGCAGGGGTAGCATTTGGGTGTAAGTTAAGGGGGGTGGGGGATATAACGAAGAATTTCCTAGTGAGACAAGCGTTGAAGGGTTTTAGAAAAGGTAAAGGCAGTGTGGACTTACGTAGACCAGTTTCGTTTGAGTTGTTAGAAAAGTTAGGGGGGGTACTGGAAGGCCTCTGCGATACGTTGTTCGAAAGATCGTTATTCAGGTTAGCGTTTTCACTGGCATTTTTTTGGGGCATTTAGGGTGGGGGAGTTGGTGTCCCCTAGTAAATCAGTTGGGGGAGGTTTACAGGGGGGGGGATGTTAGAAAAGTTGATGACCATTTAGAGTTGGTCATACGCCGATCAAAAACAGATCAGGCTGGGCGGGGACATTTGATTAGATTGGGTAGGGTTCACGGGTCAATAATGTGCCCCGTGTCGGCATGGGTTAGCTATACTGAGGTAGCGGGTAAGAGATTAGGCCCTTTATTGCAGCATGAGGGGGGCCAGTTTTTGTCACGCTTCCAGTTTACAGCGATCTTTGGGAAGGCGCTGAGGGAGCTCGGTTTAGATGAGTCGCAATTTGGGACACACTCGTTTAGGGTGGGGGCGGCTACAGAGGCACAGGTGCAAGGTTTGTCGGGCGAGTCGATTAGAAAAATCGGTAGGTGGCAATCTGGGAGATATAAATTGTATGTTCGTCCCCAGTTGCTGTAACAGTGTTAGGGGGGTAGGGGGTATAATGATAATCAAGGGGTGTTGGTCAATTTTGTTTTCTCCTTTTTGTTTCAGGTCCACAATCGGCGCTTGTGTGGATTATGGGCCACTCATATGTTTATTGGGGGGCGGAGAGGGCTAGTGTGAGGCAGGACGGGAGACAGTTGAGGTTTCCTAGGTCAGAGGCGGTCCTGAGATGGATGGGAGTTAGAGGGATGTCGTGGTGCAAAGTGTTGGAGGAGTTTGAGAGGATGGTGGGTTTAGACAGGGCCCCGGACATAGTTGTTATACATGCAGGGGGGAATGATTTGGGGAAAAGGCCCTTCAGGGATCTATCGAGGGATATCAGGTATGATATCCTGAGATTGTTAGCGGCGCATAAGAAGATGGTGGTGGTCTGGTCAGAGATCGTGCCTAGGCAGGTATGGAAGTTTGTGCGGACTGCAAGAGGATTAGACAAAGCGAGAATAAAGCTTAATAGGGAAGTATCTCGCTTTGTGGGAAGGAATGGGGGGGTCGCGGTGCGACACATAGACCTAGAGTCTGGCAGGGGGAATTATTGGAGACAAGATGGGGTGCATTTAAATGAGATAGGTTTGGACTTGTGGTTAGAGGCAGTTCAGGAGGGAGTGGAGCGCGCCTTGTTGTTGTGGAGGGCGGCGCAGGCTTGAGGTTTCAAGCCATGCTGGCTGTGGCGGTTAGGGAGGGGTCCTTGGAGTCAATATAAGAGGGGGTAAGGGGGGAGGCAGGGGTTAGTAGAGTTACCTCCTCCCCCCTCTGGTTAGTTTTAAATTGTAGGTGGGTCTGTCGCCTCTTGTTTGGCAGGGGGTTACCTGCTAAAGTTGTGGTTGTTAATAGCCGGGGTATGGCTAGATAGCCTCGGGGTCGGGAGGTTGGTGACTCGAGGTAAATGGCGAGTCTCCTGAGTCAGGTGATTGGAGACGGGAGGCGTAGTTTGGAAGATAGGGTTTCCCGAGTCAGGATTTTTAGGAGACGGGAGACAGTTACACCTATCTTCCTTGTTTTTTGGGTGAGGCGACAGATAATTTTGTGGGGAACTCCAAGGATCTCTCCATAGTAGTTAGGATAAGGGTTAAAAAAGTGTTATTCAGGATTTATTGTTGTATGTTATAATAAAATTGGCTGCTGTGGCCAAATTTAATCCAAAAAGAAGTTGTCGGTGTTTATTTTAGATAAGCTAGGTTAAAAGGGGTAATGGGGGGGTAAGTGGTCACAGCGACGACTCCGTTGTACCTAGTCATGCCCCAAAGTTACTGTAAGATTCTATTGCTTTACTGGTTTTTGCTTTTTTTGGTGTTTTTTATCTTTCATCCCAGTGCTACAAAGACCGAGGACAGAAAGCTCTGGCACTGAAATACTGTGATGAGGCTTCAGCCATGCCACTGGTTACTAAAGAGGTGAGGACTGTCAGTAGTAACGTGGTAACACAATTCAACTGTTATTTCAGCCATTGATTTACTGACCTACTCCACTGCTTACTGTATTGATTCTCTAGAATAGAGCCTCCATAGCCGCCTGTTCCCCATCTTCTATTCTAGAAGCTAGAAGTGGTACAACGGGGTACTAGAGTCCCCTTGCCTGTCCTTATCTTATCTTTTATCCAAGCTACAAGGCGTACAACAGGGTACTAGAGCCTCCATTCCCATCTGTATAACCTCTTGTATCCAAGCTAGAAGTGGTACAACAGGATACCAGAGCCTCCTTGCCCACATGTTTGAATTCTGAAGGCACCCATTGAAACAAATATGTTTGTGTGAAGCGGCCCTTACTGTACTTTTGTTAGCATGAATCAAGCACATTTGCAAGCGCAAAAAAACACGCAACCATGCTGCCATTTATTGAAATGGGCAATTAGTGTAATTAGAATAATACATGTTCTTCCCCTGCAGAAATGCACGAGAAAATAAGGGGGAATGCTTTTTTTTTGGACAAAATGCGCATGCAAAATATACTTATGTGAAGGAACTCGCTGCAATCAGCGGGTTCTACTGACGTGTATTTAGCATGTATATTTTTCATGCGTAATATGCTACGCAAATACATCTGTGTGAATCTGTCCGAAGAGCCCACGGTGGTATGCGTAAAACGCTGCGTCTCTGCGGTGAGAACACAATCGTGGACATGAGCCCTAAGGCTGGAGCTCTATGGAGTCTTTCGCCATGACATGGGTCATGTGACCAAAGATCGCTGTGCAGCCCTGTGAACTTGCATACTCAAATATATCAATGGGGTCGCGCAAGTTCCCACAACCTATAGAGTGCTAAAACCTCACCGAGGTTGGATTTTTGCAATATATTGGTCGCAGCTACTTGTGAGTTGTATCGCAACTACATTGTCTTCAGTAAGGCCAGCTGCACACGACCGCTTCACATTCCGAATGCGGGATACCACAGCGGAACCTGGCCGTTACCCCAGCGTTCCTGCAGAATCTGTAATGCAGATGACCGCGAGTGTGAAGGAAGTAGCAGTAGTATGTATCTTTCAATGCATGTGATTTGCTGCAGATCCTCTGTGTGGACGATGACTGCGGATTGAACAATAGGAAACCGGTGGTGTGAAGCCGGCCCGAGAGTGTGAGGTCGCAGGGCTATACAGCGATCTTGGTCACGTAGCACTAGTCTCATTGCATGACTACGACTCTGCCGTTCATGGGAGCTCAGTGCTTGACATGACAACTCCCTGCTGTTGGCGCGACCACCAGTCACCCTTAAAAGTAAACAGAAAGTTAAAAAATGGTAAAATGTAATCTTCGCTCATATTCGTGAGGGGAGATGCAATTACATACCTAAGGCCCCCGGATTTACCCTTGGACCTCACCTCAGCTTCTGCGCACGCGCCCGTCGTCAATGTTGGCCGATGCAAGAGCCGCAGATTGCCTGAGTAATTTAAGATATCCCTGCTCCTGGCTACCAAACATAGCCGAGAGCCTGGAGATTTCATGGTGGGCCGCAGTACGTGGTCCCCAGTCACGTGATTGCCATTAGCCAATGGATAACGGCGATCATGTAAAAGTAAGAGTTACAGCTTCACCTCCTGTCACGAATCCAATCCGTAAGGGAAGGTGAAAATATTTCCCTAAGGCCTCCGGCGATGTCCCCCGACGGGATCCTTATCCTCGGTTGGATAACGGCGATCATGTAAAAGTTAAGAAAAAGTTGAAGTTTAATCTCCCCTCTTTGATCGGTGAGAGGAGATGAAACTTCTTACCGGAGGCCTCCGTATTTGAACCTCGATGTGATCCTCCTCCGTGGACCTTCTCCGGCTTCTGCGCATGAACCTGCCTTAAAATGCCAGACACATGCGCAGCAGCTGGGGAGCCCGGTACATTTTTTAATCTCTGTGCTCCCGGCTAACAAAGGTCACCGAGAGCCTGGAGCTCAATTCTGCCGTTTTCTCTCCCTGCGATCATAAAAAAAGATGATGTGATACAGGCGAACATGGAGGCTCTAGTACCCTGTTGTCCCACCTCTAGCTTGGATACAAGATGTGATACAGGCGAGTATGGAGGCTCTAGTACTTTGTTGTACCGCCTCTAGCTTGGATACAAGATGTGATATGGGGGGCAATTGAGGCATACAGGTTCCATATGGTATTATGTGTCCACATTTGCTGTGACTGAGCCTCTAGATCATACAAACTTCTAGGCTGTGGGAGTTGCCATCCTAAATGCGCAGACCGGTGCCAGCGGCCGGCGAGTGATGTTTCTGTGCGGGGCTCTGCGAGCCCCGCACAGAAATAGAGCATGCCGCGGTTTGTTTTCCACGTGTGATTCTAGGCTCTATTCTAGAGAATCAATACAGTAAGCAGTGGAGTAGGTCAGTAAATCAATGGCTGAAATGAACAGTTGAATTGTGTTACCACGTTACTACTGATAGTCCTCACCTCTTTAGTAACCGGTGGCATGGCTGAAGCCTCATCACAGTATTTCAGTGCCAGAGCTTTCTGTCCTCGGTCTTTGTAGCACTGGGATGAAAGATAAAAAACACCAAAAAAAGCAAAAACCAGTAAAGCAATAGAATCTTACAGTAACTTTGGGGCATTACAGCAGCACACAATGTCCCTGCAGGTTGGATTACAGATGAGTGCTGCTGTATGGTGCCTTCATACCTCTAGGGCAGGATACCTACCTGATATGTATTGTCATGGGGCGCACCAAGATCTTGTCTCAGGCTTTGCTTGCAGTCCTACCATATCGCACTAAATGCAGAAGTGCAGTCAATGCAGCTTTTTACCTAAAATAGTAAAAATTGGTCAAAGCCTCATGCAGTGTATTACCTGACCCTGGAATAACATCAATGGCAATTATAAGAATAATGCTGATAATAATACAAATTCTGTATGTCTGTTTTCAGCCTTACAAAACCATAACTATAGAAGTTTAAATTTATACGTAAAGCTAGATATTTTTAGAAATATCTATATTGATATATAACTATCTATTTTTATAGCTAGATATATATCTATGCAGTAAGATGCATTAGATCGATGGTGACACGCGCACCCGAAACAAGGACCACAGGTTGTAAGCAGCCATTTTTCCGTCAGTCTCCACTGGAGTCTCTCCCAGGCCCAAACTGAACCTACCTACCTGAATTGTAAGTACCTACCTTCTTGTTCTCTATGAAAGAACTGAGCGTACCTTTTAAAAAAATGGCGGCAGCAGCAGCAACCAATCACATTTTGTATAGTTTATGTATAGCTACCTGCCATGCTTTCCATTGGTTTCTACAATAACATTGCAGCGCCCTCTGTTGGTTTTACAGAAACGTGCTGCACCACCTATTGGATTTACCCAAACTTACAGCACCATAGAGATTAGCGGGTCACCTCCCAGTTCTCCATCTTTTTGCCCTATTTTTCTCTAGGGTGGTTTCAAACCGGCGGGTAAAATCGCGCCATTTTTAACCGATGCGTTGGTTATTGAAAAAAAAAGCAGATTTCGCAGCCAATGATTCCCGACGGTTCCCTTCCCTTCAGCAAGGTTTTCACTGATGTGATGTTGAGAGAGAAAATCACAGCCTGCTGTGTCCTTCTGCGCAGTGCGTTTTTTAAAATCTCCCATGTAATCCTATGGAGGCTGCGTTTTATCGCATCACAAGGCGAAAAATATGCGCTGCATGTTAACATTGGAAAGTCCTACCGACTTGCACGTTAAACAAAAACATGCGGTTTTTAATGTGCGCGGCAGCGATGCGATTTAATCCTCTAAAAAAAAGGATCGCTGGTGATTGTCACGGCCGTATATTGGGACAAAACTAAGCCTAAGATTTCTGGCTGGAATCGGCACACGTGACGGGGCGGAGCTACGATGACGACGCGGTGAGCAGCTCTCCGGCACGAGCGGCCCCATTCACCAGGCAGAAGACCGCACAGCGCAAGCGCGTCTAAAAAAGCAAGAAGCCAGCGAAATTAGACGGAGCCATGGAGACGGGGACGCCAGCAACGGAGCAGGTAAGTGAATAACTTCTGTATGGCTCATATTTAACCCCTTAGTGACCAAGCCTGTTTGCGCCTTAATGACCAGGCCAAATTTGGCAAATCTGACATGTGTCACTTTAACATGGAAAAACACCAGAAAGGTTTTGCATATCCAAGCGATTCTGACATTGTTTTTTCGCCACATGTTGTGCTTCATTTAGGCGGAAAAAATAGACCGATAGAAATTGTGTTTATTTATTAAAAGCGCCAAAATTGGGAAAATTTTGAAAAAAATGGTCATTTTTTCACATTTCCAACTGCAATATCTTAAATATGTGCAAACATAATATAGAAATTTTTGCTAAGATTTATATTTCCACCCGTTTACTTTATTTTGGGCGCACATTGGAAAAACTTTCGGTTTTTTTTAACTATTTAGGAGACGTACAAATTTAACATTACTTTTTAGCATTTTGAGGAACACTTTGTTTTTCTATACCAAGCCGAGATTGGAAAGGCTCATGAGTGTCAGAATAATAGATACCCCCCCCAAATGACCTCATTTTAAAAACTACACCCCTTAATGTATTCACTGAGGGGTGTCATGAGTATTTTGACCCCACAGTTTTTTTTCAGGAATTAATTCAATTTAGAGGAGAAAAAGTAAAATTTCATATTTTTGCAAATCTGTTATTTTAAAGACATATTTTTTTCCTATAGTTTACATGAAAATCATGATTTACACCCCAAAATGGATACCCCTATTTCTCCCGTGTTCAGAAATATACCCATTGTGGCCCTATTGTTATATCTGAGTCCACAACGGGGCCCAAAATGAAAGGAGTAGTCAGTGTCTTTCAAAACAGAAATTTTGCTTGAAGTCCTTTTAGGCCCCATAGCACACATGTAGAGTTCTTGAGCGCCCAAAACAATAGAAACCCCCCACAAATGACCCCATTTTGAAAACTAGACCCCTTAAGGAATTTATCTAGGGGTGTACTGCATATTTTGACCCCACAGTTTTTGAATGAATTCAAACCAAGCAAAAGGAAAAAATTGTGATTTTCGTTTTTTCGGCAATTCTGTCATTTTAAAAACAGCTTTTTTTGTACAGCACACATATGAAGGAAGACTTGCACCCAAAAATGGATACCCCTGTTTGTCCCGTGTTCAGAGACATACCCATTGTGGCCCTAATCTTATGTCTGGATACACAACGGGGCCCAAAATAAAAGGAGTAATCGGTGGCTTTCAGAACATAGATTTTGCTTGAAGTCCTTTTAGGCCCCATTGCCCACTTGTAGAGTTCTTGAGCGCCCAAAACCATATAGAACCCCCACAAATGACCCCATTTTAAAAACTAGACCCCTTAACGAATTTATCTAGGGATGTACTGCATATTTTGACAGTGGCGGCGCGGTTACGTGCAGGGAGTGTGGTGGCGGCGCGGTTACGTGCAGGGAGTGTAGTGGCGGCACGGTAACATGAGGGAATTGTGGTGGCGGTGCGGTTATGTGCGGGGAGTGTGGTGACGGTGCGGAGAGTGTGGAGGCGCAATGGTTACATGAGGAAGGTGTGGTGATGGTACGGTTACATGCTGGGAGTGTGGTGGCGGTACGGTTACATAAGGGCGGTGTGGTGATGGTGGGGTTACATGCGGGGAGTGTGGTGACGGTGTGGTTACATGCTGGGGAGTGTAGTGACGGTGTGTTTACATGCGGGGAGTGTGGAGGCGGCGCGGTTACATGCGGGGAGTGTGGAGGCGGTACAGCTGCACAAGGGGAGTGTGGTGGGGATGCTGATTTTCGCACCTGTGATGGAACCCCTAACAATAATTTGTGCCGTGCCATTTCCATAAATGTCATAGAAGGCAATGAAAATGAAGTGAACAGTTTAGCATACAGTAATGCCCCTTTCGCACGGGCCAAAAATCTCACTTACCCAAAGGAACCAGCTTATTCACACTCATGAGGCTCTATTAGACTACATAAATAGGTACGCAGCATGTTCTACTTTAGGGCTCATGCGATGTACTGCCGTGTGACACGTGGTGAATCAGTATATCAGTGAGTATATGGCCGCTCTCTGTGATTTTTTTTTTTTGTTGTCTGACTTTTATTGATCCATTCACATTAGCGTGTAAACACTGTGTGTAGATCCGAGCGAGGAAAAGATGGCAGCTTGCTCTATTTCTCCACATACCACGCAGTGTGAGCCCTATACTTTTGTATGGGCAGCGTATATACAGCACTGTCCATACGCAATACATATGCAACCCCCACGATGAAACAGAGCAGGGAATTAGAAGAAAAAAGACAGTCACACATCGCATGATCGTGTACGTGAGATACGTAGTCATGCGCAGTACACTCGCTGCCATACGCAGTCTCTGCCGACAGAGTCGGCATCACATAGACCGTTAGTACACTACGGGACACCCGCATTGTTTTATGCATATAGTCGCTTATAAATTATATTGGAAAATTTTAATTTTTGATTATACAAGGTATTACTTTTATTTGCTGAGATTGAAATACCCTTCTAA